>NW_009647856.1:9833396-9860827 GCF_000708025.1 Charadrius vociferus | reverse complement strand
TCTAGGCCCGTGTGGAGTGTGTGTGGGGGGGGCAGGGCCCCTCAGCCCCAGCTGCGCGGCCCGTCTGCGTCCCAGGCCTGGGCCCCTTCTGTTCTCATGGGGGGCAGAAATAACAGCCCGCTCTTTCTGTTGGTGTGGTTACAGCCCTTTTGCTTTCCTCCCTTGTGTCCCCCCGGCTCTGCTGCAGCCCCTTCCCCTCCAGGCCTTCGGGCAGAAGTGTGTGTGGGGGGGGCAGGGCCCCTCAGCCCCAGCTGCGCGGCCCGTCTGCGTCCCAGGCCTGGGCCCCTTCTGTTCTCATGGGGGGCAGAAATAACAGCCCGCTCTTTCTGTTGGTGTGGTTACAGCCCTTTTGCTTTCCTCCCTTGTGTCCCCCCGGCTCTGCTGCAGCCCCTTCCCCTCCAGGCCTTCGGGCAGAAAGTGCCTTTCCCGCGATGGCAGCACCCTCCCTATACCCGTACGTGTAGCATAACGTATCCCAAGTGCATCATATCTGCCCCAGAATAGTTTTACTTCTGTTGCATAAACTTTGCTCCCCTGTGGCAATTGGGAATTCTTGTAGTGCCTTGTCCTCATCCTGTTCCCATACGCGTTACAGTGTTCTCCTATGTGTTTCATTCCCTGTAGCCATATGTGTGATAATCTCCAATGAATGCACCTTCCTCCATGTTTTTGCAGTGAACTCTGTTCTGCTGAGTCCTGGTTGTTAATTTTCTACTGCAGGATTAAATTGTTTTGTTTTTTTTTTTAAAAAAAAAATAAAAAATTGCTGAGCTTGCCAGCTTTTGGTGTTGTAATATAGTTGCTGTCTGTGGCATCTGAGACTTTTTCCACAGGCTTAAATGCATTTAAGTTATACGTATAGCAACATTCAGGCAGGTTCCCTTAAATATAAGTATCTGTCAGATCCGTGGGATCAGGATCTTGCTGATAAGTCTATAAGCATTCACTGTAGACTGTTAGTCATGTTTGATCCTGCAATAAATTAAGAAGTTAAAGTTTTTGGGTGGAGATCGTATGATCCAGGCCTATCAGAGACTAAATAGTGAGCTTACAGGCTGTTCCACAGGTGATAAACCTCTATTACATTCAAATTTTCTCATTTTCCGTTCATGTCAGATGCAATGTCAGACAAAGTGATACGTTTCATGGCATGTTATTGATGTTGTTACCGAGTTAATTTTAGATATAGACATATGTGTGTCTGTCTTGTGTATGTATCCATATATAAGTCCTTCGTATTTGAGAGGCCTTTAAATGTTATGGAAATAGTTTCTTAATAACACTCTGGCAAGTATATTTAGTAAAGAAAGATATTCCTTTACAGTGATGCAAAAAATAGTGAAATTTAAGAAGGTAATTGGAACATTGATATGTTTGTACGGATAGTTTTTAAGGTCAGCAGAGACAATAATTCCTTTGTGTTTGATTGTGTGATACTTAATGTTGAATTTCTTTGTGAACCTCAAAATACCAGTGTGGACTACACAGTAGTTACTACACAGGAACTTCTTCAAAGCCTGAAATGATTGGTATCTAATGCTGCAAACGTAATTTTAGGAAGTTTGCAACACCTGTTAACGTTTGAACAGTATTCATTGTCTTTCAAACAGTTACTTTTATACATCCTTACGGTAGTCGTGTGTCTGTTACTAGCCAAGAAAATGTTATTACTTTGAATTTTCTCTGCTTTGAAAAAAAGTTATACAAAAATGTGGTGTACAAACATATGCAAACTGATAGCAAATAAGACCTTGGATATAGATTTGTTATGTCATCTGGATTTTTTCTGTCGTCTTCTAGTTTTAAATTGAAGAGAAAATGTCACTTTACGATGACTTGGGAGTTGAGACCAGCGATTCTAAAACAGAAGGCTGGTCCAAAAATTTCAAACTACTACAGTCTCAATTGCAGGTGAAGAAAGCAGCTCTCACACAAGCAAAGGTATAGTCCCTTTGTATTTTTGCTTTCTATTTTTAAAACTTCTTCTGTGTTTGGAGCACTAAAGAAAGTTTGTGACTTTAAATACCGATTTTGGGTAATTTGGTTAGGATTTGTCTATGAGTTTGTAGCGAGGAGCCTAACAAAACATGGGGGGGGGGGGGGCAAGAAAAGGGAAAGTGCGACTACAGGGAAGAAAGGGGGAAGTGCGGACAGGACTTTGGGTGGGGGCAAGATGCTTGTTTCTCAAAGTCAGTTAGAGAATTGCAAAATTGAAATTGAACAAAGAACTGATATGTGTGCTGCAAACCTTAGATCCTTTAACTAGCAGAGCCAAAAGCTGATCTTCAAATCTAACTTTAAAGATAATGAGATTAAGCTTTTTTTTTTTTTAAGCAAGGGCCATACTGTGATTGATAGTTGGCAGTACTGGCTGTTGGTCATTCTTGGTGTTCTGCATCATTTTTATGCTTGCTATTTAAAGGGTTTCAGTGCTGAAGTGCAAATCATCGTGCATTTTTTGAGAAAATATTTCCAATGTACATGAAAGGGGGAAGGAGTACAAGCTAACTCCGTGAGTTTGAAGCTGTGACAGAGCCATTTCCTCTTTTTATTGCTACAGTAGTTCACCCTTTTTCTTTAAGCAGTGTTGATATTTTGGTTCAGGCAGGACATGTGTTTTTTGTGGTGTATAGGTTCTAGAGTGAGATTACTTAATTAAAAAAGAAGTAGTAGCATAGATACCAAATACTTAAGTAGACATGGCATTTTTTCACTGCTAAATGCTGCTAAAATTGAGGACAGGATTTAGCTGATAGTTGGAACAACCTGCATGAATAAAATCTAAATGGCTAATATATATAAATTAGATATTTCTTTGTCTGTGTAACTGATATGCTGTGTATGCATAGACTAAAAGAAGACTAGAATAAGATTAGAAAATTCAGAGTTCAGAATAGATTAATACATTTTATCAGATGATAAAATAGGAAGAACAGTACAACTTCGGAAGAAATCTGAGCCCCTTAAAAAACCCCACTGGGTCCAAACTCATCTGAGGAGATCATCTGAATTCTTAATGTGGTTTTGGTCCTAGTCTAAACCTAGCACCATTCACCTACCACTGTATGTTCTTGTGGATGCACAAGCAAGGTCTAATCTCACTTTCTTAAATAGAGGAAGGTATGCACTGGTTTCACTGGAGCATTCTTTGAAATATTGCATCAGATCTGTATTTCTGTAGCAGCTCCTTAATCATCGTTGGCAAGCATCTGTCTCAGTACTGAGCAGCCTTTGCCACCACTAAAATATGGCATAAACTAAGTTATCCCCATCAAGGTTCATGAGAAGCATTGAGAATTACTGTATGTTGATAAACTGAACACAAATAATATATTGAGCTTCGCACGGTGAAGAGTTTGAAAAAGTGCTTTTCATCCTTTTTTAAAAAAAATCAGAGATACCAGCTGCAAGTATCTAAAGAAAGCTACTTTTTAGAAAACTATTGTGTTATCAATTTTAGACAATTTGTGTTTTGGTGATTTTTCAGAGTCAGAGAACAAAACAAACAACAGTCCTTGCTCCAGTGATTGACCTGAAACGAGGTAGCTCTTCTGACGAGAGACAGATTGTGGACACACCACCTCATGTAGCAGCTGGGCTAAAGGTAAGACCAAGATAACTAAAAAGTCCATCTGTTAACAGATGTTCTATAATTGGAATTCTTTGACTCCAGTCTGTACTTCTATTTTTTCACCATCTTTCCTAGTGGTCAAAGAAGTGATAATTTTCTAAAATTTATTTCCTCTGCTCACAGGTTCTTTAATCAATGAACATTTTAACTTTATACAGACTTCCATGTGATACAACCTTGAATTACCCAGATTAATGTGCAGTTAAAAAAGAACAACATTCCTAGCACATTTCTCCTGGACACCTTTATAGTACTTTGCAAGGTGGCAATATGGTCAAGTAAATAATAAACATAATTGTAGTTGCACCAGTGTTGGAACTGGACCTGTATAACAATCAACTTAAAAATAAAAGAAAAGCCACTTAGCCTTTTAAAATGAACTTTTTTTATGGTTAGGAATCAAAAGAAACTTCCCTTGAAAGTTATTCAAAGGTGATGGTTCTGAAATAGTTCTTTCAGATGGGAGAAGAACAATATGTGCACCTCTGTCAGTATTATATTAATAGCAGATGATGAAAAAGACTGATGAGATTGTGTGGGAGGACCCCTTGCAGACGATTGCAACAGCAAGTTACCATAATAGTTCTAATAATGAATTAATGGGTTTTGAAAAATTCTTGTCCACGCTGATTTGCTGCTGCTTTGTATTTGCCAGGGAGAGTGGGTGGGGGTGATTCTATCTTCATGGAAAAAATTGAGATAGTGAGAGACAGGGTGAAATGTTAGTTTTTAAGTAAAGCAAAGATTTCTTTTAGTAGTGGTGGGATGGGGATATTACCTGCCATTATAGAAGTCAAGCATTGAGTTTTCTGTTGTTGGGAGTGAGAAGGAAGTGTTAAATTCTTGGTTTCCAACTGGATGTTTTTCTCAGATCTCAGCTGAAAAAATTCCTTTTTCTTTTTTAAGGATCCTGTACCTAGTGGTTTTTCTGCGGGAGATGTGTTGATTCCTTTGGCGGATGAGTATGATCCCATGTTCCCAAATGACTATGAAAAAGTGGTAAAACGTCAGAGAGAGGAACGGCAGAGGCAGCGTGAGCTGGAGAGGCAAAAGGAGATTGAAGAAAGAGAAAAGTAAGGCTTTTGTTTAAACTTATGACATATTGACAATTAGATAAAGAACAGAAATGTCAATTTATTTATTTTTATCCCTCTAAACAGTTTCAGGGAAATTCTCAAGGGTTTTGTGAAGACTGCTGTATGCTTGTAGAAACAAGTGCAGTATTTTAATGAATACATTTTAATTTTCTTGCTAAAATCATGTAACAGTGCAAAAATCATAAGACTTACTATGTTTACAGCCTCTTTGGCTTTGAATGGACAAGCTGAAAGATGTTTGTCATGTTTTTCCGCATTTACTTTATTTCAATAGTAGCAACAGTATTTGGGTATTTCATGCATCATTATCAGAACATTTGTTGTCAGTATAACATGACTACAGAAGTACCTTTCAGCACTTGATGATAAACTGTCCTTTCTGCTTTTAAATACTCCAAACTGATACATGAATGGATACAGTTTTAAAGATGTAGCTAGCACAGTCTTTAAGAGGCATAGTTGCATTTTCTTTTATAATATTCTGCATTCAGTTTAAGTAAGTTAATTGTGTATTTATTACTTCTTTGTTTCTGGAGAAAAGAAGATACTACTTATTTTTAATTACCTTAATGCCCTTTCCCTAGAATAAGAAATCTCTCTAATCACATTAAGGAGGTTGAATGCAGATTCCATGTACTATTGAAACAGGTAGTAAAACATCTGCTAGCCAGGCAGTAAGGTTATATTTGCTTATTTTAAGTGAAATTAATAGACTGGCTTCATCGTGGTATGAATCATCTAAAGCCTATGGAATTACAAAAGAGAGATTCTGTTGCTGTTTAGACTGTGGAAATTAGTTAATATTTCTAGTCATCTGGACTTCTCTGTCTTCATTGTTCTGGTGGAGGAGGAATGCCTGAGGCTCTGTCATACTTTAACTAGCATGGAAGATGTCAGATACCTGAGCTGTCATTTCCACAGCTTCGGCATTGATCACTATTTAGTTGTGCTTGTAACTTGTATGTGGGCCAAGAGTGTTGTCTTTATAGATAAAAGTAGAGGAAGTGAAAAATATATAATGTGTTCTGATTTAAAACTGGGGAAACAGTGTCGGCCAAACCTGCATCAGATGTATGCTTTGTGATAACCCGGGACTTTGAACAGAGTGTATGTTTGTTTTAAATCCATAGTGTAGAGATTCAGCAATTTTGTCTGGTTTTGTAGTGGTTCTATTTTTAGTATCTTGTAACACAGTTTTGATGGCTGTGCTGGGAATGAGTTCTGATTTATGCCCCAAGATGTGCTCTCAACTTTTTGGAAAAATACTTTTCCTTTTCCTAAAGTATTAAAATGAGTAATTTCATGATCACAATAAATAGCAGTTGAAATGCATATCAATTCTTGAAGCATTTCTCAGCTAAATGTTAAAAGTCTTAATATACTTGTCTGAGTCTTGTTTTAGTTGCCAAGCTAGCTTCTCAATAATCTGATTACTTAAGCACGATGATTTATTTTTTTTTAATTGGCTGAGTAAATGATACTACTCTATATAGCCTGTGATGGGGAATTTAAAAGGGATTCTGTTCAAAGCAGGGTGATTAACGTCTCTGTTACCTTCCTATCGATTCCATCCAACACCTCTTCCACTGTAGTCATTCAGTCACTAGTCAGTTTGGACTAGGTTTATTCAGATGCTTTCTCATTTCCATATGTTCTCCTTGGCTGACTTGCAAGTGGAAAATTATCTTCCTTTGGATCATCTTATATTTTACAAAAAATACTCCATGAAAATAACAGCAAAGAAACAGAGTAGAGGTGTTTGCTTACACCTTCATGGAAAACATTATAAAATGACAATTAAAATGTAGCAATGTAATTCACACTGCAAAAGTGATATAACAAATTAAAGCAAAGAGTTAACTTTGGTGGTTTCTTATCCTAACTTGCTGTGTCTCCTAGAAGACGTAAAGACAGACATGAAGCCAGTGGGTTTTCAAGAAGACCAGATCCAGATTCTGATGAAGATGAAGACTATGAAAGGGAGAGACGAAAAAGAAGTAAGGGAGCTGTTTGTGTTTTTGGGCAAAGAAGGGGAGTAAAAGATGAGGGGGGCAATTTAGAGTCATGTTTCATGGATTCAGTATTTCTCTGTTCTCAGACTATACTGTTATTTCTGAGCCTGTAGAACAAGCCTAGCATCTTATTATGCTGTAACTGTTGTAATGCAGAAAACTGTTCTTTCCGTGGAGGCAGATGGCAGCTAAATTATTTGTGGAAAGACCTCTTTTTACATAGTTTGTAGATACCTGTTTTAAGTTTCTGCATGGTGTAGATTCCAGGAAAAGGGTGAGACATGAGATAAAATCAGACTGTGAGAATCGCTGTTTTTGCTATTAAAGCCTATAATTCCTGCATTTGTTATTTGAATGCCCTTAGAACTAGTTAGAAGATGTGGTTCTGGGTGATGAGATGTCTTTGCATAAACAAAATTAAACTTTATTCCCTTTCAGCAACAAAGTTACAGTAAATAATTCAGGCGTATTATTTTAAAAAAGAAAATTTTTGACAGGGGACATTTAAAATACTTGCTCTGCCTTGGAAGTTTGGGACTATTAGAGTATTGCACATTAAAGTATGGAAGGGGCTTTGTACTTTACTGCTTTCAAAGTGTAGTTAATCTTGAACAGAGTATCTTTTTCATTTGGTTTGATTGAGCAGTTTTAGAACTGAAGGTTTTTTTTGACTGTGGTTTTTAATTTTTGGAATCCCGTGAAATACGTTTATGATAGACACAGTATGTATTATATCATTGCAGTTTGATGTTGTCTTCCTTGATGTGCTTTTCATTCATTTCTAGTTCATCACTGCTGAAACTTCTCAGACTGCTCTCTTGCTATTTTTCTGTTCATAGAGCTGTGTGTTAAGCATTGGCTGGTAAGGAGCCAGCAGCTGTATTAAGGTTCAGTGAAGCTATTCCGAGCAGCAGAACCTAATCATAAAAATGTGTTGTCTTCTATTTTGCTCGTAGGTATGGGAGGAGCTGCCATTGCACCACCCACTTCTCTTGTCGAGAAGGACAAGGAACGTAAGTACACCAAAATCCCGTTCTTTAAAACCTAGCAGTGGTGTTTATTTCTCACTCAACCACCTTCTCTTCAGTTAAGTCATCCCCTGCTATTCTTCCCATATGATTCTTTGTGGCAGAAGAACTTGCAGTAGCTCTTATGTTGAGGGAGGGAAGCCTGGGGGGAACCTGCAATACTATTGTGCTTTGCATCTCTGTTCTAAAGGATTCTGTATGGCTAGAGAAGTGGTTTGGCAAGATGGTCTGTTATAACCATATTCAGTTACTCATTTATGATGTGAGAGGAGAAATGTTGCAGGCAGGTTTCTCTGGGTAGACTAGAAACCTCCACAGCATGGAGAGGGAATTATTCCATTACCCTTTGCTATAGGAGGTACTTTATGAATATCTTTTCTGAAGGGGTTATGCACTACAGACAGAATTTTGGACATTTTTGAGGGATACAGTATCTGCTAAAAAGATGTTTCCCTCAGTGAAGATAGCTTGAAGATTGCAGTTGTCCACTAGATGGCATAATCTTGCTGTAAGAACAAAACCGTTGATTTGTTTGTGTGTGTGTCTATTTGTCTTACATTTTAAAATTAAAATAATGAACAACATGTTGTGTATGTTGTTAAAAAATAATAAGAAAAAAGAATCTTATGCACAGAAACTTTCCTTTGGGAGTCCTGATTTTATTTATGAGAAGATTCAAATGAAAAAAAAAAAAGCAGCTTGGCAGAGTAAGTGAATGATATAATAGTGAAAGCATTTGAAGTGTGTAAATACTAAAACCAGAAAGATTGTTTTGAGTAAATAATTAAGAGCAATTGAGTGGTGTCAAGGAAAAATAAATATAGGCTGGAAATGGTAGAAATATCCTGAGGGGGAGAGCTTTCAAAGTGTGACATGATCTCACAAGGAAACCTTTGTACGGCTGGTTACTTGATGCTCAAGGCTAGGCTGGAAAAAGCAGAGAAAATACTGCTGTAGCAGAAGTCCCATAGTCCGGTCCCTCTGCTGCTTAAATAGGGATTTTATTTTTTTCCTCATATGACATCCCCAAACTTCACGTCTGACATTTTATTTGGTAAGATACAAGTAGTAGTTTACAAGAAAATAATCTAAAATGAAGTCAGTCTAAAAGTCAATAAGTACACTCGAAAGTGTGTTCTGTATATTTTCTTGCGTGTTACATAGGCTTTTTTTTTTTACGTTTTGCTATTTGACTTGTCTGTGGAAGACAGTTTAATAATCTAATCAGTATGAGAGAGATATCCCTATGTAGATATAGAGATACATATCTCCATCCCCCAGGAAACGTTGCGGTTCAGAAATTGTCCGTGAGATCTCTTAAGATTATATAAATACTTTGCTTTGAGTTGCATTTTTAATACACTGATTTCTCCTTTGTGTAAACAGACGGTCTACTTTTCTTTACAGTTTTCAGGCCCCAACCTGTGTGCATTGATCCATTTCTGCCGTAATTCTGTTCCTGATGAATGGGGCTTTTAAGTTTGCTTGTTCTCTGTCTGGATAAACTGATTGTCGTGCAGGTGGCCTCTTAACGTTTCTTTTCTCCATTTCATAAGAGGTTAATAAATGCATTATAGACCTACAGATACAAACTCATTGTATGTCCTATGAGGAAAATCCAGAATAACTCCAATCTTGTTTCTGAGAGAGAGAGAGAGATGAGGGGATATTAAAGCAGCATGTGCAGAGGAAACAGTCTTCTGATTTGTATTTATGTGGAAGACTCTTTTTTTTTTTTTGTAGTTTGTTAGTATTAAAGCAGAAAAAAGCACAACTTACAGATGAAGACCTGTCTGTAAATGAGTTAGATTAAAGGCAGAGTACTGTAGTGGTCATAACAAGTAGGTAGTTCGTGCAAAATGTTTTATTGAAACGGCAAATGTCTCCATTTTCTTCAGCTGTAGCATCATTTCCATTTGAAGAGGAGTCAAGACCTCGGGCACCATCTTCCAAAGCAGCTATTCCTCCTCCAGTGTATGATGAGCCAGAAAGACCTCGTTCCCCAACGGGACCTAGCAACTCTTTCCTTGCTAACATGGGGTAAATGATTGACACATGCATATTTTCTGGAAAAAAAGCATTAGAAGGTGGTGGAAACCAAAAGTTAAAATAGTTTATCAGTAGAGAAGAACACAGCCCATTGCATGGGTGTAGTTAGCCTGAGTGCGTACAGTCCTAACTGGCTGGATACAGAAAAAGCAGTGGATTTACTTGATCAAGAGAAGTGCATTTGAGGTACTTGTATTCAAGGCAGTGCTTTTAAGAGAGTTCTAAAGCCACATTCCAGTATAAAGTGTTTATGGCTTGTACAAGCCAAGCTAATGTAGTATACAGGAAAACACAGGTGACGCGTTAGTTCCTCTAGGTTTCTTTTCCAGCTTTGTCTTAAATTTGCTACGTAGCAGTGGGTAAATCATTTGGGCTCTACTTTGTGTGTTTGTTCAAAAATTGAAAGCATATTTGCATGAATGTAGCAGCTGTGGCTGCAAATCTGCACATTTACTTTTCTGCCTTGGATTAGCATTGTGTGTAATGCTTGTCTCACTACTGTGGCCACAAAGTGAAGTTGAATTTATAGTTAAAAACAGCACCTCATTTGAAAGGTGTAGTGGTTAGCTATGGTCCTCTTTATCAATCACATCAGGTATTGTGGAAATGCAGCCTCAGCGTAATGAAAACTGTATCCAGGACAAACACAGACATGAAAGTGTAGTTTATTACATTATTACACTGCATTTCCATTTTGGAGACAATTTTTGATGCTTTTTCTAGTAGAAATATTTTTTGGTTTTTTTTAATACTGTCCAGAAAAAAAGATAGCCAAACTCAGTACTGTTGGACCAGTTTATGCGTTGTTACCACCTCTAGTTAGCAGTACCCTGGGGCCTTCACTTCATTGAAGGAAGTGCTAAAAATAGAACCTGACCTGCCTTACTTTGACCACACAATTAGCAATGTTTATTCTGTGACTTAGTGTTTTAAGCTTTCAGTATTACATAGCCAGACTTCTTGGCCTATTTTTCATGTGTCCTTGTATGTTTCCTATACTATGCTTAGAAAATAGTCATGTAGTCGCTGATCCTGCGTTTTCTGTGTAATCTTGTGTGCCTATTGACAAAATGGGGGTGACTGAGCATAGAGTATTTCCTGTGGTTTAAACTAGTATACTATGGCATGTTGTTTATGTTTTGACCTATCTAGTTATGGTCTCCAAAGAAATGTCAACATATGTAGGTATATTTTGATTCTAAATACTCATTTGGTGGTCATTTCAAAGCCTGTCAGTGGAGGTGCTTTTTGTAAGGTACTTATAAAAAAGGATACCTTATTTTATAGGTTGGGGACTTCATTGCCTCAAAACGTTCTTGAAAATTCAGAAAGATGACGTGTTTAAATTAATACTGAGGATATCCAGATTTGTTACAGGAAGGGCTAGCAAAGCCACGTACTCCAGAGCTGTGGGAAGTAAATTGTTCTACATATGCCTTTTCTGTCAAGCTTTTGATACCAGCCACTGACAAAGATGAGAAACTGGACTAAATAGACCTTCGTCTAATCTGATTTATGATTTATTATCAGCAGCCTGATCTAGTGAAAGATGTCCCTGCCCAGGGCAGAGGGGTTGGACTGGGTGATCCCTTCCAACCCAAACCATTCTATAAGAGTGTATGATGCTGACTTGCACTGCTAATGGAAGTTGGGTTGTATTTGGAAAAGTATGAACAATTTTATTTAGTCAACTTCTCCGACAGCTTTTCTGCCTGTAATTCAGGGGTAACACTTTTAATCTTCACAGGGTGCTGTGAAATTGCTAGGTTGTAAAGTCATGTAGAAGCTCTTCTGTTTTCTGTCTCTGTGTAGTGAGATTTTAGGAGGTAGAGTACTTGAGCACTCAGGAGAAATGCAATGTTAATGTTTTGTGTACGAAACCTTTACTAACTGATGCTTTTTGTCTTTGCAGAGGGACAGTAGCTCATAAAATCATGCAGAAGTATGGTTTCAGAGAGGGCCAGGGGCTGGGAAAGCATGAACAGGGGCTGAGCACAGCACTGTCGGTAGAGAAGACGAGCAAGAGGGGTGGCAAGATCATTGTTGGCGATTCTGCAGAGAAAGGTAATTTTGTCCTACGCCAATAAGTTTGTGAAAAATGGTCAGGGAAAAATAATAGTTCAGGCTCAGTGGAAGCTCCTGCATTTTTTGTTTACCATCTGTCCTTGCAGAAAATACTAGTTAGAGTTGGAAGAACGACTCACGTTTCTTCTTGTGGAAATTTATCTTTATGTCTTTTTTTAAATTGGTCCTGTATTAATTGTTTTAGCTTATCCTTCCCTTCCCCCATCACTTACCCTCCTTTTGTGTTTGGATGCCTTATCTCTTCAAAGGGTGATCCTGCTCTGCTCCTGCTGGCTTTCTCCCTATCATGTGCTTTTGATATTGCCCTCATTTCCCTGCTGTTGTCTGATCTAGAGATAACATCTGGGCTTACTAGAACTGCACCTCTGCCTGAGCGTGAGTGTTGGAAGTCAGGAGATACGATTTTTAGTTCTTAGGGGATCTGATACAATTCTGAACTTATGAATTATTTCCCTCAAAGAAATAGTATGTTGTCAACGTTCTAGCTGAATTCACATTCCGTAGAAGTGATTTTGCTGCTGATTGTCTTTCCAAGTAGCTACAAGTTCTGAATGACTATTCCTCACCAATATGAAGCTACATGTTGTGGCATTTATTCCATTGTTTGATAACAGTCTGATGAAAGCCCTTAAATAAGGTTTAAATTAGCTTTAATCTTAAATTATTCCATGATTCACTGTTCTATCTTCCTAGCAGAAACGGGCAAGAAAGCGGATTCTAACCCATTGACCGAGATACTGAAATGCCCAACTAAAGTGGTCTTACTAAGGGTAAGTTGAGAGTAAGGGAACATGTTTTGGTATTTGCAGCATGTGTGACTGGTTGAAATATTTAACACCTGTGTTCCTGTTACAAGGAGTCTGTACAGTTCGAGCAGTTCTGGCCTGCACCTACATGGTGCTTTGTGTTGTGGAGAAAATACGTGTCTTCCTGAGATGCACATTGTGACTGTAAATTAACACTGCTTTAAGATTATACGGTTACCTTGTCTTAGTACTGGAGAACTGTCTCCTCCTGTGGCTCTTGACTGGTAAACAGAAGCTTAAAGTATTCATGGTCACAGTTGCATGCATCTGTGATTTGCCTACGTAATCGTCTGTACAGGCTACATCCAGTAAGTTAGGTTTATTCTTTTAACTTTCAGAACATGGTAGGTGCTGGGGAGGTGGACGAAGATCTAGAAGTTGAAACTAAGGAGGAATGTGAGAAATACGGCAAAGTTGGGAAATGTGTCATCTTTGAGGTAAGAGACAATCTGTCTCTCTTTTTTGCTCTCTGAAAGCAAACTGGGCACTTGTCCCTCACAGTTGGCTTGTTACTGCCTGAGAGAAGGGGCATAGATCAGAAGATCTGGCAGGGTCCTTTGCTGTGTTGTGATTCTGGATTTTCCATATCTGTCAGATACAAACTTTAATGCCAGAAACCGGGCAAAAAATTTTGGGTATTGTGCTTCTTATTGTGTTCCCTTTGCTACTTTTGTGAAGAACAGCAATTTAAAATGATATTTTTGCTGCTGTTCTAATTACTTCTGCTTTGGGGGTGTTTGTTTGTTTTGTTTCAGATTCCTGGTGCCCCTGATGATGAAGCTGTCAGAATATTTTTAGAGTTTGAACGGGTTGAATCTGCCATCAAAGGTAGGATACTAAATTGTATCCTGTGAACCTCAGAGTTAACTTCTGTAGAGAGGTTAAACAATCTCACCAATAAGACTGTTTAGCTAAAGAAACATTTGTTTGGGTTTTTTTTTAATTGCTGCTTGCTGACCTGTTCTTGGTTTCCATTCCAGCTGTTGTGGATCTAAATGGAAGATACTTTGGAGGCCGAGTCGTGAAGGCTTGTTTCTACAACCTGGACAAGTTCAGAGTTCTGGATCTGGCAGAGCAAGTTTGATTTTAAAAATCTAGCTCGAGGTGTCACTGTTTTGGCAATCATGTTTTCAGCGGTAGGCTGGGAATAAAGAAGAGAAAAGTAGCTTTCCTAGCAAACTGGAAACAAGCCTCATTGAATGGATTTTTCGCATTCGTTGTGACTTACATTTTTTGTAATATAAAGCCCTTTGAAAGTAAGATTCACGTCTGTGTGTTTTTGAATTGCACAATTCTGCTTATTGCTCTGGGGATCCTGTTTTTTTGAGCTTTCAGATGACTTCGTTCTTTTGAAAACCCACTGCTGAGGAGATGCTTTGTCTGTATTCCTGCTTTCCTTGTTCTGGTGCTTCATCATGGAGTCCCTGGGCTGCATCCACAATAAGTGGGAAGCTTTGGAAAAGGACTATATGCTATCATGGTTCTCTTCCCTGGTGGTATCTCTCAGAGTTACAGCGTGCTCTCGTAAGTGCAGTTTTCGCACCAGAGTGATTTGGGGTCGTTGGACAATTGGCAGCTAGTTTTTTTCTCTTCTGACTCCAGGACAATACTTTTGATGATAGAATGAAGACTAAAGTAACAAGGAATGCGTCTGTCTTTCTTCCCAAATCCAAAGAAAATACACATTTAACCCAGGGAAATGGAAGGAGGAAGGAATTTAAAGTGCTTAGCCGTTTGTATAAGAACGAGTGGACTGTTAGCAGGAGCTCTGTGCTGTCAGGCAGTCTTTGCTTGAAATATCCAGGGTTAACTGATTACAGGTCGTTATTGAAATGCTATAGGTAGAACTGAGGGAAACTTTCTTCTATCTGGCTAGCTATCAGATTCTCACTTCCTCTAACGTCACTACATAAGTAACTAACTTTTTGTTTAATTGACTCAAACCTGGCATTTGCTCTCTCTATATATATTTTTATATTTGAGGTCAAATAACATCAGGGTTAGGCTTTTTTGGTTTTGAGAAGGAATGCCAGTGGAAGTTTTCAAAGTAGGAGGTGATGGAAGAAAATTCTTGTATGAAAATCTGAAGAGTTGAGAAACTAAACTACTAAACACTACAGCTTACAACTCTTTTTTTGGGTTTTTTTTTTTCTGATGTAAAATAATACATAGCACTCTGCTCCTGATTTTGTTTGCTTTTTGTTTGGGAACAGCATGTGACAAGGAGTTGGCAAGAGGTGGCTATGCAATGATGGCAGTTGTCTCTGTGTTCCATTGCACCTAGAATTGTACAGATAGTAAAATAGAAGTGAGTTCTGAGGACATTTTAGCTGTTTAAAAGCTGGTGGATGTCTTTTTCCTGTTATACACACGTATTGGGGGGAGGGGGTATAGACCTGTAGTTGATCAACGCTGTGAATATCTCCAATTATTGCCCTTTTATTAAGTTTTGGCTGCAGATCTATATGACAAACCCTTGGTCTTGTGTTTTTGTCTGCTTGTGTTCCACCAACCTCTGTACAAACATTTGCCTGTAAAACAGAAAACAGTTTTTAAAAAAACTTGTATTTTACCTACTGTGTGTTGGCTTCCTTACTATCCTCTTCTGTTGCACAAGGCCTTCCCACGGAGTCAGTCCCTTCTGTACCACGTGTGCTGCTGTTGGCAATAGTTGTAATCCACCATTAGAAAACCTCACTGCAGCAGAGATGAAGAACCGGCCTGACTAATACTAAAACCACAGAACTTGGGGCAATAACAGAATCTTATTGGCTTTGCTGTTAGTTTTCTGTTTGACCTTGAGCAACACTTTAAGGCCTTTGCTACTATATAGTAAAACAAAAAAATTACCCTAATATGAATTAACGTGGATTTCCTTATAAGAGCCAAATAATTTGAGTGGCGGGCTGTAAATAAGCGCTGATAACTGATTTAGTATGATCTGAACTTAGCTGGAAATATGATTTGGCTTTAAGCAACGTGATTTGTTTATGACTTACTTTGGCAAATACTGTTGTTGAGTGACTAGCTGTGAGCATTTCCTGAGCTATACAGACTGTTTTATGTGTTTTCAAACCAGCTGTTCTGCTGTTTTCTCTGTATACCAGCTTCTGAGCTTCCGGTTTCATAAGTTGGAGGTCTTCCTTTTGGTGAGAATTGCTTTACTGGCAAGTTTTGAACCATTTAATTCTAAAAATCCTTATTGTGGTCAAAGACTTACGAGTAAAGTTCACCCTTGGAGATGCAGGGGAGATGGCTTGTTCATTTAGTGTTTTGTGGGGGAGATTCATTCTATAAATAAAGTATTTTTCTGTACTGTGGGGTCACTAAGACAGCATAAGCATACTTCCTTCTAAAGTGTTAGCAGACCTACATTGCCTTAGTTTCATCTCGTTGTGAGTAGCGGCTTTGGTGGGCGCTGTACAAATACACGGCGTCGGAGCCTGGTTTGTAAGCAGTTGTCCTCTAGGTGCTGCCACAGTAAATCCAAACACATACAGGGGTGTGGAAACCTGAAAAGGATCAGACATACTGACTGAGGTCCTTAGTCAGACCTTACTTATCACAGGTAATGCGGTTTGCAGCAAGTATTTTTTTGCAGCTGCACATTTTTCCACTTAGCCCATGTTGATGTCTTGGCTCAGATTTTCTCAGGTATGTCTGTGTCTTGCATGCCTTTAAAAATTTGGTTCTGAATTTACTTCTCTACTTCATACCTCCTCTGGAAACTTGTTACTGCCCTTTTTCTATTTCTAGTACTTTCTCAAATTACTTTTTATTTAACACCTCCAGCTCTTCCTGCTTACGCATCCATTTTTTTTTCCTTCCGTGATTCATCAGCGCCCTCTCAAAAGGCTCAGCAGCACTTAATTTGGAGTTCTTCATTGCAGCTACAAAGTTTGACTTGTTTGTTTGTTTTTGCATACCTGAAATTGTACACCCACCTTTTTTTGTAAGGTGTGTGCTTGTAGCTGTGGTCTGAAGCAATATTTTTGTTTCTCTTTTTGTGTTGTGCCTTGAAATGTTATGCTTTTACAGAAAAAGAGGAGGATGGTGGCTTGTTAAGGTACATTTGCTTTATTGGCAGTACAGTATTGGTTCTACACCTTCAGATGAAGCGTTCGGTATTTTTCAGGCCTGGTTTCCTAAAGTTCAGCTTTAATTCAGTGTTTTAAGTACACATGTAAATACTCTGATTCCCTAATGTGCTGAATAACTGAATCTCCTCTCGGGCTAAGTATGAACTGTTCATTACTTCTGGGAATCTAGATTAGATGCCTGCTTAAAAGAGATTTGACAGTGTCCTGAAGCTAGCAGCAAGCTGAGAGGGACGTGTAGGACGTGTCAGCCCGGAGCTGAACGAGTTGTCCCTAGTGCATTATCAACACTGAAGTCTTAAGGATATGGATTTGCATAGTGGCATAACCATTTGCTGCCTTGTTCTCTTCCTAATTTGTAACAGCGGCTGCTATTTTAACAGCAGGGAAGTACTGACTTGATGCTTTCATAGTTGTTATAACCCCAAGGTTTCATTCCTGAGTGGTAACAGCTATTTCGGAGCCCATCGTTACGTACATAGGTTATGTGTGTATTTTCTTATGTGCACTGTTCTGCACTTAACCTGTGTTGAATTTCAGCTGTCAGTTTATCACTTGCCTACTTGGTGTCAGACTAAAGAAAACTGATGAGATGGAGCTCGCAGGGAACATTTTTAACATTGCTATTGTCAAAATCTGAACTTGCTTTGCCAATAGTATATGAAAGGTGAGAGTTGCCTCAAAGAACTTACTGTCTGAATAACCATACAAAGAGGGAGGGAGGCAGGTACGAAAAGTGCCTTGCCCAAGGTCATGTAGAAGGTTGGTTGGGGAGTTGGGATTACACCCTTTTGCCCTACACTTGCAACAATGCAACCAAAACCCACATTCCTTGTGGAGTTGCTTTTTCTTTTAACACCGGAAAATGGTAAGTGCTCTTAGCCTTGAACTTTGGACTCTGAAGTGAATTCAGTTGAGGAGAAGGAGGTGTAATTTGTGTGCTGCAGTCTGTGTAAGCGCTTGCCTTTCGAGGTGCTTATCTGAAATCATGCTCCTGTGGTGGGTTTTTTACCCTTCTGTGGAGGAGAAAATGGGCATAGTAACCCCACATAGTTTTCATAAAGATATAAGGAAAAATATGGAAGCCTTCAAAGAGGTTCTTAAACCTCTGAAATCTTTCTTACTCCACAAGCAAAAGTCTAATGAGGCAATAAGAGGACCCAAGCAAGACTCATTCATCCCATGTTAAATGAAATTAAATCCCATGTTTGTGCCTGGGGTTGTTCCTCCCCTGGTGCAGGACTTTGTGCTTCTCATTGAGCTTCATGATGTTTCTGCCAGCCCATTTCTCCAGCCTGTCGAGGTCCCTCTGGGTGGCAGCACGACCTTCTGGAGTCTCAGCCACTCTGCCCAAGTTGGTGTCATCTGCAGACTTCCTGAGGGTATACTGCCCCATCATCCAGGTCATGAAGGTTTTAAATGGGCCTGGATGCAGTATAGACCCCTGGAGTATACCATTAATTACTGGGCTCCAACTAGACTTTGTGCCACTGATCCACCGCCTTCTGGGACCGGCCATTAGGCCAGTTTTCAGTCTACCTCGGTGTCTGCTCATCCAGCCCATCCCTCAACAGCTTCTTTATGAGGAGGAGCTTATGAGAAGCAATGTTTGAAAGCCTTAGGGAAGTCGAAGTAGACAATACCGCTTCTCTCCCGTTGTCTACCAGGCCAGTCATTTCATCGTGGAAGGTTATCAAGTTAGTCAAGCATGACCTCCCCTTGGTGAATCCATGCTGACTACTACTGATTATTTTCTTGTCCGTCATGAAAACAGCTTCCAGGATTAGCTGCTCCAGAATCTTAGACAGTTGCAAACAGTCTGTATACTCTTACTGCTCAGCTGATGGCCAATTAACAGCCAGTGCACTGCTAATGCAATCAATCCCTATTCCTCTTATAAGGACAGCTGCCTCATCACCTAAAGGCATGAATTCTCCGAAGGAGTCAGTCATTACCACTTTTTACAAGGGCATGTACCGATAGGACAAGGGGGAATGGCTTCAAACTGGAATAAAGTAGATTTAGATTAGATATTAGGAAGAAATTTTTTACTCTGAGGGCGGTGAGGCACTAGAACAGGTTGCCCAGAGAAGCTGTGGCTGCTCCATCCCTGGAGGTGTTCAAGGCCAGGTTGGACAGGGCTTGGAGCAACCTGATCTAGTGGGGGGTTGGAACTCGATTATCTTCAAGGTCCCTTCCTATCTAAACCATTCTATGATTTTATCTACTATTTACTGCAAAAAATCTTTTGTCACTCAAGATGCAACTCAGCAAGTTAGTTGCCAGGAGGAGAAAATGGAGTGAAGTCTGCAGGGCTTCTAACTGCTGAAAAAAAGGTCGGCAAACCTAGTCTTCTGCTTTTATGTTCCGAGAGAGAGAGAAACCGATGACAAAGTCCCTGTCCATATGTCTGTGCTTGATAGCTTACCTCAAATTATACAGTAGCTGACAATAAATACAAATGTGATCCTGTAGTGGCTTTCTGTACGCAGGAGCAAACCCACCGCTTTCCATATACATAAGCAGTCATAGAATCATAGAATGGTTTATGTTGGAAAGGACCTTGAAGATCACAGAGTTCCAACCCCCCTGCCATAGGCAGGGGCAACTTCCACCAAACCAGGTTGCCCAAGGCCACGTCCAGCCTGGCCTTGAACACCTCCAGGGATGGGGCCTCAACAACCTTTCTGGGCAACCTGTTCCAGTGCCTTACAACACTCAAAGTAAAAAATTTCTGCCTAATGTTTAATCTAAACCTGCCCTCTTCCAGTTTAAAGCCATTCCCCCTCGTCCTATCACTACATGCCTTAGTAAAAAGTCCTTCCCCAGCTCTCCTGTAGGCCCCCTTTAGGTATTGGAAGGCCGCAATAAGATCTCGCCGGAGCCTTCTTGAATGGGGGGAAAATGACTCTCCCCAGAGTCCTACTTGAATGGGGGGAAAAACAGACATTGAGGTGGAAAAGCTACAATGGAAGATCAGAGAGGAAAACATTGCAATTAATTGGAGAAGGGAGAGTTTGCACACTTCTGCAGATTTTTCCTCTTATGTTTCTCAGATTTCTGATCCCCGCTGAGCTCACGATCGAGGCTTTACGGCATTTCCTTTCTTTTCCTTTTCTTTTTAGCACCAGGAAAGAGGGAAATCCCAAAGCACAGGGATTCATGCTGTGTTTCATGCTCAGTCTAGAACTGTAAGAGCACAGTCTTATGTTTTATATCCAAACGGTGTTAGTGCACCCTTTCAGCCCCGTAGATGTAGTCAGCAGGGGACGGGGGACAGAAGCTCCACTCCCACTGGCCCATGTCCCCTGTGCAGGACACTCCGCTGCCCTGCTTTGGCAGGTCTGAAGGCTGGTGCTGGCCCACCCATCTCCCAGCAGTTGTTTATCTCCAGCACTGTGTTTGTTTTACGAGATAAACCAGCTAATGTTGAGGATGGCTAAAGCAGGCATCGGAGATTTCACAAGGATGCTTTAAGCAGCACATGCTGATAAAGCCCAAGACAACCTCAACTATCTAGAAGACAAGGATTTTCCCAAGAAGGCAGCTAGCCCTTTTCTTGCTTCTCTTCTGCTTCTTATTCCTCCTGTAGGAAGAATGTGGGTTTTCTTCCAAAGCGGTTTTTAAGCATCTTGCCACTTCATAGCCCTTGAGTTGTTTTTCCTCTCCCAGTCTCTTAAGGTGTGATCTCTACCCTCTGTTTGAGAGCTTGCAGCGAGTCAACAGCTCAGGAATCTGTGTGGTCCTGCCAAGACAAAGGTCTTCAACTCATTGCGGATTTCTCCACCTTTTGCCGCGGGCAGAAAGCTGGGTAGCTTTTTTGGACTTCGTTGCTTTGAACTTGTAAAACTTGTATAGCAACTGTGAACCAAAACTCAAATGATACTCTAGCAAAACACACAAAGCTCCTCCAGCACCTGCTCCTCATGTGAGGATGGGAAGAGAAAATTGGTGGGTTTTGTGTCATTTGAGGCACTGCAGGAAAATGCTGGGACTCTGCAATCGTAGCGATGCAGTGTCGTCACTGGGAGAGGATATGGGCTGGAGCAATTCCTAATGACTGTCTTCCCTCTTTGTAGGAGAGGGTGATGTAGTCACCCAGCAAAATTTAAAGACCCTTCTGGGGAAGTAATCGTATGGCAATGGGGTGTACACACACCAGGATTCAGGTGTTTGCTTCAAGCACAAATTTCAGAAGACTGAGGAGCATGCAGCCCATCTCCCTGTACCGCACCAGTTAAAGCTCTGCACATCATCCTGTATAACATAACTCAGTTGCTTCTACAGGTGCAGTCCCAGAAGTGTCATGTTCACCTGCAAAAGTTCATCTCTTCTGAGCAAGTCAAGAATTTACAGCTAATAAGGAAATCAAGTCAGTCCTGAAAACATCTCCAGCCATCACAGTGCTATTTGTGTGTTCCCCGCCTTCTTCACTTGCTTGCTACCTGATCATTTCAAAATATTTTACTTAGTTTTATTTCTGTCTGGCCGATTGCTTTCTTCATGGGCAAAGCCTGCTGGTCTTTGTTTTTGCTGCAGCACTTTTGCAGGCAAAGCAGAAGCAAAAAAGCCAGGAAGATATCAGTTTTTATATTAAAAAATCATGAGGTTGGCATCATGAAATCAATACATACTCTTTTTTTTTTTTCTGATTTAAAAAAAAAAAAGGTGGTGGTGGTGGGGTGTTCAACTGTATGGCAAGGATTTGCCTCAACAAGCCTGGACTGTGTGAAACGGAAGGACTTTTTACAAGGACATGTACTGATAGGATGAGGGGGAATGGCGCTTCAAACTGGAATAAAGTAGATTTAGATTCGATATTAGGAAGAAATTTTTCACTCTGAGGGCGGTGAGGCACTAGAACAGGTTGCCCAGAGAAGCTGTGGCTGCCCCATCCCTGTAGGTGTTCAAGGCCAGGTTGGACGGGGCTTGGAGCAACCTGGGCTGGTGGGAGGTGTCCCTGCCCATGGCAGGGGGGTTGGAATGAGATGATCTTCAAGGTCCCTTCCAACCCAAACCATTCTATGATTCTATGAAATAGAATTGATTATTTGTCACTCTGGATGCATCAGAAGAAGGATGGAGGTGCTTCTCCAAATGTGACATTTTCTCCTCAGTGCCAGGTGAGTGTGTGGTCGCAGTTCAAAGCCGCGGAAAACCACGGAGAGGGGAGACTGAATTTCCTGCATGGGAAAAGCAAAATCACATTCAGACACCCGCTCAAGAAGGCAGCTGCAGAAAAGCCACCAAGATGTGTATCCGACAGCGGGTGGTGCTGCTGCAGTAATTACTGCCTGCAAATCACTCCTGGGAATCACTCCTGTCTGGTTCCTTACTGGCACCTTTCTCTCCGAAGCCCAAAATCTGATGACGGTGAGCAAAACAGGAGACCAGGACCCAGAGTTGTACAATGGACGGAGAGCACCTGGTCCTAAGGCTTTGACCTTCACCTCTCTAATCCAATCTTGTCTCGATGCCTTTATAGAGCACCTAATCTTTGTGATATGAAGGTGCCAGCTCTAATACCACAGGTTAGCAAAAAGTAATCTGTCTAGGTCAGGCTGCAGCATACGTGGGGTTTGGCTGGAAAGTTTCCAAACACTCGTCGTTCCCAGTCCCTGCCGCTCTCCCAGCAGAAATGGCATTGACGCTGCTAGCGAGAGGCCACAAGCCTCTTTGCAACTTTCCCTCCACTAAATTTGCAAGGCTGAAACGTCAGGCTCACGATCGACAAGGCGGGGAGAGCTCGCCGGGCGAAAGCGTGCTGGGGGACCCGGTGTCTCGGGCTGCTGGAGAGCGGAAGGATTAGGAAAAGCCTTGAAAACGTGGGCACAGGCTGAAAACAGAAGCCTTGGGGCTATAAACAGCTCAGCGATGGTCAGGGACTGGTCACTGAAGTGCAACCTTGAGAGATTGGCTTAGGTGTAACAGCGGCGGCTCAGCAAGAAAAGAGCTGAGCGGTGGGATAAGGGGCATGACACTGTGTGGGGAAGCAGCACCTTCAAGCACCGTGTAACCCAGGGGCTGAGGCCGGAGGCTAAGAGCCTGCCCGGGCGCTCAAACATCTTATAAAAGGACAAAATGGGATTATGTAAGCCCAATTGATCATGTAAGCGTGTCCCACGGCATACCCAGCGCCAGCAATTACCAGCACCCTCGTCTTTCTTGGGTTTGTGCTACGCGAGCCGTTCGAAATGTTATAAATATTTTAAAGGATAATGCTTACATTGTTATTTGCTCGTAGACTACAACCCTCGTAGCGAAGGAGATTCCCGTGACTGAGTCTTAGGCTGAAATGACTGCATGGCTCCGACCCAAGAAAAGCACTGACATCCTTGTCTCGCCGACTGCTACCACCCATTATCTTACTGTACCACTAACTGGAAAGGGAGATCAGTTCAATACTGGTTTCCTGTCTGGGCAATCACCGATACAAAGATCCATTTCTCCCTGTATAGGCAAAGACATCTCTGCTTCCCTTAGGGACATGCAGAAAGGCTGAGGAGCTTACCCCGATGGAGCATCCCATCTCCTGTGCCCTTTGATACAAAGCCTGCTTTGGTGTAGGATCAGAAAGGCAAATTAAATCTCCGTCTCAGCCAAAGAGGGTTTTTCTGGGGTTAAGGATGAAGCTGAAGGCTGCAGTCACAACATCTCAGCCAAATATGTGTTTTAAACCTGGAAGAAAGGTAAAAGGACTCTTCGCTAGGTTAGTTCTGACTAAATGACCCCACTAGAATATTAATGGTCATTAAATCCTGCTTTTCCTTCCTTCGGAGACAGCTTCCTACAGGATGCAGCTGGGAAAGGTGCCCATGAATATCGCTGCTGCCAGTGCCTCTCCCACGGAAACCAACACTTGGGAAGATCTCGAGAAGCCATCTGGACCATCCCTCAGCCCCAGGGCAGGATGAGCGCTGGCTAAGACTGTTCCCAACTTGTTTGCCCATACCTGTTCCTAAAACCTGAGTGATGCTGAGCCACCCAGCAGCCTCTCTGACCATGCAGCCTGGGGTTTGTGCTCTGGCGAGAGGAGAGCCATCTTCATTTCACCATCCTGGACCATATTTTGTTCAGTTTCATTTAAACCTGGTTTTGGGACCAGCTTGCTTCGCAGTGTTTTTCTTTTTTCTAATTATTCTTATTACTTTTATGTTGCTGAACAGTGAGTAAGGGGTGAGAATCCTAGTGCACCAGAAATCCCCAGACTATGTTTGAAGGCTTACCTGTTTATTTAAACTGCCTGGCACCACTTAGCTGCCCGAGGCACCTTCTGTGGGCGAAAAACAATAGTACCTAATGTAGGGAATGAGGTAAGAAGACGCTCCGACTCCTACGATGGCCTTGGCTGGAGCTTGGAAGCTGCTTTCTAGAAATTGCCCGTGGGGAAAACAGAGAGCAGATATGGGGAGACCAAGGATGGTCCCATCTGAGATTTTTCTAGCCCAACGCACAGAGTGACTGGAGCGAATCCCAGTTATCAACGAGACTCTTTATTCACTTTGGTTTCCTGGGGACCAGATTCAATGGAGGGTGTATCCTGAAAACCTCTTCCCTTGAAGAACAGCTGGTCCCAGGTGACTGGCCTTGGTTTTGCTCATGGGATGCAGGGGAGAAATAGGGGCTTCACTGCTGAGCACGCACCTCAAATCCCAAAATACTCCTGGAGCAGCCCTCCATCCACTTGCCTGCCCTGAGGCTGGATGGATGCCCAGGGGTTATTTAAGCCTTTGCACCATTTCAGCCAAGGGGGTGGCAAAGCCTCTCTGCTTCCCTGACCAGGTGATGGAAGCACCTTAATGGCGACCTTAACCACCAGCCTCTAATACAGGACCTGATCACACCTACGATGCTCTGAGAAGCTCCTTACCAGGAAGTTTTTGGCACTGAACTGACAATGTCCAAGAAAGAACAATGTTGCAGAAAAAACCCAAACAACCAAGGAGTTAAGCACCTTCCAACCTATGGAGGCGCAGAGCAGGGCGTTATGGACAGTAAGTTTTGACAGAAGCATCCAAGCGTGGATTTTGGTGGACATTATTTGGACTAACCCTGAGTATATCGCATTATGTTTCTTTGGCCAAGCCCTGGAATCCTGTGCTGGAAAATATTCTTCCAGAGATGATCTGCTGATCCTCATTTATCCCAGGCAATAAAACTGTAAAAACCTCTTTCTGTGTTTTATAGAGATTTAGAGGCTCATCACTTCAAAGGAGCAGCACTTGTTTTCCGGAGCACAGCACTGGGTTAGAGTCAGGCTCCCGTTCCCACTGGGGGTGGATCAGCAGAGCTCCTGGGCGGTAGAGAGGGAACGAGGCCAACAACTGGGAGGAAGAAAGTCAGTTTTATCAGCAAGATGACAGCATGTCCTCCATGATGTCCCAGGCATCCAGGATGCTTAGAGGTGCCAGCCCTGTGCCTGTTCCTGCCCGGCTGGGGCTGGATCATGCACAGGGACCCTTGTGGGTAGATGCTGGCACTTGTGTGCAGCTCGGCTCACTTGGGCTCCCCGAGCAAGCCTGGGCAGCGCTGAGCTCTCCTTCCCTCTGCCTTTAGCTGCTCCCCATTTCTGAGCCATGAGCTGTGCACGGAGCAGCCGGGGCCACACAGTGAGCCAAGAGCCTGTGCACGGAGAGGGGCTCAGGAGCCTCCAGCAAAGGGGTGGAAGGAGCCTGAAGGACACGAGAGTGGCTTCAAAGACTGTGGAGTAGCATCGGGGCTCTCTGAGCTGTCTCTAGAAAGCGCCGGCGGCTGCTGCTGGAAAATGCAATGAAAGGCAGGATGCTGTTGTGCCGCCCTGGCCTCGGGCATGGCTGGGGTGTCCTCCTGCACGTGGGTGTCAGGCCACGTGGAGGGAAGAAGGACTCTCCTTTACCTGCTGGGCTCTGTCTGGCAGCGGCACGTGGACGTCTAGCTCAGCTGCCTTGAATTTTCCCAGCCCGCGGCCCTTTAGGGTTGCTAAATGTCCTGGGAGATTTCATTTTTTTTGGGTGATTTTTTTCCCAAGGAAACGGTTGCCTGCTCAATTTGCCTGGGCAGATACCCAGCCCCAGCATGTCCTGCCGTGTTTCTTGGGGACAGGGCAGAAAACAGCTGCTGCAACTGGTTCCAGCTGCTGGAAGGAAGCCCAGCAGCCCGTGCCACCAAGTCTTCTATGCTTTTATCTGTCACACGGTGCTGAGGCTCAGGGACATCTCCACGTGCAGCAGCCATGCCTCCCAGAGCAGGGCAGAGGCAGCAATGCCATTGGTGTCCCTGCCATCCCTGCTGGAGTTACAGCTCTCCTAACAGAGCCTGGGGGACATTTTTTGGAATGCTCCTCACCCGCTGGCTTAAACAGGTTTATCCAGGGGGTGTTTAAGCCAAATCTGACTGCACTGGAGTGGATGAAGAGCACTCGTCTTGGCCAGCACGATGGGCTGGATGGAGCTGAAGCCTGCTGTAGATGGGCAGGGAGGCTTTAGTCCACCATGGCCACTGGCACATGGATGGTTTGAGGAAGGTCTTGGAGACTTCAGGAGGGAGGAGTGGTTCTGCAGGGAGCGACAGAGCAGAGAGCTCATGGTATTGCTGTTAACCAGCAAGGTGGAAGGCTGGGGTCCAGTTCTGTGTAGCTTAAGGATTTTCTCTTGAACTAGTTCCAAGCCAATGTCCCTTTCTACCTCCAGGGAGGGCAGTAAAGGAACCATGGTAAAAATAAACAGCTCTCCCGGGTGGTTAATGCTCCACCTTCACCTCCTGCTCCAACCTGAGCTGCAGGTTGAATGGTCGACATTGAGCCACACCGACCAGATTGCGCTCCAAAACTCTGGGCTGAGCTTACGGCTCATCCCAGCTTTGTGCTGGGTGTCCCTGCTACGATCCCAGGAGAGGGGGATTTGCACATCCTCAGCACAGGGGTAAGCACAGCAGGATCTGAACCTCCTATTGCCTCGGCCTTGGACAGTCCAGCCTGTGCAAGGGCAGCCAGGAGATGCTAAGTAGAGAGATCTGACTTTCTGGCTCTCTGGTGTTGGAAGCAGTTGAGTTTTCCCAGCTTGGCCCAGCTCCACAACGCAGAAGATGGGATTGGTGCTCTGCTGAGCTCAGAACGATCAGTAGAGGTGATGTGGGAGGCCAAAACCCCATCATCCCACCCACATCCATTACACTCAGTGCTGTACTGGTCCTACTGGGGGGAGGGGGAAGAAAAAAACAACCCAAAACAAACCAAACCAAAAACCAGTTCCCAGTGCCTTAAATCTATTTTTTTTTTTTTCCTAAGGCCATCAAGCTCTCTCTCCTGTCCCTCTCCCCTCTCCCGCGGCCCCGCTGTCTCCGGGAAGCGAAGGGTTAAAAGCTCCGAAATCGCAAGAACTTCCTCCTTTCTGCAGCGCCTGCCTCCGACTGACGCGGGTTTCTGCTGGTCTTTGCCCAAATATGTCCGTTTCCTTCTAAAAGAAGAAGGAGGAAGAAGGAAGAAAATATAAATAAAGAAGAAATATATATATATAAAGGATATATATAAATATATATATATATATAAAGGAACAAAGCATACGCGCCCGCGGTACCCAGGCGTCCGAGCGCAGCCCTGCCTGATGCCGTTCCGCAAAGGTAGGGGCTGGATGGGGGGGGGGGGGGCCT
>NW_009647856.1:9803426-9824863 GCF_000708025.1 Charadrius vociferus | reverse complement strand
GGTGGTGTGTGTGTGTGTGAGGTGGGGTGTAGAAATGCAGCCTGTAAAGGGCAACTGGCTCCCTTCTCCCTTCCCCTTGGCTGTGGAGTTTTTGGTCTCTCCTTGATCTGGGGGGGGATAAGGTGCTGTGGGTGGTGCAAGGGGCTGAGGATGAGGAGGAAGAAGGATGTTTCTGGGCGGGGGGGGTACTGCTGGGGGGGTGTTTTGGGCGATGGAGGCTGAGAACTGGCAACCAGTGTGTGTTTGTGGCCGTCCTTGGGAGATGCTCAGCTGCAGCAGCTGTGCCATTGGGAGCCTTGGAGGGACCGGGGAGGTAAATGGCTTTTGAGAGGGGTACTCCAGCTGGGCAGCCCTCTTTCATGCCGTGGTGGTCTCTGATCTGTGCCCCAAACCATCTCTTTTCCCCAAAACTCCATCCCAGCTGCTGGCAGAAGTCCCCCCTTGCCATCCCCTAGCTTGGCAGCATGGGGCAAAAAGGACGCAGCTACGAAACCTAAAGCTCTGACAGCTGCTCCTGTGCTGCCCCACGGGTGGATGGATGAGCTTTCCATCCTCCTTGGCCTGCTATGAAGCAGAGGTCCTCAATGTCACCTCCTCATCCCCATGTCCCAGTGGGGTGTCATAGTGTGGGGCACAGGGCATGATGCTTGTGGTGGCCCCTTGTCCTAGCAGTGCTGTAGGGAGGAGAAACAGAGGGGTAAAAGTCTTCTCCAGGGGACACAAAAGCCAGAGAAGACAGGGTTAAGTTGGGATGTGCAAGGACATGGGGAGAAGATGCTGCTCAGCATCTAACCTAGGTGTTTTGCCGAAGTGGATCAATGTCTCCAGACGCGTGGGCAACCGGTGCCGTGCCGGGGGCTGGCGGTGCTGGTGCAGGGACAGAGGGTACCACTGCGGAGATGTTACACAGTGAGGCTGGCGTGGCATGAAAGGGCAGCGGGGAGGGAATGAAAATTTGGGAGAGACGGCTGCATTTGTTTTTCTCACCTCTGCCTGCTCTGGGGAGGATGTTTTGGGCGCACGGCAGTTTGGCCGCAGTGATGTTCACAGAGCCCGTTATGATCTCAGGCGCGGAGATTTATGTTGCCTTTTAAGGCTCAATGAAGCGTGATGTGGTTCACACCCTCGCATCTTGACAGCGCAGCAGACTTCGGGTCTTGATTTAATTTTAGGTGATAAATGGATTCATTTAGAGCAGAGGGAGAGATGCTAGGGGTGGGGGTGGGCGGTTGGAGGAAAGCAGAGCGTGTCAGGCTTTAAAAGCGCTGAGCCCGTGGGGGAGAGCACAGAGAGCCGGGGGGAGCTTCCCGTGTTGGAGGGCAGCTCGCGTGGCCCTGCTTGTCCTGGTTTGAGCGACACAGGACTAATTTACTAATTTATTTTCTAATACTTGGGAAGACTGCACTTTTAGAAGACTCTGGTGTCTGAATTCGTAAAAATATTTACTTTATAGCCAGCTATGGTGTGTGGGTTTCAAGGTCTCAGTGTTTTTGAGCTCGCCAGGTTCAGGGATGAGGAGGAGTGAGACCCGGGCACTTGACCCAAGCTGGCCAACAGGGTTATTTCATACCATCAACGTCACATTCAATATAAATTAGAAAGTTCGCTGCAAAGTTCTCTCTCTCCCTTGATGGCTGCCATCCTGAGAACTTCGTGCCCTGGTGTTGGACTCCTGAGCCTTTCTCTCCTCCTGAAGTCATAGCGCTCGCGGTATCCCACATTTGCTGTCCAGTGCTGGGAGCACACAGCTTCTGCTGATAGAATGGGCTGAGTATAATCTTTGCATATTCTATATTGGTATTGGGGTAAATATTGGTTCTTTAGTGCTATTAATGTTAATTATCTAATCTTACTCTCTTAAATCTGTTTATACTTCTACTCCTGGGTTTCCTTGTTTTTCCTGATTCCCTTTTCTGGGTAGGGAGGGGTCATCAGGTGGTAGAATGATTGTCTAAAAGACAATAAATTGTTATGGGTCTCTCAAACCATAACACAGTGGGTTTGCAGTAATAAGGATGCATTTCCATGCGGTCCTGCCCAGCACTCCTGAACTGGGAGGACGCATTTGTTGGGGTACCACGCTGTGCTGGCCGTTGCTGTGAGATACCTGGGGCACGGCTAACTGGCAAGTCCTTGGGACTTTGCTTTGGGCAATTTGGTTCTGCAGCCATCGTGTCACCCTCGCAGCCATAGCTCGTCTACAAACTTCCTCTAGAGGTCAACCTTGAAATGCCAGAGCTGCTGCCGGCAGCTCCTTGTATCAACTTGCAGCTCCACCTTGGGAAGGTCCAATGAGGCACAAAGGCCAGTGTGGGTGGGTTTTGTCCATCGCTTGTGCACATGCAAGCTTGGCTCATGCTGGAGACCCCCCAAGGTACCCTTCTTGCAGATGGAGACTGTAAGACTCACTTAACCTAGAGTAGAGTGAGTGTGGCCATGACAATGCCTGTAGAGGTTCTCTGGAAGGCCTGGCTGCAGGCTGTGTAGACGTGACCCCAGCTGAGAGCATCCCGTTGGGTTGGTGGGACCTCGTGTCACCGGCTTGGCCTAGAGCACTGCTTGGTGGCTGCAGCTGGGCTGCCTGGGCTTCCCATGAGCACATCTATAAGCCACCAGGCAGGAGGGTTGTGGAGAGCAGTCTTCTGGCCATCCTTCAAAAGCTGCAGAGAATGAGCTGTGCATATCCTTAGCTTGCAGGAGAGTTGGGCATGAAGATATTCTCCCTGTGGTTCAACTTGGTGCATTAAAAATCCTCACTGAAGGAGGTGGCCTCAGCCTGATTGGAGTCGGGATGCCTGCCCAGTGCTCCCAGAGGAAAACTGGGGCTCCAGCCAGCTCAGCAAGCAGGCTGAGCCTTTTCTTTGGGAGCCTTCTGGGAGCAGCGTCTCACCCCAGGGCTTGCTCACCACCACCCAGATCTGGGGTGCAAAGGGGAGGCTCTGCCTCAAGGCTGCTGCTCTGCAAACCCCAGGGAGCTTGAGGCACATGGAAACTTTAGGATGTGCATTTTGGAGGCCCTGAGCTGTCTTTGCACACCCCTGTGTGTGGAAACGGAGTATCCTGAAGAGTAAAATGCAAACTCCACCCTAGCTCTGCCCAGCTTCTCACCGCTTGCAGCTTTGGCATCGCTTTCCCGGGTCTCCCTGACATGTTGGTGCTAAATCCTCGTTGCCTTAGCTCTGTTCTGCTGCCTTTCTGGGCATCATAGCCAGCGGCATTGCCCCAGGATCTGCGCTTCATGTCTGTACAACAGTTGCCATTTAGCCGACCTCAAGGCATTTGGCAGTTTCAGATATTGAAGAAAGGTATTTCGAGCAGAGGTGCTCGAGGACAGCTAGAAGAACGAGCTTAGGGCAGGAATTCATTTCTTACAGCATCGCCACATCAGCTGGGAGCGCTGATCCCCAAGTGGTGCCGCTACCCTGGCAAAGCCCCATCCGTGGCTGCGGCTCTGCTGGCAGGAGGTGTCTGGAGCTTTCACCTAAAATGCCCTTCGCCCCGCCTGAAAAATATGATTTAATTACTGCGGCTGACGCGAGGAAGCCTGGGAGCATGCAGGTGATAAGCAGCCAGGACATTGCCGGGGAGCGAGACATTTGTCATTTGTCAAAGGACAAATGAAGTGCTGGTGGTGTCGCTGGGTGGGAAGGAGCTGGAGCTGACGCTCAAAGCCAGCGAGCAGAGATCCAACATGTGATACTGGGAGCGACTGGTTCCCCAGGGTATGGGTACAGCCATCAGCCGGTTGGCAAGGACACAACAAATGCGTGGTGCAAGGTGCTACCCAGCTGAAAAAAAAAGTGTGACATCATTAATATATTATTTATGGGCATATATATCCATATATAATGGATATAAGTTGGCTCCAAGCTGTTGGATGGGGTGACGTGGTGGGTGCTGCTTGGATCACTGGTCATCGGGGCATGTTACTGCTCCCGTGAACAAAGTATCCTGCGCGGTGATGCATGGCATGAATCGGGAAAGACAGAGGACTCAGGGCCCTGCTTGATGAGGGGGCAGATTCTGGCGTGGTTGGTGTTGATTTTGGCTGTTGATGGTCTTCTCTGAGGCCGCTGAGGAGGATCGTGCTGGTGGCAGAGGTGGGCCTGGAATGGACCCAGGCTGTGGTTTGGAGAGGTGGTGGTGGATGCCGTGTCGCTGCAAAGGGCCTCTGCTGACATGGACACTGGCCATGGTTGTGCAACACTGGTGCAATCCCAAGCAGAGACAGCTTGGACGATTGCAGCCAACTGTGCTGAGTGCACTGTCTTTGCAGGATAAATGAGAAGAACTCATAGCAAGTGGAGATTAGAAGAGCCATGGGTATAGTGGACCAGTGTTGGGATCCTGTCCAGCATCTGGAGGAGCAGCCGCAGCTTGCAGAGGCAAGAGAAGAAGGAGTGACGCTGGAAAAAGCACAAGCACAGGGGTCAGGGAGCTCCTGAGGGGGTCTGCAGCCAAAACCTGAGCTCTGTCCTTCATCTGCCGGGCTGGCAGTGGGAAAGCAAGTGGTGCCTCGTGGTTGCTGCACACATGAGTTGGATTAAACATCAATTCCCAGGCTGAGGGTGATCTGGTGGTCATCCTTGCATGTGCCACATGGGGTGAGACGGCTCTTGCATTCCTTAGTCCTCTGGAGTGAGGTGTACAGCGTAAGCCAGACGTCTGGGTCTTGCCTCAGGAGGCAAGGCCCAGGCAGGCCCAGAGGAAGGTGCTTTGATGATGGGTGGGCTCAATGGCCCCAATGGCAACCTCTCTGTTGCCATTGACCTCAAGGAGAGACAGACATGGGTCCAAGCTGGCAGTGCGCAGCTGAGACGAATACAGCCTCAGGGTTGGGGCTGGAAGAGCTGAGCACCCACCATGCAGTGGGGAGCAGCAGGTTTGAAAAACCATCCCTAGTCTTCTCAGGGTCCTTCCTCTCCCCATCACAACCACCTCCACAAGGACCTATTCACTCACCTTCAGCCAAGTTGTGTGGAGATCTTGGAGACTCTGTAACAGCAACCCCCAAATCCAACCCTTGGGACACTTGCACAGCACAGAGCTGCTCCACAAAGAGGCCTCACTGTGTGTTGCATCTACTGACCCCACAGCAGATACGTTGTGTTGGATATCCCTCAACTACCACGTCCCAGCCACCACGGCGGGTTTGTCTGTGTGGAGGTTTGCAGCATTCCATGACACTGCGTGGAGAACACCTGGTAGACCTGCACAAAGCCCTGCTGACCTCCACCCTCCTCTGGCTCCTCTCTGCTAGTGGCCATCAGAGCAATCTCCTGCGAGCAGCTCTTCTCCAAAGGTGGCAGAAGTTTTTATACAGCAGGGAAAGTGATAACAGGAGTTGTTTTGGCAGGAGAAATGCCCTGGTGGAGATGATGGGGATGATGTGGATGATGGGGTTGAGGTGTCTCTGACTATGGTAGGAGGGTTGGAACTTGATGATCTTCAAGGCCCCTTCCAACCATGATTCTATGATTCTATGTTGTGGAGGTGATTTCTGCCACTAAGCGCTGCAATTTCCAGCCACATGGTGGGAGACACACCAGCTGCTATAACAATACTGCTCTTTATTAAACCGTTTCCCTCTCTGTTAGCAGAAGTTGTGATGTCTTCTCGTCTCGTTTCTGCTTGCTGAGCTGGAGGAGGCTTTAGCTAGCAGGAGCAGAAGTGCCTTTTGCACATGTGCATAAAAGGAAAGGGCAGGACATTGCTGTGTCCCAGTGTCACTATTTCTGCTGTGTGTGCCCTTCTCTATCGAGCACTTCCTTGATGTCACAACTCCTGTGGACGGTCAGATTATAACGCCCTCTGATGGGAAACTATCTGCTTTTGCAGAGCGATTACAGCTAAGGGTGGAGATTTGCCTTTCTGCATCTTTTTTGGTATTAAAAAGGATAATTCTGTCCCTTTGGGCTGCTTTCTGGCTTGCTGGCAATGCCCCACCAACCCTCGTGCTGCTGTGTTTGCCGGTCACGTCACCCGTCGCTCCTCGATGTCGTGCTTTTCCTGGCAGCCTTGGAAAACTTTTGCTGCAGCGCTTCCTGTCAAAGGCACCGGGGAGGATTTCTGAGCGCTGATGAGCGATGCGTCTGACGGAGGGAGAAGCTGAGGGGGGAGTCAGGAGCTGTGTGAGGGGGGGGGTTCTGCCTGCTGCAGCTCCCCGTGGGGGCTGTCCCAGTGACAGTGACGGCGGCGTGGGCGTCTGCTCGCAGCCGTCTGCTCAAAGGGCAGGGAGGAAGCGTGCAGCCGAGCTGGCCCCGGCTCTCCTGACTCACCAGCTCGTGCCTAAGTCAAACCATCGCCTTGTTTTCAATGAACAACTTTCCTGGAAGGCTGGAAACCCCCTCGTGTCCTGCTTTGCCCCCTGGCCTGTGTTTCTTGCCAGGTTAATTTCCTTCTGGCTCTCGGTTTTGTTTCATTCCCGTTCGCCTTACTGGCCTCTTCAGTGAAACACAAGTAAATGACCCAAAGGAGCAGGTGCCTGTCCCCTCATCACACCCGTACCGGCACGTCCCTGCTCCCGGTAGCTCCAAGAAAGTACATGATGAACATGACCTCTCCACTGCCTCTTTGACATTATGCTTTCTTTAATGTTTACAAGCACTCATGGAGAGTTTTTAACAGGTTTAAGGAGCCACCGTGCCTAGTGATCATGTTCTCGCTGGTGCTCATGGGGTTGTACACAACCAAGCAGCAAAGCCCACCATGTCTCATGGTGTTGGCGCAGGGGAGGACAGGCCAGGCTGTGGTGGGGAGGTGGGATGTCATAGAATCATAGAATGGTTTAGGTTGGAAGGGACCTTAAAGATCATCTAGTTCTAACGCCCCTGCCCTGGGCAGGGACACCTTCCACTAGACCTTCACTTCCACCAGCCAAAGGTGGGACCACCACGCAACTTGAAACTGGGGTAGGAGGCTTGTAAAGGGTTATGTGGTGCTATGGGGGAGCTGTAAGATCCAGTGGTGGTTTTGGGGACCCACTCTGCACCCCAGTCGCTCCACAGAAACCAGCCAGTGGGAAGAGATGGGTTGTTACAGCCTTTCAGACTTCCTGAGTCTGGGAGTTGAAACCATGTAAAGATGCAGTCACTGATAACATCTCCTCATCTCCTAACCCAGGAGCAGGCAGATATGCCTATAACCTGCCTTCCCAGGGCCAACAACCCACTGAACTACTCGGGATGCTGCAAAACCCCCTCCTTTTGGTGTCCTGCTTCCCTCCTGCATGGATGGAGAAGGACTCTCTTTTGCTGTATTTACATGATGAACACGCACTGGCATGACCCCGGTGCTTTCTATCCACGCCACCAGCTGAAGACCAGGCTCGGTGGCCTTGTTACATAGGAAAAGCCCATCTGGCTGGGCTTTGCTGGGCTTAGCCGATGAAGAAGGGTCCAACCCCTCCATAGGAAGCTCAGTGTGGGCTTGGGCTTCACCCCAGAGCTCAGATCACACCCCCTGGGCCACTTCTCCACCTGGCATCCCACCATCTCTGATGTTCCTCTTCCCACCAGGAGCCAGTGCCGGCAGGGCGGCTGGCATGCCGAACCCTTCCCTAACACACCCTCAACGATGGAGAAATTTCATGTCAGCATAGAACAACTCCAAAGGCTTTAAATCAGATGACCACGGGTTTCTCGTGGAGGAACGTGGGAGGATTTCAAAACCAGCAGCCAGCGAGGCGTGATCCCTGTTTGCCTGGTGCGTGCGTGCACACACGCACACGCTGGCATGCACGTCTCCGCAGGGCACCCCGCTTTTTTTCCCCCTGCAGAACCACGGTTTAAGGCTGAAAAAAAAAAAAGGGGATGGGGGACATGTCCTGGCAGGGGGTCAAGATCAAACCCACACAAGCAGTTTCAAATTTCCTATGTGTTTTCCCCTGGGGAATTCCTTGTCCTCCAAAGAAGTATTAGGCTTTCCCTAATACCTGGGCAACTTTTCCTTTATCTACCTTAAACCTTCCTTGCTGTTGAGGACAGTTATAATCTTCTTTGTAAGATCCTTTTTCAGGCTGAAAGCTATTCATAACCTTTTCCACCCCAGTTTTCTCCTTCCTGGAGCACAAAATTTCTCTCATTTTGTGCGTTTCCATATATCCCGTTCTGGAAACACCTCCTCGGTGTTGCCCACCCTGTCATGTTCCAGATTAAACCTCTTCCCAAAAGCATGGGACCTGGAGTGAGACATGCCCTTCCCCGATGCTGAGAAACCAGCACCGTCTGGGCCAGAAAACCCAACCTCCTGCATTTTCTATACCAACCTCCTGCTAAAACATCCTGGAATTGGGCTTTCTTTTTGTTTGTTTTTTTATTATTATTATTTTTTCTCCAGGGACATCATGCTGTTTGTTCATAGTGGGCTTCTGAGATTTTTTTTATTCCCCCTCTCCCCAGTCCATCAGTCCTCGTTGGATGATTTCCAGCTTTTTCACTCGAGGCAGGGGAAACTGAGGCACGGGGGGGGAGGGCAGCGATGGGTTGGAGACCATGATGGTTGTGGCTTTAGCTGCTTTTATCTGCAGATCCAGCACTCTCTGCATCAAACCTGGCCATGCCAGAGCATCCTGCAGTGTCCCCCCTCTAGTTGGTACATTTTGGTGGCTATCGCTGGTCCAGACCTTACCGTAGTACAATACAGAGCTTCCAAATCAACCCATGTGGGTAGGAGCAGGGTGTTAAATCTCCACCTGGAGAGATTTGGCTTGGAAATTGGGGAAAGTTTTGCTCAGCCCTGGGATAGGTTGTTTGAGGACGGGGTGGGGAGGCTGAGACAGCCAAATATCTCCCTATGAAGTGGCTTGGGGAGAAACGATGGAACTTAGGGGCTGGGGAACAGGGTGATGATAAATCCACTTGGGAAAAAGAGGTGCTGCCATGAGGCACAGCCCCATCCCCGCTCTGGGCTCTCCTGATGGGGCCGGTAGCCACCGTTTGGGCAGGGACACGGCAGGACTGGCATTAAACGGCTGCAACCCTTCAAGGCAACTTGATTTATTCCTCTCGCTGACGCCTTGGCTGGAGCTTGTTTGTCCAAGCTGACGCGAGGAAGAGCCTTTTGCAGGGCAGCGGGGTGAACTTGTTTACGGATTTATTTATTATTTCTTGGCCGCTGGCACGCGGCCGCCAGCGGGAACCCGAGAGGAACGGCAGGGACGCAGGGCTGCCGGAGCACGTGCCAGCCCCAGGAAGCCACACAGGCTGTGCATGCCCCGTTCACATGCACACGGGTAGAAAACGCCGCCGAGCTCTGCTTTCCTGACCTCGCCGTCACCCAGCATTGCCACCATCCCTCCCAGCAGCTGCAACCTCCTCCGGAGACATGCGAAAGGAGCATGAGCAGCTATCGCCAGTGCTGGGGGGCTGATGGGCTTTCTGGCTATTTCCAGGAAACCTGGAGAACAGCTGAGGGTGGTAAACAACAGGGATAGCACGCTGGGAGGGAAGGTGTTTATCTCCCAGCGGTACTGGGAGAAAAATTGGGCGTCCTGTCTCCCGCACGCAGATCTGGCCGTAAGCCCTGAGGAGGGATATGAATTCCCAGTTTCAGTCTCTATGGAGCTGGGCTGCTCTGGCTCCTTCTGATTGGGGATAATAAGCAGGAGGATGGGTTGCACTGCGCGTGTCTTGCTCGTTGGGTTGAAGGCAGGGGCTGAGTGACAGGCGTGGAGCCGCGGCACTGATTTCTGTGCCTGGGAGACCGAATTATTCTGTCCCTAAAAATGCAGATGGGCACTGCCAGGTTACCCTGCACAAGTAGAGAATAAAGGCTCCTTAGTCACCCGTATAAATTTATTTGGAGGAAACTTGTCCCTTCATCCCAGGTATGACCCAGGCGAGCATCCCACCTTGATGCCAATAGGAAACTCTAGCATGCCCGGGGCAGAAATTTGAGTTTTCGACTTGGTTTTTCTCCTGCTCACTGATTTTCCTAGAAGCCCTCCTGATTAGCAAAGGATTTCTAGTAGGAACAGTAGGACACGGCTGAGGCTGTGATTTGGGCTTGGGCAGCTCAATGAAGCCCCTCCATTGCCAGCCCTGCAGGATGCTGCCCCACTTTGTGCCAACACCACTGCTCCAGGGATTAATCTGCTCTAGCAAAACAATATTCCCTTTGAAAAAAAAATAAAAAAAATAAAGAAAAAAAAGCTATGGTGTTTTTTTGGGTTTTTTTCCCAGCCTCTGTCCATTTCCCAGCTGGAGCGCTGGATCCAGTTCACAGCTGAGGATGAGGCTTTGGGGTGGGAAAGAGGGACTCGGAAGTGGCTTTGGCACCGAAAACGCCATGTTGTTGAACCAACCTAAGCAAGACGAGTTGAGACAGAGAGACAGAAGAGGCACCTGCCAGCCATGATTTTTCTGTTTGTTTGTTTCTCCAAGGTTGATTTGCCATAGGCAGGGAATGGATTTCCACCTCGCAGCAGCTGTGAAGAACATGTATGTGGGGGAACGCAGTCAGCAAAGCCTTTGGTCCTCTTAAATGTGAAATCGCTTCTGGTTGCTGCCATGTTTCCCCTCTCCTTATTTTCTTTTCATAATTTTTGGGTGCAGCTGAGCTGCTCAGAAACTAACCCAAGCCAAACACATTGGCACTGTAAATAGGAGACCAATTTAGTAAACCATTAAATGGTTTACGGCTGTTGCAACGGCAGCGATTTGGGCAAGTTCTCGGTGGAGGACATTTGGGTGGGAAGAGGTCTTTTTTGTTTATGGCTTTATGAGTCCAAATTCTGGAAAACTTGTGCTTGCCTTTTCTGGCTTGGGCTGTTGGATGTCCTGCTGTGCTGTGCTTGCAGCAATGGGTGGCCTTGGCAGCTAACGGCCCCGCGGCAAACAAGACAAGACAAGGCAACGTGGGATGAGGCTGGTGTGTGCCAGCGCCGAGCCTTAGTCACCCTGGTTTGTCGATGACTGACTCTGTCTGAATGCAAAAGGACCAGATTTTTGAGTAGCATCCGAAGGCAGCAGCGGCGCCGGCTGCCAGGGATCGAAGCAGTTGCATGTGCTCCTGCACGTGTCCGAGGGAGCTGTGCTTGTCCAGATGTGGAGGGCTGGATGGGACCCTGCAGGAGATGGGGTTTCAAGGCTGTTTAGGTGGTTAGCTCTGGAATAAGCGTCTGTGTTTAAGGCAGGATAGGGAGAAGACACACAACACATCAGTGCTCAGAGCATGTCATAGAATCATAGAATGGTTAGAGTTGGAAGGGACCTTAAAGATTATCGAGTTCCAACCCCCCTGCCATGGGCAGGGACACCTTCCACTAGACCGGGTTGCTCCAAGCCATGTCCAACCTGGCCTTGAACACCTCCAGGGCTGGGGCAGCCACAGCTTCTCTGGGCAACCTGTTCCAGTGTCTCACCACCCTCAGAGTAAAGAGTTTCTTCCTAATATCTAATCTAAATCTCCCCTCTTTTGGTTTAAAACCGTTAACCCTTGTCCTATCACTACACTCTCCGATATATCTTGCAGATATGGGGGACTGCGGATACTGTGATCCTCTGATCACCCTTGCCTTCACCCCAAACCCATGCTGGTGGGATCCCCATTAGCCGCATCTGCAGAAAGATGTTGTTTTTGCATAGCTGGCAGGTTTGGGAAGTGCTCAGGGGTCTGCCCATGCAAACCTCCGTGGGTCTTGGCACCCAGATGCTTGCAGACTGTAGCTCCCGTTGGCTCAAATTGCGGGTCGGGAGACCCAAGCGTCCGTCTGACCCACGAGGCATCGCAAGCAGCTTCACCCAGCAGTGGGAACGATATGCCCATCACTGAGATGCCTTGAATTATCCAAGCTCAGGCAATGAATGCACAACATGAAGCGAAAGAAGGTCATGCCTTGAGCCTAAGCCCAGCTCTCTTTCTTTATTGGGAAGTTGGCAGGAGAGACTGCCCGGGAGTTGGGTGGCCGTCAGATCTCTTGTTGACTCAGGCTACTCTCTAGCAGTTGTTTTAATTCAGTCTGAGCGCTAGGGTAAACAGGCGGGCTGGGAAATGTGAAACCCTCGCTCTGACCTTGCCATCGCCGCAGGCATCAGCCCAGGAAGGTGCAAGCGGGGAAGCACGGACCCCCCGGTGCGGTGCAGAGGAGCACGTGGGCACGGTGGGGTGAAAGCATGGGCTGAGGCCATGTCTCCTGTAGTCATTTGTTTGGTGTTCAAGGAGTGAGAAGAAAAAATTGAACCTTACTTGGGGCACGGAGTTTGTGCTGTGATTCCCTGAGGAGTGGTATCTCCAGAAATACTGAAGCAGACGCAATAAAAGTGGTTTTCTCCCTTCGCCATCGTACTTGGTGGGGACAACACCATGGCCATTGGCCAACGTGTGCTTCCACCGGTGCCATTGCATCATGGCTCTGGCTCTCGGCTCAAGTAACAGCAGTTGTTACTTGAGGAGGAAACTGGGGCATTTCCCCATGCAACGAAGCATCTTTCCTCATGATCCCTACCAAACTGCTAAGCACCCAAGCCATGGTGTGCTGTTATATGTTAAACTCCAGGGCAGAAATCTAAACATTCCGCTGAATTTTCTTTTTATTTTTTTCCAAGGAGCTGTTAACAGCTTGTCATTGTGGATTGGAAAATGTAAATGCGTTTGAGAAAATATGTTGGCAGCAAGCTCCCCATATTGTTTCAGCTTGTCCCAAAATTACAGAGAAATTTCCTGTTAATATTTTTCATGTCTAATTGGAAAATATTGGGGAAAGAAGAAACAAATTCTGTAGATATTTTTGGACAATTTTAGCCTTTTTTTTTTTCCCCCAGCCAGGTCTCCATGGCATGGAAAAGATTGAACGAAATGCACAAATTAAAAACATCTGCTAGGAATTAGATAAATGGAAATATTTGCCCTACAAGCAGAAAAATTTTAAGAAACACCTGATAAGGAAATCTGGTTATTTAACTTCTGCATTCCAGAAATCTGTGTGATCTGATTCCAGTGATTTGGCTCTGAAAATCGGTTAGGAGAGTTGTTAGGAAATTGAAGATCTGAAAGGTTACCTGAGGGAAGCTTTGACTATAGAGAGCTCCAGCAAGAGATGTGGAAACTCAGACTGACTCCTGCAGCTGAAAAAAAACCTCCTTGAGATGTCTGCTGTGTGAAGGGCAGAGCCTCAACCAGTCTTTCATCTCTTCATCGTTTTCATTGCTGGTGCAGAGAATTCAGACATCTTTGCCATCTCATGATGGCTGTTCCGCCGATTGGTCCTTGGGCATTTTTCAGTGTAGTTGTGGACCTTCCTATTCTAAATTTCAACCTATTAACCATAAACTTTCCCTCTTGGTTGTGTTTCACAGACTTCCTAAAAGCAGTCCCTGCAGGTCTCAGGTTTAAAAACACAGGGCAACAGTCTGATGAGGTGGGGCACTTAGACCTCATCTCTCGATGCCTTGTGGTTTCCATCGGTTGAACGGAGAGGTGAACACGCAGGGAGACTTATCCAGGGAACAGCTCAACCCGAGGAGTGGTGTTGGTCCCAAAAGTGGTTCTTCTTGGCCAGAGTTGAGGTGCATAGGACACTGTTGGGCAACTATCACCTGCCATTGCTTGTAATGTCCCAGCCCTGCGAGGAAGCAGGGACAAGCAGGTTGTGGATATGGCAGACGTGCTTACAAGGGTGTGGGTGGAAAGATCCTCAGCACGTACACAGTTTCGAAATGCATCTCCTCATCAAAGCTTTACTCTTCTTCCCTATGTGGGACTCTGGATTGAACAAGAAATTGTGTTTTGGGTCACCTTGTGCTGGAGTGCACCGAGATGTGCATTTGGACGTAGACAGCATTGATGTCTCCCTCTGTGCTCACAGGCTACAAACACCTCCAGGACACATTTCATCCTGGTTTACAATCAATATCCACAGCAGGGCAAGTGAATTCCTCTGGGGGTGGCCATTTCTCTCCACAGATAGTAGAAGTGGTCAAAAGTGACCGGTTCCTTGTAGACACCCAAACTGACATAAATGTGGCCAGCAGGTTGAGGGAGGTTATCCTCCCCCTCTACTGTGCCCTGGTGAGGCCGCATCTGGAGTATTGTGTCCAGTTCTGGGCTCCCCAGTTCAAGAAGGACAGGGAACTGCTGGAGAGGGTCCAGAAAGGGCTACTGAGATGATTAGTGGATTGGAGCATCTTTCTTATGAGGAAAGGCTGAGGGGCTTGGGACTTTTTAGTCTAGAGAAAAGAAGACTGAGGGGGGACCTTATCAACACTTATAAATACTTAAAGGGAGGGTGCCAGGGGGATGGGAACAGTCTTTTTTCAGTGGCGCCCCGTGATAGGACAGGAGGTAACAGGCACGAACTTGAACATAGGAAGTTCCACATAAACAGGAGGAGGGACTTCTTTGCTGTGAGGGTGGCAGAGCAGTGGCACAGGCTGCCCAGAGAGGTGGGGGAGTCTCCCACGCTGGAGCTATTCCAAACCCGCCTGGACGCCGTCCTGTGCAACTGCTGGACGTGCCCCTGCTCTGGCAGGGGGGATGGTCTAGATGATCTCCAGAGGTCCCTTCCAACCCTGACCATTCTGTGATTCTGTGAAATTCTTCCCAAATACTGCCCACAGCTTTGCTGTGGATGGAGGCAGACACAACAAGAGCTGTACTGATGTTAGCGGGGTTGATAGCAGGCATATCTTTTTTCCTAGGCTATGATTAATCTGGCCCATGCTGCTGCCTACAAGCAGCATCTCCTTGATCCGCAGGAATACAAACCACCACATATTCTTCCCGGGAGCTTTGTGTTGTAGCTTCTCACATTCTTTTGAAGAGGTTCCCCAGCATCTCCCGGGTATCTGGCTTCATGACATCACTGCCTCTTTAGAAGCCCCTTTGTCACCATGGCAATGCTGAGGTTGCCACTGGCCTGAGCTTGTTACATCATAAGGTGAGTCAGCCCCAGAATGAAAGGCCACAGCCTTTGCCATTGTTTGATTTAATAACCTGCAATGATGAGATAACGATCCGGGCCCTTAATGAAAGGTGGGTGTTAATAAGACATTAGGAAATATCTCAATAGCAAAGTCCAGGGGATAATGACAGGCTGTGATTTCCGGAGGATGGCCATCTCCCACCTTAAATGGGTTGAATAAGCTCATCCGTTGGGGTTTTTCATATCCATCACTGGGGTCCTGCAGGCGGGAGGCCAGGAGAGCTGCATCCCAAATGCACTGCTGGGACTGGGAATTAAGCTTCTCATGAACACAACAAATGTCAACCACTGGGCATCCCCATGGAAATGGCTCCCAGAACAATCTGGGCTCAGAGGAGGGCTGAGATTTTAGCTCCTTCCTGCTGGATTCTGACTCGCTGCATCCCTTTCCAGCACAAATTAGGTCTGGACCAGGTGTGATGGCACGGCTGTATTTCTGCTGATTTATCCGGAGAAGGCACTATGGTAACACACGCCAGGTTTATGCTGGCAGCAGCAGGACGGGTAATATCTGATCTGGCAGCTGGGACAGAGTAACCCTGTAAACACACTTTTCCTTCAAACCGGCAGGATTTCTGTGCTGGGTTGGTGCCTTGTCGCAGGTGGCTGTGGCGTCTTGCTCAGGGACGAGGTAACCTAAAGTCAAGTTCAACATCTTGTGGATTTACACCCTAAACCAAACCCCAGGACTTTCAGTGGGGATTTTTGCACCCTAAAATCACAGGGCAAGTGGCCAAGTGTTGTTTTGATGTAACTGAAAATGCATAGTGTCAGGCTAACGTTAATATTGGCTTTTCGGAGTCACTGACAGTGCTAAAACCTGAATTTCAGCTCTCTGATCCACACCCCTCGACCCTATCTAATTACCCTGTAACCACTTTTAAAAACTCACATTTGTCTCCACAACCTATGGAGTCAATTATCTTTAGGATTTCTCCTGTTTCTGGGGGGAGTTTTGTTTTGCACTAGCCTTATAAGGTCAGAAACTTTCACAAGATATTGCTTAATCCTCCTGGACCTGTTTCTGAGCAGACCTGCCCGTGTTGAGAAACGTCCCTGCTCCAATGGACGTTGCAGGTTCAGAACGTTATTTCCAAAGTTTTTTTTTTTTGAGAGTTACAGAATGCAATTCTTAAAAATTACAGATGAAAATCCTTTCCTGGGATTTTACATAAGGACATCGGTCCTGGGATGTTCCCTTGGGGTCATCAGTCCTGGCTGCTGGACACCCATCTTACACCTCTCCATCTCTGGCCTTGAACTTTACTGGGGCTTCCCAGGGACCTTCCAAGACATGACCGTATTTAGGGGCACCCACCTCTCTCTGGGAGGGATCCTTGGGTGATTTTGCTTCTATCTTGAGGAATCTAGTTTAAATACAGGTTCTCATCCTTCCTTCCTTCCCCATATTCATCACAACCAGGCAATATGTTGCAGCTCTCCCAGCTCTTTTCCTATCTACTTTTAACTCAAAAATTCCTTTCCTATCTACCTTTAACGCAAGCTTTCTGCGTGGGCCATTGGTTGAATACAGCCGAAAAAGCACTTCAGAAAAACTATTGGGAATCCCTCTTTTGCTGGTGGACAGCGAGTGAAACGATTTCTTTTTCCCACCTGGGTAGTACCCACCGTTGCAAGCGAGCTCCGTGTGCACCAGAGCTGATTTTTGTTGCTCGAGCGTTGGGGAAAGTGGCCCCGTGCATTTCTGCAACTCCTTCGTGGTTTTTGCTGCCTCTTGGCTGCCGGGAAAGGCAAGATCAGCTCCCAGTGCGGAGTTCGACTGGGGCTGATACAGCGGGGCTGAGCAATGCCCCGTGCCTTGGCGGGGATTTCCCCCTCATGGGCTCAGCACTCGTTTCTCAACTGAACCCCTTCGAGTTTTTCCCCTTCTCTGCGTGCAGGTATTTTTAAGAAGAGCTGCACCTGAAGGCAGGCGGTGTGGCAGCCCCCAGTGCTTGCTCTGCCGGCGTTGCGGAGCTCGGCTGTTGTTGGCAACGAGCTGAATTTCTTACGATCGGGGAAGGGAGATGTTTCCCGAGCACATCAGGTCCTGTTACAGTGTGCAATAGTGTCAGCAACTGGACGGCTTGTCCCCGGACGGAGGAACGGGTGTATTCCTCCGGTGTTTGAGGGGTGGCTGAGGGGCAGCCCCGACCGTACGACGTTCCCCGCCTTGCCCTGATCCTGCATCCCAGGCAGGGTTCAGCCCTCCCCGTTGCACACCCCAGAGGTGTCAATTGGGAGGTTTCCTCTGATTTTGGGGTAGGGGACTGCGAGTCTCGTGCTGAGCAGCATCCCGTAATCGCTGCAGGAAACCCTGCCTGGAAATAATATTGTGAAGAAATGATTTTGCCCGATTTCTGTTCCTCTTCGGCCAGCAGCGGGGTTGACGCTGCAGACTTGATGTTGCTGAGGAGGAAAGGGAGTGTGTAACTGCGAGGTCAGGGGGGGTGAAAGGCAAGAAATGAGGAAGGGAAAACCATCTTGTTAAAGGGGAGAGGAGAGAAAAAGCTCTTTTCCACAGCAGAAACGCCCCGACGCATCACAGGGGCTGATGTGGGAGCTCATCATGGTCGTCCATCCCCCCCCCACCCCGGCAGCAGGGCTTGGGCAGGATGAGGGAGAGGGTGAGATGAGAAGAGGGAGCGGCGATATCCCCATGATATAGGTACAATGCGCACTTTGCTCCTCGTTTATTTATTCTCGCAATTGAAATACCTGCGAGGGGGAGGGAGGCGGCTGTAATGTGCAGACACAAAAGGACCGTGAACTTCTCCTGCCTCTCCAAACCCAAACATTTTTTTTTTTTTGTTATCAGCCTTTGCAAAACTCTCCTCCCCACCGTGAACCTGACCCTCAGCAGCTTTTTGCAAACTTCAAGTCCCCGCAAAGAAAGCGCCATCAGCAACAAAACCGGCTCAGCATCCAGCGGGCGAGAGGAGGGGGCAACCACTTGGATTCCTCCCTGGTATTTTTGAGAGCCACCAAAAAGCATTGCAGACAATTTTCTTGGCTTCTCCAGGGTGCCACTGATTTTTTTTCAGAAGTGCAAAGTTTAGTAGTTTGTGGTTTGGTTTTTTTCGCCCAAATAAGTGTATATAAATACCCTTCGGTCGGCCCAGAGGAATAATTTTCTCTGTTGCAAGAGGGTGCCATTAATGCACTAACAAGAATTTGGGCAGCTTTTGCAACCTCCCTCCCAGGGTAGGGAGAACTATTTGTGCCCATGTCCCAGGCTGGTAAACTGAGGCCGTGCTGGAAATGGCTGTGGGTCAAGCTGCCCTGCCGTTAACTGAGCACACATACAGCTGCGTCTTTATGGTGATGTATGAAGAACTCCCCGCCACTGACTCCAAATTTTAACCGTGCAAAGAATTACTGGGTGCAGGGTTGGACCGCACGATTCGGGTCCCACCGGGCATCACGCACACTGCACCCTGTCCCCTCCACGCCACATCCTAAGGAGATGATTCGTGTTGCACTGAACGTAGGCATGAATGTGACTTGTCCTTTCCTTTCAAGTTTCCTTTAGAGGGAGGAAAAAAAAAAAAAAAGAAAAAAGAGGAGGATGAATCACGCCCTAGTCAGAGTTGGGGCTCCCCAGAGCAATCTCTGCCGTTGCCTGCATTTTTATGCCGGGGGAAGGGTGCCAGGGGAGGCTGGCTGGTGGTCCTGCGGTACCGGTAGGTTCTTCCAAAAGGGATGGGGAATTTAGTCCAGGACTGTGATTTTTGGGCCACCTCCAGAGCCTAATTCCACTGTTCGGGGCGGGTTGCTAGGTCAGTTCGGTGAGAAATAAAAGAGGGAATTGAGGAGTGTTGGCTTTGGTGTTTTGGTGAAGTTCACAGCCTGTAAAGTCTGTGAACTATGTCCCATTCTCACAGAAATGTGGGTTTTTTTCACCTTTTCCCACCACTGTCCCCTCCTTTGCTTTACCCTCCCCTCTCCCACCCCTCTGGACCTGCCGCCTCCATCCCTCAGATGCTTGAGGTCATGTTTTTCCCCATCTACCACCACGACCTTCAGATTTCAAGCCCCGGCATTACATTTATACCCCCATCCCCTTGCATTTATTAAATCCCTGCAGGTTCCTGCGATGGGGTAGGTAAGGCAGCACCTCCGGTGAGTGCTGGGTGATGTATTCCTCCCTCTGCACCTTTTGTTGCCCAGTGAAGCAGAGGATGCAGGACAGTATCACCGGCTGTCCCGTGACGTGCCGTGTCCGCGGCAGCTCTCAGCAAGCTGATGCACCTCTTACTGACAGCATTTGGCCCCGTCCGTGACATGATTTCTCGAAAACTTGCTGAGCTAAGCACCCCGTGGGCTCCCTTCACAGCAGCTGTGAGCAACAGCTTATTTACCGGTCCAGGCTCTATTTATAGGGAGCTGTGCTTTTACACGGCACGACTCGAGAGAGGAAAATAAACCCTCTCCGTGCACCTAGCACTGCCCTGCCCACCACCCTCTCCCCCCAGTGAAAGCGCCTTATAAATAGTAATGATGATGCTTCCAGCTGACCTCGCCTGGAGCAGCTGGGTGCTCGAGCCTTTGAAAACCAGGCCATTTACTTAGGAGTTGAAGCTTTCCGCTCCAGTTATTTAGGAGTTTTTAAGCCAAGAATTACTAGGTGGATCTAATTTGAAGTGACTGTGATTTTAATTCAGGCGGGGTTTCGCTTTTGGGCTCCTTTCGATATTGCGGGGGTGGTGATTTTCGAAGAGACCTGAGCTGCTGGAGGAAGGGGGATGCCCAAACTCCTCATCCTGAAACATCACGTGAATTTTCGTCCTTCTTCTGACTCGTGTTTTAGCCAGGAACCAAATTTTTGTTGCCCTCCATGGGAAAAGGTCTGGGGTTCTGAAAAAAAAACACCTCTGGCCCTCTGCCAAGGATGGATTTGGGGCATGGTGGTCCAGGCAGCACTGTTGTGTCTGACCCCCAATCCCCACCTTTGCCAGCCAGAGTGCTTGCTGCTCTCCCCCATATTTCTTCCCACATCCCAAATCTCTGGATATTTTCCAGCTCCCTCATAGTAGCTATTTTTTATTTTTTTTCCTGCCTGTGAATATTTTTTTCCTGCGTAGGAGAGGGAAGGATTGTGCATTTTTTTACTCCATCTATCTTGGCTCCATGTAAGGAGGTAGCCAAAAATATGTTCTTTCTAGATCCACTATAAAAATATAAGCTTTTGCTTCTAGAGAAGGAGATGCCCTATATAATAAAAAAGGCTATAGAATGCTTTAAGTATCCAAGATGCCACTTACCAGGCTTTAAATTTTCAAGCAAAATGTGCTTTATTAAACCCCATCAAAGCAGATGCTCCCACCTCTACAGCTCTTGCCAGCTGTGATATATTTCCACGTTTCCTCACTGCGGCACATTCGCCACCCAGCATCCTGCCAAACAAATCCCCCCCGGTGCCAAGCAGGATCCCCCCCCCATCGCTGAAGCTGTGTGGGGGTTTGTGTGTGTGTGAGCATCTGCACACTTGGGGCTTTGCTGTCTCCAAAGCAGTGTTTCTGGGTGGTTCCTGAATGTCCCCAACCCCTCTTGTGCTACAAACGTTGACTTCTTCAGGTTGTTATCATTGCTGGGCTGCCATTCACAGCCTAATTTCAGGTAGAAAGGTAACTTTCAGGAAGCTGGCCACTGATATAGTAATAATAATAATAATAGCAGCAGCATGGAATGGTTTGGGTTGGAAGGGACCTTAAAGATCATCTCATTCCAACCCCCCTGCCCCAGGCAGGGACACCTCCCACCAGCCCAGGTCGTTCAAAGCCCCGTCCAACCTGGCCTTGAACACCTCCAGGGATGGGGCAGCCACAGCTTCTCTGGGCAACCTGGGCCAGTGTCTCACCACCCTCAAAGTGAAATTTTTCTTCCTAATATCTCATCTAAATCTCCCCTCTTCCAGTTTAAAACCATTACCCCTCATCCTGTCACTACAGTCCCCGTTAAAGAGTCCTTCCCCATCTTTCCTGTAGCCCCTTTAGGGACTGGAAGGGCGTGAAGGTCTCCCTGGGGCCTTCTCTTCTCCAGGCTGAATACCCCCAACTCTCTCAGCCTGTCCTCATAGCAGAGGTGCTCCAGCCCTCGGATAATCCCCCCACCTCTCTCAGCCTGTCCTCATAGCAGAGGTGCTCCAGCCCTCGGATCATCTTCATGGCTTCCTCTGGACCCGCTCCAACAGATTCATGCCCTTCTTATGTTGAGGGCCCCAGAGCTGGATGCAGTACTCCAGGTGGGGTCTCATGAGAGTGCAGTAGAGGGGCAGAATCCCCTCCCTCGCCCTACTGGCCATGCAGATGATGATGATGATAATAATAATAATATCTAATGAAACAATGAAAATAACTAAAATTTATAAATAATAAAATAATACGATGGTGCCCATTTGAAAGTGAACCTTCTCCGGGGAGCATCCCCAGCGCTGCCGCCGCTTCCCACCCCTACGGGAGCCGCTTTTTTTTTTTTTTTTTTTTTTTTTTTTGGGGGGGGGGCGGGGATGGGGGGG
>NW_009647856.1:9782146-9802696 GCF_000708025.1 Charadrius vociferus | reverse complement strand
CTTTTTTTTTTTTTTTTTTCCTTCTCCTCCCTCCTCCCCCCGCAAACGCACCAAGGTGGACGCGGAGCGCAAAAAGACCTTTGTTTTAAAAATGCCCATGGAGCTGACGCAAAGCCGCATCCAGAAGATTTGGCTTCCCAATGACAACCGGCCGGCTCTGCCCCGCCGCTGTGAGTACGGGCACCGCAGCATCCCCATGGGATGGGGTGGGATGGGAAGCAGTCTCCCCCCTTCTCCTACGCACCCGGGGGGGCTTTTTGCAACGCCTTCTCCTCCCCCTTTCCCATCATATCCATGCAGCATCCCTCCTCCTCCCGGCTCTATTCCTCCTCTAGCATCATCCCGGTGTCCGCATCCCATCCCGTGACTCACTTCCAGCCCTGGGAGCTGGAGGGAAGTGCAGCCATGGCACAGCGGCTCCCCTGGCCCCGGAGAGCGGAGGGGATGCGGAGAGGCGCGGAGGCACGCGTGTCGCAGTTTCCACACCCCCTTTTTTGGGGTGGTGGCCCCCTTCTTTGGATTTTTTTTTTTTTTTTTTTTTTTTGGGGGGGGGGGGCAGGATTAGAGCAATGGATTTGGAAAAAAGAAAACCACCAAAAAACCCACCAGCCGTTTGCACTTTGCCATTTTCCCCTTGTGTTGTGCTGGGGATGAGATGGGAGGCAGGTGGAGGGGAGGGCAAAAATTAACGCTGAAACTTCTAAAGTGGTTTCCCTTCTCCTCAAAGCTCCAAAAGCATCTTGAGTGCCTAAACGCCAACCTCCACGCTTTAAAAAAAAAAAAAAAAAAAAGGCAAACGCTTGGGTCATCCCGGTGTTACTATAAAACAAATCATGAATCATAACACAATACTAAAGCTTGAGAGGCAGCTCTCTCTTCACTCGCCCAACAGCTAAACTGACAACCTGCCAGTTGTGCAACTCCACGTAACTCGCAATTAAAGCCTCGCAGGAATCCGCAGATCCAGGGCTGCGGAAAGCCAGGCTGGAGGAGGTGGCACTTTGCAGCCTGGCAAAGGATGGAAGTGGCTTGGGCAGTTGGGTGAATCAAGTTTTCCCATGCTTTTCTTAAACAGGCGTTTTTAAAGTCGCTTCGAACATTTATTTCCCTTGGCCAGAAAGTTCCCCCTCTTGGGGAGTGGGAAGGGGGGGGGGAACCAACCCAAAACCCCAAACTATGAATCTGCCACATGTTGCTGCCCCATGGCTATGGGTCAGGCATGCAGTGAGGGACGTCTGAGCCCTACAGCAGATGTTCGCACATGCAGCCTGTGCTTGGCAAGGGCAGCTCTGCAGCAGAAGCTGAGGAGGAAACAGCTTTCAGCAACAGGCTGCACATCTGGGTTGCCACGGGGGCTTTGCTTTTAGCAGGGTAAAATGTCTCCTGGCTTAATGCTTTGCAGATGTATCTGTTTAATTTGATTTTTTTTTTTTTTTTTTTTTTTTTTTTTTTTTTGCAAGGGCTGACACCTTTGAAAGAAATCCCTTGTGTATGCGGAGGCTCCCTGTGGGGTTTTTTTTTTTGCTGCTATATTCGCCTGGTTTCTTAGAGGAGAGAATTCCCTCCTTGGCAGAGCAGAAAACTAACATGCTTTAATATGTTAAGGCACCGAGGGGCTCATTAATACCGTAATGTGGCTTCTAATTATTTTCTCCCGGGGTGGGAACAAACCACGCTGGGCACCGTTCACTGCACTCTATGGGAGAAGTGTTATTGGGCTTTTTTTATTTTTGGTTTTTTTTTTTTTAACCCCAGGGTGGCTATTTTAAACGCGAGGTGCTATTAATTCCTCAGCAGCAACAAAGAGCAGAGCCACAAAGGCGGGTGGGAATGGAGGTATAAGAGAGAGGCGAGGCCGATGCAGTCCCCAGCAGGGAGGAGGGAGCAGGAGCATCCCTGAGAGCATCCTCGCAAAGCTCCCGCCTGGCTTCTCCTCCCTGCGTGTGAAATAATTAGTCCGATTGTCTGCTTCCTCGTCACCGGGAGGCTCGAATGGATGCGAAGTGATGCCTTCATCTGGCCTTTTGACGGCGATCCATTAAATTGCTGTCAAGCTGCACGTCTCTCACGTAGGGGCTGGGAAAGTCAAGTCGTCGCAGGCGGCTGGCTGGGCAGAGCTGGGAGGGGAGGGGGATGCTGGAGGAGGAAAGGGGCTGCCGCTGCCTTTCTCTCTCCCATCGCTCCTGCTCAGCGGACCGAGGGCATGGGGGCATGTCGACGGCAGCGACATGCATGCAAAACCGCAGCTCGCACGTCGGCAGGGTGATGTCAGTTCCACACGTGTGCACGATGTGCAGCACGGAAACGCGTTCTCAGTGCGTCCGTGAAGGTGTCGGGACATCGCGATGGGGATGAAGCTGGAAAAGGGGAATGTTAGGCTAACGTAGAACATGTGGCGTGGGCTTGCAGGAGGCGGGTGGGAATGCTTCTTACAAGGAGACAGTAAAAATGCTGAAGTGGGGAGGTGGCTATTTTATCCAACTTTTATAGAACAAATTTCCTTCCTTTTTTTTTTTTTTAATTTCTGCTACCCACTCCGGTGAAGCATCAGAGCGCATCGGCACTGACTTTCTAGCAGATAGAAGGCACAAAGTGATGAGCTACTTCTAAATATCCTGATTCAGCCTTTCAAAAGTCATCCCTGACCTTGACTTACCTGGGTAGATGTTGATAACAAGTAATGAATATGCATTGAAATCCCTGACAGCTTTCCTTGCAGTGATGAAAAGAAATGATGAATTAAGTCTTTGTGAAGCACTGGGAGCAAAACACTGGTTTCTGTTTCATTCCCGATACAAAGTTTCCTGGAGGCTTTTGTGATTTAGCTGGGTTTAGCTCAAGTTTCTGTTAAAAAGTTGCGTGCTCAATGCCCTGGTGTTTTGGGAAGTGCTTTCCAGGTCCATAAACAGATGCTTTTTTGGGGTCTAAGGGGAACCTGGCTCTTTCCTTTGGCAGCAGCAAACTGAACTGGGGGGAGATTCCTCCAATAGAGGTGTTTAACTCCTGCAGCGCCCTTTGGAGGTGGCATGTTTGTGCCAGCTGTCTGGAGCCAAAGGGACATGAACAGTACCCAGCATTGTCCCCGTCCTCTCAGAGAGCTATTATTTTAATGGCCCCAAATCCTCTTGGCTCCGCTCTTTGAGATCCTTTGTCCTCTGGCAGGGAGGGAAAGGAGGAGTTTCTCTATTCAGGTATTATTCCTTCCCCCCCTCCTTTTGTTTAATATGTGGTTGTTTTTTTTGGGGGGGCGGGGGGGGAGAGACTTGTACCTGTAGGTTGGTTGAGGATGTGAGACTGTTAGCGAGGGGAAAAAAAAAATATTTTTTTTTTTCCTGGATGTGTTGCACAGCTGCCTTATTACGTACCCCAGCCTGCAAAATCAGTGCTTGCAGTGGGAGGTGGCCTGGGCTTTTGAAACGTGGCACCGGGGATGCAGTTCGTGCAAAGGGAGAGAGCATGAGGACAGCTCCAACCTGCGGAATGTGGAATATTGGGGGGGGGAATTTTATTTTTTTTTTTTTTAAGATATTTTTCTGATCTCTTGTCTGCTGAGTCTGCTTTGGTGAGACAGCCAGGCAGATGATGGGTGGCTCTTCTCTGTCCTTCTGGGCACCAGTGCTGTAACTCTTCCTTGTGGCTTTAATTTGGTCCCTTTAGCTGTTGGATTTTTTTTTATTATTATTATTAGTAGTAGTAGTAGGGGACGGAAATCCCATGTGCTTTGCATGCTCTCTGGATACCTCTCGGCTTTTTTGCCCTTCCCAGTTTTCCGCTGAGAAAAATCTACTCCAACCCACCACCCCATCTCCATCCCCAGGGAGCCCCTCACATCCCCAAATCCTGTCTCCATCCCTGGGGGAGCCCCTCACATCCCCAAATCCCTTTATCTCCATCCCCAGGGGAGCCCCTTGCATCCCCAGATCCTCTGTTTCCATCTCCAGGGAGCCCCTCACATCCCCAAATCCTCTGTCTGCATCCCAGGGAAGCCCCTGGCAACCCCACATCCCTCGTTGCCCGCTCCCACCTGCGGACAGCTGGGATGGGCAGACAGAGCTCTCCGCCCAGACCATAATTAAGCTGCGTTTTTATGGCTCTGCCACCAGCCGCTCACTCCCTGCATTCCTTTCCCGTGAGGTCTCTGGTCTGGCTGGGTGGATTGAAGGGTGGGTGAGGAATCCCCCGGAGGGTCGAGCCTATCGGGGCTGGTCTCTGCCTCCGCAGGGAGGGCTCTTGGAGTGTCACACCGGGGCGGCATGAAAGGCAGGCTGGCTAATCCAAATTCCATTAGGTATCGTTAAGATCTTCCTTTCCCCATATTTAAAGCCGCTTGGCTTCGTGCCTTGGCCTTTTGTGTGTGCAGCACCATGTGAGAAGCAATTCTGCAGGGCAAATCCTGGAGAGAAGCAGGGATGCTGCCATGTTACATGGTCCATGCGGTCCAGATAGTCCAGAAGTACCCCCGTGGAGTTGGGACCAGGCTGTGGAAGACTTAAAAAATAATAATAATAGTCAATTCCCAAACTGCATTCCCATTCCTGCAACCTCAGCAATTTCCTCCAAACTCAACCAGGAATTTATTTTCTAAAGGATTTATGAGGAGAGAAGTGATTTTACCTGGGCAGCCTGGCAGCTGATTTGTCTGCGTTTTGGCTATGAGGTTAGGGTGAATTGGAGAGGAGTTTCTCTTCCTTTGCCAAGTCATCACTAAGTAGTGCCACTGGATTTATTTCCAGCTGTTTGACATGGACCCCCTTTACAACAACACCAAAAAAAAACCAACCAAAAACCAACACCCTCAGCTTAAAACAGGTTTATGAGGAAAATGGGATAAATCATAAGATATCTGCTTTTAAACGCTTGTTGTTCTGCAGTTGTTGGGCCCTGATTGTCTTTAGGAAAAAAACAAACCAGGTTGTATTTGCACGTGTATTGACTAAAAAGCTAGTGGAAGTTTTTGGAAGGTGCTCTCTGGGTGAAGATCCCGGTGCAGACCTGGTATTTCAGCACAGCAGCCATAGCTGAAGTGCGATGCTGTGAGGGCTGGACCAAAGTCCTTGGCCACCTTCTTGCTTTTCACAGAATTGGCCAAACTGTGGGAATGGGAGGTTGTGTTTGCCTCCTTTTTTTTTCCTCTCTTTTTTTTTTTTTTAATATTTGTTTATAAGTGGGGAAACTGAGGCACGGAGGTCCTGCAGGAAGCCTGGGGCAGCTGCTGGTTCCTTGCTCACTTTGCAGCCATCAGGATGTTCTCCTCTAGCCATGGCTGTCAGGCAGGGACTCCTACTACCAGGTCTGGGTGTCACCGGCATGCATTTTGGTCGGCGTGGCTCATCTGGGGCAGTTGTGTCTCACCGGTGGGTGGCTGCAGAGCTCTCTACCTTCCTCCCTGCTTTGATGTGTGATCATTCAGCAGATCCCATTGCAAAAATGAGTCAGTGGATTCACCTTCTCAAGGTTTTGGTTGTCCAGGCTCATGATAGGGATGCACAGAAGATACTGCAGAGATGAGGGTCCACAGGGAGCAGAAGCTTTGGATTTCCTCTAGCTGCTGAAGGACTTGGGGGGGAAAACTAGGGTCAAAAGCAAGTGCCTTTTAGGGTTGATACAAGATAAGCTGGAGGATTAACGACTGTTTATGTTGTGCTTTCTCCTCCTCCTCGTAGCCTGCGGGCCGCAGCTTGCCAATTCCCCCACTGTGATAGTGATGGTTGGCCTTCCAGCCCGTGGGAAAACCTACATCTCCAAGAAGCTGACTCGCTACCTCAACTGGATCGGTGTCCCAACGAAAGGTGAGGCTTTCACTGACTGCCTGGGGAAAGCATGAGGTCTGGGTCCTTGGGAGATGCTACAGGAGCTTAGTCCCTTGGGGAGTGGAAGGTGGTGGGGGACCTTTCCGAGATCCCATGGGCCAAATATCCATGTCCTCCTGTAGCTTCTGCTACAGCCCAGGTTCTTTTTCACTTTGAAGACCAAGGGATGTTCCTGAGCCTTTTGTGTAAAGGATGTCACTTCTTGACCCATTGCTAAGAAAGTGTTATCTGCAGGAGCTGCACAGCGGAGTCGAGCTGTGCTGACACCCGCTCCTGGTTTTGATGGTCTTTGTCTTTCCCACGCAGTTTTCAACGTGGGGGAGTATCGCCGTGAGGCGGTGAAGCATTACAGCTCCTATGACTTCTTCCGCCCTGACAATGAGGAAGCCATGAAAGTCAGGAGGTAAGTGTGGGTGCCACGTCTGTGCTCATACCTGGGTCCCAAACAGGTGGTGAAGCCCACGGCCAGCAGCAGGGTTACCCAGCTTGTTTGGGGGGTGATGGACAGAAAAGCTGGGCTCTAGCTTGAGATCTCCCTGCCTGCCTAAGGAGGGTCTGACTTGGGCTCCAAGAGCTGAAAACTGAAGCTGTCAGGGCTTGGTAGCTTCAGGGTCACCAACGCATCCTCCATCAGTGGTACCCTGAATTGACCTTCAGGCTCAGCGTGTAGGCTATGAGGTCTGCCATGAGGTTTGACCTTTGCTTCTTCATCTACCATTGCCTCTGTTGTGAAGACCAGCACGCCGCTCAGCACTCACGGCTCTTGTATTTGCGGCAGGCTGACGGTGTCTTTCCTAAATGTACCTGGGAGAAGGGGGGAGGTGGCAAGGAGGAGCTGCAAAGCCTGCCCTCCTTTGCAGGCATCCCTGCACTGACTGCTGTGAGCATCTCAGAGGACATCGGGACCATGTGTCTCTCGCCTCTTTTGCAGACAATGTGCCCTGGCTGCCTTGAGGGATGTCAAGCTGTACCTGACGGAGGAGGCTGGCCAGATTGCGGTAAGCTCAGAGATGTGCTCCGTGGGGTTTGGCAGCAGTCCCGGTCCTCAAGGTGCTGTGCCCTGTGCAGTTCCTTCTCTCAGGAAGGGCTCAGTGGGAAACCAGGCACTCTTGGGGTGCTAATTGGAATCTTTGCTTTTCAAGGTTTTTGATGCCACCAATACCACGCGGGAGAGGAGAGGGATGATCCTAAACTTTGCCAAAGAAAATGGGTTCAAGGTTGGTACCATTGGGCTGCTGCCTGTATTGCATAGTGTATTGTTGGCATTTTTGTTTTTTTTTTTTTTTCCACTAACATGTTGTCTTCATGATGCTCCTGCATAAGGGGGATTTCACTGCTGGGTTTGATCAAAAATTACAAAGCTCTTTCCTCGTGCCCAAGCCCTGGAGAGGGAAAGAATGGGAGTGGGGCAGAAGGAGAGCTCTCCAGTCAAGGAGGGAAGAGGTTGGGTTGAGCAAGGAGCGGGTTGAATGCTACAGACCTTATTGCTGGTCTTCAGGTGGGCTTTGTTTTGCTTCACAGGTGTTCTTCATTGAATCTGTCTGCAATGATCCCACGGTAGTTGCCACCAACGTTATGGTAAGCATGTAAATGTCTTGTTTTTGTTTTCCCTCAGGGAGAATTTTCCACCTGTCCTCAGCTGGTTTCTTATCAGGATGTCTTGACAGAGTTGGTTGAGGATTAGGAGATTTTTTTTTTTTTTTTTTGGTGCTGTATTTGTCCTGGGATGAGAAAGGACATGTTATCTCCTAGGACCCAGGGCTATCTGGAAGTAATGAAAATAAAAGTTATTGTAGCCTTTCCCCAGTTCCTTTCCATTTTCTCTGTGTTCCAGTTGACCTGTAACTTGATAGCAAAGAGAGAAATGTATCAGGATGCTTTGGTGACCCACACCAAAGTTCCACGTTTTGGAAGTGTTGGATTCAGTTAGGGGCTTAAATCCCATCAGAGAGCAGTCAGACTTGATGTCTTCGGCCTCGTGCAGCTTCCCAAAATCTATTGAGGTCTGCTTTAAGAAGAGTAGCAGCTCAGCTTAGAGGTTTCTTGCCACTAGCTGAAGTCTTGGCTGGGAGAACAGCATAAAATATTGCTTCCTGGCTCCTTTGGGAGTTGCTGGATCTTTGATTTCCCACCAGCAGAAGAGCTCTCTTGCCCGTTAGGCTTGGCTAGGACAGGTAGATGCTAATTGGTCTACCTAGGCATGATTAACTTGAATGGAACTGTCCTTTCCTCCACTGGGCTCTGCTCCAGCCTTATCTCCAGCTGTACACCGGAACTTTGTGAGCCATTTTATGGTGTCTGGGAATGCATTGCAAGATACCCAAAGTCTGTGAAAAGGGTTTTATTGGGTTTTGCTCTGCCCCTGGGACGAGCTCGACAAAGGGTGTTGTGGTGGGCACTAGAGCATGGCTTTTGCTCCTGCTGGGAGCTGGTGTCCCATGGCCAGTGACCAGCTTTTTGGGAGGTTGCACCCAGCCTTTTCCATGATGCTAATAAAATGCTCAATTTGTTCCATCTTTTTTTTCCCCCCTTTTTCCTATTTATTTTTCTTTGCAACATCCTGAAGCTGTATTTTTTGGAGGCTTTAGTCCCTTTCTTTGAAGACTAACGCTTGAAGAGGGAGAAAATGAACTATAGCTGAGCGTAGGTTTTTGCTCCACAGAGTGCTGCAGATGAATAAGCCCTTGGTGCTGGGATCAGCGCAGAAAATGTGCTGTGGGCCTGGGGCGCTGCCACGCGTGTCACTCGGTTGTGTTATCCTGGTGGTTTCAGGATTGCTTGTGAAGTTACTGCTGCTCAAACCCAAATCTTCATGAAAAATAGCCTGTTAGAGTAGCTCATGCAGAACTTAGTCCATGAGAGTTCTGGATATTCACACTGCCCGTTTCTAGCATCTTTCAGCCCAGTAGCTTGTAGCAAATGATGCACAGAAAGGGGTTGAATGTTGTTATCCTGTTGCCTTGGATAGTGGACATCCAGATTGACCTCTACCTTCTGGGAGCTTTATTCACTTGAAAGGCCCAGGAGAAGCGTCTTACCTAAGGTGCTACCTCCACTCTTGGGAGAATGGGAGTGGATGGATGTGCATCTATACTGGTCATGCAATGGTTTATCAGATTTTCTCACCTCGTGCGTAGCTTTGGGTCTCCTTTGTTTCTTTTCTGTCCTATGATAAATGGTGGCTATAAAGTGGCTCAACTGATAGCTGGATCTTGGCAGGACTTTGAAATTTGAGACTACCATGGTCTGGCATGGAAAGCTTCCTAACCTCTCCTTCCGGTATGCTTTTTCTCCTGCTGCAGGAAGTAAAATTGTCCAGCCCTGATTACCGGGACTGTAATTCAACCGATGCTATGGAAGACTTCATGAAGAGGATCAATTGTTACCAAGCCAGCTACCAGCCGCTTGACCCCGATAACTATGACCGGTAAGAAACTTTTGCTGACTTCTGCACTGGTTTGAGTGCTTTTCTTCTCCTGGGAGAGGAGTAATGAAGTATGGAGCTGTATTTCACTTTGTGTTCAAATACACAACTGTGCTAGAATAACGTATGGCCAAGCCTTGCTGTGAATTCGGGCTGCTTCCTTGAAAATGCTGGTTTTCTCCAGCCCTGAACCAGGCACTGAAACCTTCCTAGGATCTTCTGAGCTCACATACACTGGTTCTGCAGGTCTAAATACAAAGGCTTTGGAAAAGCAGTTTGGTTTGAGTGTTTCCAAGATGCTTTTGCCAGTTAAAGGAAGGGATTGCTTGAACAGGCTCAAACAACAAGGTTGAACAAGCCCTGTAGTTTCCACCTGGTTGTACGCCCTGGGAAGACCTTTGCTGTCCTGCATGACCATGCAGCCACCTCCCAGCCTTTCCACTGCTCACAAATACGTCTGTGTGTCCTGTGAGGATAATCCTGGTCCTGCTGAGCCCTGTCCTGGGGAGGAACGTGCTCCCTGCTAGTCTTGTTTAATCCTCTTTACTGCTGCAAGGAGGAATGGTGATTACACTGGTGTTACTTAGCTCTCCATGAATTGCTGTTACCTGTTGGCTTCCTGTTGAAAATAGCCTGCAGGAAATCCTTTTAGCTGGGTGATTATGTTGACTAAGATATCTCACAAGGCTATTTTTTGAGGATGATGATTCTTTCTTTCTGCTTTCCCCATTGGCAACCCCCTCATCCTTGCTCTGCTTTTTCTAGGGAGCTTTCTCTCATCAAAGTCATCGATGTTGGCCGGCGGTTCCTGGTCAACAGGGTTCAGGATCACATCCAGAGCAGGATCGTTTACTACCTGATGAACATCCATGTCCAGCCCCGCACCATTTATCTCTGTCGGCACGGTGAAAGCGAGTTCAACCTCAAGGGGAAGATTGGAGGTGACTCGGGCCTCTCCAACAGAGGCAAGAAGGTAGGGAGAAGGGAATATTCCCTTATGGCTTCTAGGGGTGATTTGGCTGCAGTAGATGCTGTGCATTGGGCTAAGCGTATATATGATGACAGCTGGAGAGTTCAGAGGATCCATCTATAGGGCTGGCTTGGGCATGGCCTCAAAACAAGACTTTCCAGCCATCGATGTTGCACGTGGGCTTGCATGTAGTTAGGGACTAACAGAAACCGGGCTGCAGAAATCTCTAGGAGAGAAGGGTATGAGTATCTTCACCAGGTTGGTTCAGACCTTGCACAGGGAGCGTGGGATGTGGAAGGACTGCTGTCACCCTTTGGCAGGGATAGCCAACTCTGAGGGTCATTTCAGATTGCTCACTACTTGGTTCTTCAAAGGCTGCTTCAGGGAGACCTAATAGTTATTTTGGCTTGCCCGGGCCATTTTGAAGTCTAAATGGAGTCATTTGAGGTGTGGCTATTATCAAGGACTGCAGAATATATAGATTTAGTTCTATGACAAATAAGCAGAGCTGTGGTTAAGGGTGACCAGGTGTCTTCCACAGCATTGTAGCAGAGCCCAGGTTGTGGTGCTGTTTCTTGGATGCTGATGTTGTTCCTTGATGACATTAGGTTTCCGCTTTCTCCTCTGCTTTGCCTCTGTTCTCATACCCCTGCTAGCTTTTGGGGATCAATGCATGTGTGGCTGCTCTTCACCCCAGAGCAGAGACCTAATACCACCACCTATGGAAGGCAAAAGAGGTCCTGGAGAAGGCAACATTTACTGGGAAGCAGGGAATGAGGCCCATTGGAAAGCTGTGGATATCAGGAATCAACCTCTTTTTTTTTTTTATGTCCCACAGTTTGCAGTGGCACTGAACAAATTTGTTGAAGAGCAGAACCTGAAGGACCTCAAAGTCTGGACCAGCCAACTAAAGAGGACAATCCAAACAGCAGAAGCGCTTCAACTGCCCTATGAGCAGTGGAAGGCACTGAATGAGATAGATGCTGTAAGTATCTTAGATTGCAGTAGGAACAATTGGATCATGTTGGTTGCTTCTTGGCAGAGAGGGTGATAGCACTGTCCTCTTCACTTCTGTCGAAATCTCACCTTTTGTGGAGAGATTTTCCTTCTGTGGGAAAGGGTGGTACTTCTGCAGTACTCACAACTTGGCTTCTGATCTTAGCTCTACCTAGTGCTGATGCTTCAAGATGCTGGCTTGAATGAGCAGATTAAAATGACTTTTGCTTGGAACTGCTCTGTAGTTGACGACTCAGAGGGTTATAGACATTTTTGAAGAAGGTTTTGCATCTTGGGTGTGCTGATGCTTTTTTGACTTGAGCAGGTCCAGTAACCTCATGAATGTTCTGTTCTGGCAGGGTGTGTGTGAAGAAATGACATATGAAGATATCAGGGAGCAGCATCCAGAGGAATTTGCTTTGCGTGATCAGGATAAATATTACTACCGCTATCCTTCTGGGGAGGTAGGTGTGCAAGGAGATCTTCAGAGATGTGGCTCTTTAAATGTGGCCTTCTTGTCTTCATGCTGTCCTCCACACTCGGAGCAGCAAGTGCTTCAAGTAACTAGAATCAACATGACTTGGGGCTCCTGTTCACCTTTTGCTTTAAGCTCTTGTGAAATCGTGGTACGTGAAGATCTCATTAAGGAACATATCACTTAATAGTCTCACTGACTTCATAGCATACTGGTAGGATGGCTTCTTTCTCCTCTGATCAGAAGTAGCAGCTACATTCTAGAATAGCCTGAAGATGAGGCTTTGTTGAACTTTGATTGTTTTTAGTAGTAATTATGTTGGTTTAGTTTAGTCAAGGGCATGAAATCAATAGCCAGACCAAGACAAGGACTGTTGTTTCTATTGAGGTGCTCGTTTTCTTGATCCTATGCCATATCTCCCTTCCCTTCTTCTGTCTCAGTCCTATCAAGATCTGGTGCAGCGCCTAGAGCCAGTCATCATGGAGCTGGAGAGACAAGAGAACGTCCTTGTGATCTGTCACCAGGCTGTCATGCGCTGTCTCCTGGCATACTTTCTGGACAAGAGTGCAGGTGAGCTCCCTGTCCCTGGCAAGGGCATTGATCTTGCTGGAGGAGGAATGATAGACAGAGCTCTGAGGAAATGAGAGATGTGTTCAGGTCCATGCAGGGCCTGGAGCGTACATCTCTGGCGTGGGATGGCCTTAGCTGTTGATGAAGTTGTCTAAGCCTGTTTTTGGAGAAGGGATGGGATAACCCTCCTGCTTTGCTTTCTCTGCAGACGAGATGCCCTACCTGAAATGTCCCCTTCACACAGTGTTGAAGCTGACCCCAGTGGCCTATGGTAAGTGGGGCCTTTCTACTAAATGTGCCAAAGGGTTCAACTTGTATCTCCTCCTGAATCCAAGTTGCCTCTGGGAGAAGAGCAGGGGTCTGGGGTGGAGCACTTCATAGCATCCTGTACCTGATGGGTTTGCTGATGGCCTTCTTGTCTCTTTGTGTTCCTTTCTGCAGGCTGCCGGGTGGAGTCCATCTCGCTGAACATAGAAGCTGTCAACACCCACAGGGAACGGCCAGAGGTGAGTGTTGCTTTTCCTCAGAGCCATCCCTTGTTGTTCCCTTCCTTTCCCCTACGGTCAGCTGGCAGCGAGGATGCCCGGGTTGGGCACGGGGAGATTGCTCAGCTAGATGCTCAGAGTGCTGCTGGAGGACCGGAGCATCGGATGGGTTCTTGCTCTGCAAAGATGTGGCCAGTTGAGGGTTTTCCAAGGGAAAAGGGCTGTTGCCTGTGTCTGCTTCCCACTGTGTTTGCCCAGATTAAAGCTGGCCCAGGGAAAGTTCCTCCCTGGTCTTTAACTTTCACCTGTGCAGTCATCTGCTCACCTGAGCAGGGAATAGAGACATGGATGGAGAAGGTGACTTCTCCCAGGTCTCCGAACTGGCTGGCAGAGCCCTGGGCTCAACACTTTGCCCAACATCTTCTGCCCTTGTGTTGTTTTTTGTGGGTTTTTTTCTTTTTTTTTCCCTGGCATGCCCACAGCTCTGTGTGGCTACTGAGTGCCGTTCTGTAGGGTGGGAGGTGGTGGCACTGGGCTGGGAATGCTGTGGACTGGAGACCCCTTGCATTGATGAAAACTCCGTAAGGTCAGGTCTATCTGCTCTGTGCTCCACTGGGAGCTCAGAGGCCAGAGCAGGGGACGCCAGCTCAGTGTCAGGGGTGGGTGGCCACCGCTGGGGGGACCATGGCAGTGCCCATGTCTTAGCCACTGGGAACTTTCTGACTTGCAATTAGTGCTGATGGAGCCTGTCTGGATGTTGGATGGTCAGAACTGTCCTCTTTTGGCCCACATCTCCTTTTCTTCGCTTCCCAACCTCAGCAGGCGGCAGCATCTGAGCCGCCTCTCCCTCCTCACGGCCACAGAAGGGGAAGCCAGTTCTTCCCCCTGCCGTGGAGGCCATCAATGCCTTCCTCCACCACCCTTGCTGGGGATGGCAGGAGAGCCGTGGGCTGCAGGTAGGATAGTGCAAGACACGTGCAAAGCGCTTGGGTCCCACTGCTCGGCTGTGCGGGCGCTGCCCCTCCATCCCACCTCGCTTGAGTTGGAGCTTGGCGCGGTGCCGACCCTCCCTGGCTGCTCTGCCTCCACTTCCCAAATCTTCCTTATCAGCCTGGGCTGGCTCGCCTTCCCTTTTCTTGCTTTCACACCTCTCCCTGGGTCGGAGGGACCAGCTTTGAGGAGGAGACCGATGGGCACCTCTTTCTGTCATGCAAAGTCACAGCCTTTGATTACTGCCAGGTTTATTTAGCAATCTCTATTTACTTTTTTTTTTGCTATCAGAGGCTCAGGCTTTGTGATCAGAGGAGAAAGTCTGTCTTGTTTCTGAGTGCAGGGTGACTTTTTTAGTGTGTTTTTCCTCCCCTTTTTGGGAAATCATTCTGCGTTCTTGAATACTTTGCTCTAGGGGTTTTTTTCAGTGTCCAGAACTTTTCAATTTATCCTTTGCACGTCAACAGCAATTGTGGGGAAAAGCAGATGCCGCTTTACGAAAACACCCAAAACAACCTGCTTCTTTTTTTTTTTTCCTTTATAACTGTCGCCTTCTTCCCTTTATTTTATTTTATTTCAATTTTTTTATTTACTTTTTTTTTTCCTTTGTCTCACTCTAATTTAGGAAGCAAAGAAGGGACCTAACCCGCTCATGAGACGTAATAGCGTTACCCCTCTAGCAAGCCCAGAGCCCACCAAAAAACCTCGCATCAACAGCTTTGAGGAGCATGTGGCTGTTTCTTCCGCCCTGCCAGGCTGTGTTCCTCAGGAAGTGCCCACGCAGCTGCCGGGACAAGTTAGTTGAACTCTTCTTTTTTTTTTTTTTCTTTTTTCTTTTTTTTTTTTCTGTTATTATTCTTGTTGTTTTATTGTTTGTTGTCCTCCTGTCGCTCCTGAAGCCGGGGAATGGCTTGCACTTGTCGCAACCTGTGCTGCTGTCTCTGAGATGCCTCTTTCTCCCACGGCTGCTGTCCCTCACTGCCTTGGGTTGGTTTCGGGAGCACCCAGCAAAGGGTCGCTGTCGATCCTCTCTTGGGTTTGGAGAGCATTGTAAACCCTGCAGAGCTCTAGCTGAGTTCATTTAGTGCCTTCACCATCTGGCATCATGGTGTCAAACCCCTGGGGACCCGCATCTCTAGAGCGAGCAGGACCAAAGGGCTGGATGTGCTTGACTCCGGTGTAGACCTGGGCACTGCAATAAAGCAAATGTTCTTGTGCTTCCCTTGAGTAGGAGCTGCCAGAACCTGTTTTTGGGTCTCCTCCTTCCTGGAGAAATAGGCAAAATGGTCCAAAAATTGGTAGAAACCTCTTGACATGGTGAACCTGTTTGCCTTCTGCAGCTCTGGGTGAAACCCCATGGGTACCTGCCATGATGCTCATGTGTCCTCTCCTCTTTCACACACTCATGAAGGGATGTGGAAAGAGAGACCTTCCTGAACACTTCTCCAGGAACAGAACCCCACTCCTTGTGCTTTTTAAGGAGCTGGGGTGGTACTGGAGAAGCAGCACAGATATATAGGAGCCCTTTCGCCATGCTACCCTTCCCACCAGCTGCCTGTTGGATCTTGCTGTCTCGCCCAGCCCCTCTTGGCGTTGTCTGGTGTCCTCTCCTTCACCAGGTCCTGGGCAGGTTAGGAAGGGTGCCATGCTCCTCCAACTGCTCTGCTTGGTGGCCGCTTCGCATGAGCCTTCCCACCCCAGCAAGCACTGAGTGTGGCAACTCGATCTGTCTCTCAGCTTTTGGGGCTCCGCTTAGGCTGGTTGAGTCTTGCAACAAACCCTCTGCCAGCTTCGGGTTTGGAAGCTCTTGCTGTTGGGGTGCCCTTTGCTGCCGTCCGGTGTCCTCCGCCCGGTCTCGCACGGCGTTACTGACACCTCTTTCCATTCTCTCTGTCTCTCTGCAGCCTTTACTAGGGAAGGCATGCCTGTAAGTACCTTCTTGCGTCTTACTCCCCCGTCTCGCCCTCTTTCCATGTCTCTTGCCATCCCACTGGTGGTTTTGTTGTTGCTGTGAAACCCGGCTGGGGCGTGGACTTCTTGGAGTTAATGTTTCTGTGTGTGTGTGTGGGATTTGAATGCGGCTTAGGAATGGTAAAGAGGAGACTATGGATGCTGCCTTGTCCAACCCCTAAGTATCCTATTTTGATTAAATGTCCCAATTGTATTTGGGAAATGAAGCAATTTATCACTTGCCCTGTATCAGTGTTGTCTAAATTCCCTGCCTCCTCTTTGGACAGCTGTGGGATGGGAGATGCTGTTGGTTTTTCCTGGAGTTATCTCCTCTGTGACAGCCCCATTGTACTGTAGGTGATAGACCCAGGTGGTGTGTCCTCCTTAGGGCTCCAAGTTGTGCCTATGAAAGCATGCAGGATGCATTGAGCGTTTAATGCACTAATTATGAATAATCAAGGCTTTCACAGTTTGGCTTAGTGCTGTTAGATCCTTGTGTAGTAGGGACAGGACATCTTCTGGATGAATTTGAAGCCTTTGGACTTAATTCATGCTACATCACTGAGTTGAGAGCAGCAGTCATTGAGCTGTGCTCAAACGTCTTCTCAAAGACCAAGAAGACTTTGGGGCTGAGCTGAGGCTGGGGTAGTGCCCGGTGGTCATTTTGCCCTCTGTAGACCACTTTGAATCAGCCTACAAGCATCCCTGTCCTCGTTCATCTTGTGGGCTGAAGATGAAGGAATCTGCTATAACATGGCCAGGCCAGAACTCGGCCCTGCTTGTGCATAGCAGCTGGTGAACCTCACAGTTTCTTCCCCTTTTAGAGTAAGCTATTTTGAGAAAAGAGAAGTTAGGAAGATCACGCTTGGCTTTCTGGGGGACAGGTTGGGGAAGATCATCACGCTCATGCTCCTGGGTGAATGTAGAGGTTGAGTTGCTCAGCATGGCCTGCATGTCTACGCTCCTTCCTTGCTGCTCATGGGCACAAAAGCCCCCAGTGAAGTGTCTGGTCTTGTTGGGTTGCTTTGAAAGGATTTTTGTTCCTTTGTCTGTCTCTCCATCCACCTTTTTCCCCATCTATGTTGTAATAAAAATGCTGCATGCCTCAGTGCTGGCTGGGACACTTGAAAACACGCTCCGATGTTGAGTTTGAGAGATGGCTGGAGCACACTTTGCTAGACCAGGAGCTCTGCTGGACAAGGCAGTGATGGTTACCCAACCCAGGTGGAGGCTGGTAGCAGCAAGTTTACAATCTCCAGCTGTTGGGAGCCTGCCTCCACCTACTAGTGTGGCACTGAAAGACTGCTTTTGACAGAGCCACGAAGATGCCCCAAACCAAAGGCTTGGTGGCACTCACACTGCTGCTACCGCTCTGGGAGGCTGTTGTCTTGTACACGTGTACATCTGGTCCCTCACCGTGTCCCATCACAACCTGCATGGGGTCAGGGGAGGTGGAAGGTCCCTCTTTCCCAATTTGCACCATGGGACTTGGTTATCAGTGGGTGCCTCGTTGCACCAGCCCTCAGTGTTGGCGTCTTGATGCCCACCCAGGATGACCAGGGGATACCTGGAGAGGCGGGGGACATGGCTGTGCACCTCAGAGTCCTCCTGGCTGTGGGATCGAGCTGGTTTGGGGTCGTAGGACTACCTGGTGTGATGATATCTTTTCCTTTTGCTTGGTTTGTGATCCTAAGTGCACTTTTTTAACAACCTGATCCCTTCCCTTCTTCTCCCCTTCACTTTTCATGCTTAAAGACGACCCGTTTGTCACTTTCTCAAAGTTTTCTCTTTACTAATATTTCCAAGGTAAATGGCTGTGGTGCATGTGGCTTTTCCTAATCTCCTCCTGTCTCCTTAGATAACAGAGAGAACAGTTCAGCCTGCTCTGCCTCGTAGCCTGGCCGGGATTCCTGGTGCTTGTAAGAGGCAGTTTAGGTAGTAAACGCAAAACCAACCAAACAAAAAATGTTGAGAAACCTTCCTAGCTGTTTCCTAGTCCTTTTTTCCCTCCACCTCGTTTCGTGTAGTTTTGTGGATTGGGAAACGTCCTTGTTGTGAACGTCTCCCCTTGGGTTTCTCCTCTAGCGGATGCTGTCCTCCAGCTACCCTCCTCAGGACTGGTCCTGCTTGTGTTTAGCTGGTTGTCTCTGGTTTTGTGGTCCTCACCACCTGGTGGGTGCCCGTTGTTGCCACCCTACACCAGGGCTGTGGCTGAAGCAGCTCTAGGGCCTGTGAAACCTCATGGGGAGTCATCAGGGGGGCGGGTGCTCCTGCTGTACAGCTGGCAGTGGCTGGTCCCCATGTCAGCTCCTTAGCTGGTTGTCTCTGGTTTTGTGGTCCTCACCACCTGGTGGGTGCCCGTTGTTGCCACCCTACACCTGGGCTGTGGCTGAAGCAGCTCTAGGGCCTGTGAAACCTCATGGGGAGTCATCAGGGGGGCGGGTGCTCCTGCTGTACAGCTGGCGGTGGCTGGTCCCCATGTCAGCTCCTCGACACAGCCAGTGGGAGCTGCCTCTTCTTGGCAGTGGCAAGGATGGACAAATGGTGGCCGCCTCCTTGGCAGGTGGAGGGGGACACTGCCCACCCTCAAGGGGAGCAAGGGAGAGATGTTTAATTTGGCTCCTTGAATGAACACCATGGTCCCCTGTTGCCTTGCCTTGCATGGACCAAAGAGCAGCTTTAGAAGTTCAGACCGGGTGGGGTGGGAGGGTTGCCTTGTTTTTAAGGATATCTCTGCCAAATTCCCACCCTGTAGTTAAAGCCAGGCGATGCTTGAGGGGAAGGGTGTGGGTAGTAAGTCAGTGCACCCCCCCCAACATCTCTCCTTGGGTGGACAGTGTCCTCTCCCCTGTGGTGTGGATGCTGTAGTAGTGACCAGTACTGTGGCTTTCTGTACTCCCCTGTCCCCTTCTTGATGTGCATGTAGAAGATGCTGCCAGGTTGGGGTCCAGCACAACCCCCAACCCCGGTCCTTCCCCTCTCGTTGCAGAACATGAACAACTCACAGAAGCTGTCATGACTCCGTTGGTGCTGTCGTGAGGCCACCAGCGACGCCACCGGCGACGCCAGCTTCTCATCCCATCGCCATTTCCGAAGCTTGCTTGTAAACCGGTCTCCTCCGTCTGCGGCGAGGTCGACCCTCGGCTGTTTCTACCTGCGCCCGTTCATCTGCAAACCGCTCTGCCTAAGGGGGGAGAGATGCAGGAGAGCGGAGGAGAGGAGCCGAGCTTTCCCGGGGCCACCACCAGATCTTTAGGTTGCAGCATTTGCTCTCCTCTCCGGCGTCCTGTTAGATCGTAGCAAGCTGTAAAGTGCTTCTAGCGCACAGGAGTTTAATTTTCCTCTGTAAGCGGTTTTGATCTCCTTTTGTATAGACGATTGGTACCCATCCATCTCTGGGTGGGGTGTATATATGTGGATGGTGCGGGGTTAGCAGAGAAATAGGGGGAAGGGGTGGGGGGGAGTGAAGGAGTTTTGCATTATTTTTTTTTATTATTGCTATTATTATTAATTACTTTTCAAGAAAGCCCTTAACGCGCTGTGCTGCAGTCCTTTACCCACGCACAGCCTGGCTCACCCAGGCCCACGAGGCAGTTGTGTGAAGTCCTTCACAGCGAGAACTGCTGGGTTTAACCAAAAAAAAAAAAAAACCAACCCAAAACCAAAACCCCAAACCTATGCTTTTTTAAAATTTTTTTTTTTTGATCAATACACCTTAAAGGGGTTTGCTGAGAATATAGATCTGCTTCTAAAACTGGTCGTGAGCTGCCGGTATTGTAGGAGGAGCCACGCTCGGGTGATGCTTTCATCTTGGGGAGCACCTGTGGATACTCTGAGTTCAGGAGTGTGTCGATTTTTGGGGAGACTGAGCATCGGGTGAGGTGCTGTGGCAGTATTTCATCTCCCCTTTCCTCAGCCTTGGAGGAAAGTGGAGGTTTTTTGGGGGGAGGTTTGAATCCCTGCGCCATCACAGGTGGGCAGGCTGAGCTTAGAGGCATTTTTCAGACACGCAGGTCTCATGGAGGTGGCCAGAGGTCTGTCCGTGATACAGGAGACCCTATGCAGCTGCAAAAAGCCACAAGAAGGGACAGTTTTGTCTGTGTTCTCTTTTTTATTTTTTTAATTTTATTTAATATATATACATGCACACACGTGTGTGTATACCTAGAAACTGCTTAGTTTTTGCACTTTATTTGTGGCAGGAGTGTAACTATTTTTTTCATCTTTTTTTTTTTTTTTTTTCAAGTTGTCCCCCTTAACAGGGGAAGCCTGACTACAGGCAGATCTTTTTGGTTTTGTTTTTTGTTTGGTTTTTTTTTTTCCTATTTTATTTTGCATGCTGGAAAGCTGGGACTACAAACAATAGTAGTTACGGCATTTGAGGGGTGGGTGCGTGCGTGCGTGTGGGGAAAATGGGGCGAGGTCCTGACTTAAACTCCATCAGCCAACTCCCAGTGGTTTGATATGCGAGATCCCTTCTCGACAGCGAGACAACGGTTAAAAATGACAATTAACCACTATTGTTTTGTGCAAAAGTCTGTGGATTTTGAACTTTGAAAATTTTTTTTAATTTTTTTTTTTTTTTTTTAGGATTTTGGGTTGGGGTGTTTTTTTGTTTTCTTCCCCCCCCAATCCTATGTGCAGCAGCATCTCCATCCCCATCTCATGCTTTTTGACTCCAGGGCTGAGCTGGAGGCAGGAGATGAAGGCAGCCAAGCCCTCCCACAGCGCTGCGCTGGGGGATTGGAGATGGGTGACCCCTTAGTTTCATCCTTCCCATGGCTTTCCCCAACCCTCTGGGTAGGAAGCAACATCCCTACAGGAGCAGAGATGTTTGGGGGAGAAATGATTTTTTTTATTATTATTTTTATTTGGGGGGG
>NW_009647856.1:9778189-9782014 GCF_000708025.1 Charadrius vociferus | reverse complement strand
ATTCCCCCCTGCTTTTTTTTTTTGTAAGTTGCATTGAAAGCAGACTTCTCCCTGCATGCGTGGTTGACATCTGCCCTTTAGGTTTTCTTTGACTTTGAGGGGAAAAAAAAAAAAAAAAAAAAAAAAACCAAAACCAAGAAAAACCCAAATGTTTTGGGAAGGCGAGTCACTTGTCTTTTTCAGCCTCCTTCCTGGGGAGTTTTATCTTTCTCCTCCTGCTATGAAAAGATAAGCTGGCAAATGCAAACATGACGTCTGCCTGCCCCGTGATCAGTCCTGTACACATGTAATTCTGCAGATGTTTTGGCGTGTATCTGCGTGTGTATATACATATATATATATATAAAAATATATATATAAGAAAAATCAAACAGCAAAAAAAAAAACTTCTTCAGTAAGACCCTAAACTTTTCTTCCTTTGGGAAGAATAGAAGTCTCAGTGGGTCTACAAAATGATGAAATTTGAACCTGGCATTTTTTCCAGCAAAGTGAACATTTGGTTTCTGAGCAGCGGAGAGGTTCCTCTCGTGCTAGAGGGGTTGGCAGTAGGTGGGATGGTGTCAGCCCCATGCCACCACACTGCCCCAGAACCTCGCTGCCCATTGATTTTGGTTAACAGAGGCAAGGACAGGGCAGTGATGCCGCAGCCAAGGCAGGTGGGGAGAGGGGACTTGTCGAACCACACCAATGATTTCTTCCCTGCTTCTTTTTCTTTTTTTTTTTTCCTGGTTTTGTTTTCCTTTTTGATACTTGAATTTAATTTTTTATTATTTTTTTTTATAGCAAAGCGCTCTTTATTTATTTAATGTATACTGCAAAGCTTGGAGAGAAGGGTAGTTACTTGGTTTTTTTTTTTTGGATTTGTGGTATGTTAACTGTTCTGTATATACGTCTGGAATAATTGCCTGATATAAAGCTGTGCCAGCTTAAAAACAGGGTATGCCTTTCAGAAATTTGTATATTTTGCAGTTGCTGGACCAATAAAATACCTTGTTGAAATACAGCCATGACCTGGTTCTTCCTGCGTTAGCATTTATGCTCTCGGGTCCTTCTCGCGTGTGGCTTGGTGGCCCCAAGGGACACCATGGGCTGTGCAGTCCTGCCTCGTGCACATGTTCCTGTGCCTCATAAATCCCTCCCGACCTCTGAGAGAAACCATATGGATCCTGTGGTGTCATCCTTTATTTCTGACCACATTACAGCAATTTTGAAGAGCTCTTCAGTGGACCTGAGGGTGTCATTCCTCCAACCAAGTGCTGACACCTACCTGGGGCAAGCGAATACCCCCCCAGCTCTACCCACTGCATCGCTGTTGAGTATAAAGGTGATGTGCTGGAGTGGGTCCTGCTGAGATCTTCACCTAGGCTACAAGTGAGGCAGGACTAGGCATTTATTCAAATCTAGTACAGTTAAAACCAAATACCTGCTTAAAATGATGCTAAATGAAGCCGAAGGGCTGGACGAGAGCTGTCCTCTGAGATCACAGCTGTCTTAGCCCTGAAGGCAGGAAAAGAGCAGATGCCACCTGCAAGCAAAGCTGTAAAATTCCCTGCAAAGTTTCTTTATTTTTTGTTTCTTTATTTTTTTTCCTTGTTCCAAATAAAAAGAGGGGGAGGAGGCAGGGAAAGGTGTAATTTGGACATGATGTTCAGAGCACATCTTGGGTAGATGCTTCCCATGCGGTTGGAGGCTTGTGCCCCTCAAGCAGTTGTGTCTCTGAAAGCTTGTTAAGAATGAAAGAGGGGGGAAAAAAAAAGCATGAACTGCTGTGTATTGAAGCTTAGCTCTGTGGTTAGCTACTGCTGGCTGATGTGCAACCCTTGCTCTCATCTGGGTTTTCAGAGCAGGTTGAGCCTTGCTTTGGGCTGGGGCTTGCTGCGATGTAGCCGGGCTGTGCTGGGGCTGACTGCCTTTTCCCGATTGCTCTGTACAATACTTACTGGGGAGAGGGGGGAGCTGATTTTAAACTTGAGGCATCTGCAATCACTTTTTTCCTAGCTGTGCATGCGGACGTGCGAGACTTTAGGGTGATGCTCATCCCTGCAAGCATCCTGGGGGCAGGGAGGACCTGCACTCTCCAGGAAAGTTAGAAACCACAAGTTTGGGGTTTTTTTTAATTTTTTTTTTTTTTTTTAAATCTCCAGCTACCTGGCCGTCTCCTTGACCTGAGCAGAGTTGAAACGTTCCTGCCTTATTTTAGGGCAGGGAGCACAGCCTTGCAGAGCGTCCTGCAAGGATGCGGGGGCTTCGATAACGCCGCCAGCTGCGGTGGGCTGAGATTATGTGTAGCCATAACAGCGGTGCTACTCCCCTGCCTTCCCCGGGTAGGCAGGGGCTGTTTGGATGCCGCCATAACCTTGTCCTTGCCGGGGGAGTGCAGGGCAGGGGAAAGGCTTTACCTCCTGGAGTGTGGCTGTGGGCAACAATTTCAAGGCTGTTCTGCAAAAAAAACACCCCCTCCAAAAAGCCTTTTCTCCTCTTTCTGCGTGGGTTTTGTATCATGCCATCCGTGTGGCAGAGCCGTGCAAGGGAGGGCGTTCTTGGGCCAACACCAGGCAGCATCCTTTTATTTTTCTTCCACGTGACGTGTTCTGTAGCATCACAGAGAGGAGACGTTCCTCGAGGCAGGGCGGCTTTAAAGGTTATACTTGACAGCAGGAACATTTCCCTGCTCCCAGTCAAGTTCCATTTTCATTTAAAAAAAAATAAATAAATAAAATAAAACCCCAGCTCACTGCTGGCAAACACAGCTAGAGAACTTGTGATTGCTAAAAAAAAATAAAAAAAAAAGGGCAGACCAGTCACGCTGGCTGACTCAGCTCTGATTGATGGCTCAGGAATGTGTCTGATACGTGCAAGGGATTAAATAAACCACGGGCAAACCTTTACAATGCAACATGTTGGATGAAGCGCAGCCGGCACCCGGCTCACCTGCCTCCGGCTGGGGAGTGACTGCCATCACGTCATGGGACTGGAGGGGTTTTTGTTCCCCCCCGCCACCTGCGAGAAAAAATAAAAAGAAATGGATATTTCAGGGGGGTTGCTTTGCAAGAGGAAACAACTTGCTGCTTGTGGCTCTAATTGGAATTATTTGCAACGGCTTGAGGTGTCTAAATGCTTTTGCTACAACAAAAATGTCTTGGGAAAGCATATATTTCTACTGAAATATGGAAAATATATTTTGCAGCTTGTGCACAGACCTGTGCAAATCATGGTCTCGCTGCTCCGTGCCTAAACCCTCCTAAGTGTCAGGGTCTCTTCCCCACCCCGAGGGTGGGCTCAGAGCTCGGGCTCCATTCGTGGTTAAGGGAACGCTGCCTGGATGTGAACATTTGACCCTTGCATCTCCCTTGCTCGTGTGTGCATCTGTGTCCTCTCTCCTCTCTGCGACCCAGGGGTGTGATGGGGCAGCGCCAGACTCCTCTCCTGGGTGTGAAACAACCTGTCCCCACGAGCGGTCAGGTTCAGTGTGTGTCCGGGAGGGTGCAAACTCACTCCCGGCAATGTCATGCCCCCCGCCTCCCCAGTAAACCCATTCTGTTGTGGCTTCTGCTGCAGAGCCTAAGCCCTTCTCCTCCCACCTCACCCCTGCCCATTGAGGAGTCCTCTGGCCCTGGCACTGCACACCTCTGCCAGCCACCCCAAAGTGGGCAAGGGTCTTACACTGGTCCCATCCTTCAGCTCATCGTCATTCAAGGGAGTCACCTCTAGCTGCTGGCTCCCCTTCTTCCCACCTGCCCATCATGGCCATGCACGCCTTGCACCCCTGGCCATACATGCCTTGCAGCCCTGGCCATGCACGCCTTGGCTTTTCATCAAGTAGTG
>NW_009647856.1:9670319-9778153 GCF_000708025.1 Charadrius vociferus | reverse complement strand
CTCGCTCCAAAAACTAAACAGAATTAGAGCGTTTTTAACAACCTCTTTGATTTTAAGAGGTCAATTAAAAGAGGACTTATCTAGAAGGAAAGAAAGGGGACAGCAGTAGCCATGCCACCAGCAACAGCCATCCAGTCTGCAGCCAGACCTGCTCAGATACTCCTAAGTACTGTGAGTTGGTCCTGCTGGAGAAACCTCCATCTGCAGCCCCTCCATTACCCTCCTGAATGCTGCAGAGCATCCTCCCAGCCCCGCTTCCCACCCTGAGTGGCAACAAGGAGCAGCCATCAGAGTCGTTTGGAAACACTTCTGCCTTTGAGCTGCTGCTGAGAAATAGCTGGCCAGTGACATATACCTTGTGACAGCCCCATGCAACTTCCTGGATAAGTACACAGAGAAGTTTTTTTTTTTTTTCAAAGAAGTCACTTGAGGATCAGATTGTGTCATTTCCCCAGCCATGTGCTTTTCCTTTCTAATCTCTTTCCTCTTGGAGTATGACCTGTTCGCCATGGACGATCTGCCCTATGTTTGCAGAGCTGCTGTTCTCCACAGTGGCAAGACTCAGGGGAGACCTTAAAGGTTTGGTCACTTGGCTTCTGCTGGGAGTGCTTCTGAGAAGGAACTGGTTAGAAGGAGTGAATTGAAACTGAATCTAGTTGTCAGCAATGCTAGAAGAAACTACATCATGGGGACACAGGAACAATGGTGACTCAACAGCAAAATGGTTGATATACCCCTGAAATTCATGTACAGTGCCTACATCCACAAAGTTGGCTTCGTATCTCATGTTCCCCCCAAAAGTGCCCTGCTGCATCCCTCTGATCCTCTGTCCTGCTCCATGGGCCTCCCCAGGACCTGTGCCTGGTCTAGAGAGGTCGTGGGGGGAAACAGTTCTTGCTGCTGCTGGGGCCAGGCTGGTCTCTATGCCCTCAGAAACCTTCATTGTAAGGTTTGCTCTGCACTTTCCTTGTGGTCTGATGCACCAGACAACATGTGTCAACATGAGACAGTCCACAGAGCAACAGAATACAAAGAAATTGGTCAGATCTCCTCGTACTCTCTTCCCTCATGAACCACCACTATCCCTTGAGGACCCAGAGCTCCAACCCAACTGATGATGGGCTAAATGCCTTGAGAGCTCTTCTTGAATGTTATCTCTCACGATGCTAAGGGAAATCTAATTTGCAACCTGATAAGACCATGACAAGGTTACTAAGTCTGCTGAGCTTCGTGACAAGCCAGACAAAACCCAACTGATGCATCTGTCCACCCAACTTGTTGGTAAAGTGAGAAGATAATTTCTTGCTGAGCTAAGAAGACTCAGAACTAGCATGATATGAAGGGATAGTGATGAGACAGCATTCAGAATCACCCAGGCTTTGTGAATTGCTTCTCCCTCTAGTACAAGTAACAGACTCTTGTACTTCATCCACTCCTAGTCAGACACCCAGCAAACATTATTTGGTCTTCACTGCCACAAGAGGTATCTGAGTCCTCTTTGTTCTGAAAACAACATTGGCAAAAATTTGTACCAATCGGTGGCCTGGTGCAGAATTTAGAAAAGTGGATGGCAGCAGAGGTTGTGACTGAAAAGCACGGCTCAATTGTAGCTACGAAGAGAAGTAGTAATTAAGACCTAACAAATAATTACCATGCTGGAGGGCAGCTTGAGAATGAGCACAGCCCCAAATCCAGATATTTCTAGCTGTAGTTCAAACCCCACAATTAAGCTGTGATTTTGGTCATTATGAGGAGGTATTTCCAGAGCTGGGTCTTGCCTGTTGCTGCCTTTACCCACCAAAACAACTGACTCAGCATCAGCAGAAAGAAAACCCAGCATTTTGATAAATGTCATCCAAACCAGACTGGAGAGCCTGCGTTGGATGCCTCCACCAAAGCTGGATGCCAACCTGTGGGCAGAGCTGCTTTTTCCTGATGAAGAGAGGAGAAGGCTTCCTGGCTAGCGGGGGATGTGTTGGTTTAGGGGAGGTGGAGGGTACCTAAAAATACTGATGTCTTCCCTTGGGAGCTGGAGTCCCACCATGTGGCAGCATGGAGAAGCAAGTGTCACCGTGTATTTCTCTGGTTCTTGGTCCATCTCTACCCACTCGTTACTCCAGGGCAGCGATGCACCAGTAAGAAAAGAGGGGAATGAAGCTGTAGCTCTCATACAGGTACCTGGTTGCCATATCCACTCTGTGCTGCAAGCACGCTGTCCTTGGACATGTCTCTACAGGCAAATCACACCATCGACCTAGATTTCAGGGTGATGGTACAAGTGTTAGTGGCTGATTTCCTTCCTGGCTCTCCCACTGGTGAGGCTGCAAGGACTGTGACTTACTCTGGCTGTTCCAGAGCTGCTCTTTTGTCTTCCAGACAGTATTAATGTCACCTGCTCCAATGGGTGACACCACCCTACCAACCAGGCACCCTGACTCACTCACTCACTCTTCCTTCTGCCCAGCCTTGATTCATCAATGGCAAGTGGCAGACGTGCTCTCCTGCCATGCTTACTCTTTCTAATTGCCCCATCCTTTGGCATTTGCCAGGCATTTGCAGCGCTGCATGTTCGCTTCTTGGTCTGTGTTTTCTGTGCAATGTGTAGGCATCTTCCAAGCCTGTCCTCCTTGCCAAGTACCCCAAGGCCACCTTTTATGCTTTGACAGACTGCAGACATCCTGCTCATTAACCCACAGTTCAGCCACCACCAGCAGCTCATGCCCAGTTTCTGCTGCATGGGTACAAGACGTCAGGGTTTTTTTGGGTCTGCACTGGTGGCTTTAACCTACCGGAGAAAGGTGAGACAAAAGACCTGGGAGTCATCCCCAGAGCAGGTTCTTGGAGGAGGAGGTTGCCCTTTCTACCTGAGATATACCCATCTACAGTGTTAGTCATTGTCACAAAATCCCAATGCCTTTCCAGCCACCACTTTGACTTTTCAATATTTTCTCCTAGTTTTTCTTGAGAGGATATAATCTATTTGGGCATGTCCTCCGTGACATTTTTTGTGCCATTACAGGTCCCATTGGTGTAGATACACCCACTTTTCAGAAGATATTTGGGGCAGGGAAGTTATTTTCTTCTTTGCCTATAAATTACCCAGCAGGAACTGTTTAAGCAAAGCATAATAAAATAATAAAGCACTGATATTCTCCATAATTAATTTGTAATACTGACTGAGATGCCTTTCCAGGCTTGCTAAACCAGCGTGCAGGCTTATAGTGGGTATTTCTGAGCATGGCCATGGCACAGAGACTAATTTCAAGCCTCTTCTTCTGGCATGTTTTTGCCCATGACTGGGTCTGTTGCAGAGGTGAGAGAAGTCCGTCTGCATCCGTTACATAAAATTGCTTGCAAGAGTCAGCAAATCTTGGAGTGAGATGGCACCAGGAGGAAAGTGAATTAAGTCAGAATGGTTGTAATAAAGGGTTTGCAAGACTCATGGTTAAAGCTGGATAAACCCCAAGGCTTTTGGTTCACCAGAGATCTTCTCTTCTAAATGTAAATAAAAATAAAAATATCTTCCTTTCCAAATGGGACAGAAACCAATATTTTTCAAAATTTCCAAAGCTCCTTTTGACCCCGTTGAACTGACATATCATTTTCCCTGTTTTGCTGAAGATGTTTTTAAAAAAAGTGATGGTTTGCTTTTGACAAAGCATTCCTTTTTTGGAAAACACTGCACTGGATTAACTTGCAGTAACGCTGAGTGAAGAAGCGTCACTGATGTCAGAATGGGGGATGGCCCTTCATCACTCATGAAGGACGAAATGGAGGTTTCATTGCCCTTATCTCACATGAGGTTGGATGCCCACTTCACCCACACAACATGTCACCTCCAAGCACCTCCCGGGAGACCCAGCAGAGAGGAGTTATGGGCTCAGGAATGCAGATATGGCTCAGTGTGGTGTCTCTGGTATTTCACTATCATTGCTTGAAATGCTCTTGGAAGCTACATGAGCTGGTTGGCCAGCAATGCCCCGGATAGGGAGAAAGGTTGAGAGAAGTACACTCAAACAAAAAGCCCACCTATGTGTCCTGGGTAGTTTTAACTAATTATCTTCCTATCTGCTAAGCTGATCTGAGCACGCCTGCGGATGGCTGCTTCTCCCTGAAGCTGCTTCTAGCAAAGCTGCTGCTGTCCTTCTACTTGTGTGGCTGTTCCGAGGGCCAGGAAGGACGGGATCGGTGCTGATTAAGGGCTGCAAGGATGTCAGCCAGCTCGGGAAGGCTTTTTGCCATGGCTGTGAAGCCGATTTGCCTGCAGAGAGGCTGACTCAGCAGTGCTGTGAGGGTTGAGCTAAGCCAGGCAATGGCATGCCTGCCACGGGGTGAGACCATGCACGTGGTGGGCAGCTGGGCTTTGGCCGACACGCTGCTATTGCAATAGCTCGGTTGTGTGGCTGAGTCCGCAATGTCAGTTTTGCAGCTTCTTTGGGACTCTTTATTATTTTGTTGGTTTGTTTTTTTTTTTTTTTCTCCACACATGTAACCTGGGAATGTGAAGCCCTCTGGTATTTCCCAATGGCAGTGCAACGCGTTGCCCAGTATTTCCCTTTCTGGCTGCGCTGATGGGGTTTTGTGTCAGTCTGGGAGGGAGGATTGGGTGTCATGGCTTGTCTTCGGTGGCACAGAGAGGGTTTTTGCAAAGCCTAATGTTTGCCAAGAGCAGGCAGGACCCCACACAATCATAATGTCCATCTGGCTGTGGGATTACAGGAGTTCTCATGCCTGTGCATCTCTTGCAGGTTATGGATCAAAGTCATAGAATTGCAGGATCATAGAATATCTCGAGTTGGAAGGGACCCATAAGGATCATCGAGTCCAAATCCCTGCTCCTCGCAGGACTAGCTAAAACTAAATCATCAGTGCAAAAACAAATACAAGCAATAACCAATAAATACATACTGCCCGGGAAGTCAATATTTAAAGTGCTAATGAGCACGAGCAAATTGGCCATCTACTTCCAAAGGGGCTGCATTTGCCTCTGTGCAAAGGTCAGACGAGACATTAAGCAGCTGTTACATCCCTCTATTGTTTTGAAGAGGTGATTGGAGATAAACAGCTGTGGGACCCATTGCTGGAAGCAGTCTGGGTCCAGTTTCATGGGAGGGTGTTCAAGGCCAGGCTGCGTGGGAGATCCACGCTCGCTCACCATCACATCGCATGCTTCAGCACACAAATGCCAGAGGTCAAGATACCTCCGGATGAGTAAACATTTGCTGCGAGGGCTAAGGAATAAATCCACCGAAGGAAACGGGCCTAATAGCTATTGCAGAATCAGGTCTTGTCTCCTCTGTTGAACCGGATATGTTTTAGATAGATCCCATTAGCTGCAGCCTAGCCGCTCTGGGTTATCATCACCTCCGCTTGCTGCAGATGAGACAAAGCACAGCACTGAAGCATTCGTTGCAAAACCAGATATATTCCAGGGTGGAAATCCAGTAGCATCTTCTTTCAAGTAATTAATCAAGGGACCAAAGCAAATATGCACAAAGAGCAAATTAAATCACTGTGGATTGGTCATGCCTGCAGAAAATAAAGCTGTCAAGGAGGTTGTTTCTTATGCTGGCTGGGATTATTTATAGCCGCACTGTCTGTAGGAGCTCATCTGAGCAGGCAGGGAGCATAGCAGGGGCTGTGGCTGCTGGGAGAAATCAGCTGTGTCTAAGTAGGGCTGGGAGCGCAGGCACAGCCAGGCAGGATTCTTCTGGGAGAGCTTTTTTCAAGCTGAAAACGTTGGGCTGTCAAAAATTGAAGCTTTCTGCAGCAACATGCCAGGCTATGTTTATATCGGCAAAACGACAAGGTCAGGACAAGGGCTGGAGCTGGGGCTGTGACCGTCTGTGGTGTTTTGGTGTGTTCCCTGGTGTGGGGTTGATCTGGGCTAACTGGGACCCATGAGCGATGGGTGCAGGGGATGGCATGGCTCAGGGATGGAACCTGGATGCAGCCGTTCTATACCCACCACCCAGCTTGTGTATGCACATCAGCTGGGGGGTTCTCCTGTCCAAAGGGTATCTCCTAAAATAAATCAGAGTTCTCAAATTAGCTCCTTATTTGAGGTACACTGAACAAGACCTTGACTACAGATGCAATCCGTGGACTGCAGGATTTTGGTAATTATACCTATGGGGTCTGTGAACATGGCTGAGGGCAGTAGCCTGCTGTCAGGAATCCAACATCCCTCCATGATGGGTGGACTGGAGAAGACTGGGAGCAGCTGTGCGAGGAGCAAAGAGAGGGCCACGTGAGCGTGATGCACACCATGGCCATGCCATGCACAGGCCTGGGAAAGTCCCAATCCTCAGAGCAAAACTCTGTTATCAAACATTGGGACAGGCTGCCCCGGGGAGTGGTGGAGCCAGCATCCCCAGAGGTATTTAAAAGATGTGTAGATGTGGTGCTTTGGGACATGGTTTAGTGGCGGTTTTGGCAATGTTAGGTTGATAGTTGGACTTGATGATCTTAAAGGTCCTTCCAACCTAGACAATTCTGATTCTATGATTCTACAATTCTGTCCCAACGGCTGCATCCCCACCACCTGTATGTGGAATGGCAGAGCTGTGGGAAACCACAGGGTTTTGGGGCAGAGGCAGAAAATGGTTTCACCCTCAGCAGCATGCCAGCTTTGGTTATCCAGGAGAGCGGCTGAGTAGCGCCGCTCCCCAGATGGCATTTTGCATATCTCCATGGGGAACCTTTCCTTTGGAGGTCATCACCCTGTGGAACAAACCTAACAAACCACTGTGCTGTCCCTGCCTCTGTTGTCCCCTCCATGGTTGAACAGCAGTCCCCAGCTAAAAGGCACGGCAGGGGTCATTGGACCACTGAAAGTCACCCATTGTGCTGGTCTCTGAGCCTATATATGTGTAAATCACCCCAATACAGGTCTGTGCCTTGATGGATGAAAAAGCTGTATTATTATTGTTATTACTACTACTATTGTTATTCTTGTCATTGTTACTATTGCTGTTATGTCTGGAAGTGGCATATGTTCATCCAAACACCTCAGGAGCCGGGAGGTCAGAGAGGGATCCAGGCTGCACAGTGGATTCAGTATAGGTCTGCTGGAGCCCACAGCCTTTATTTGGTTTCTTTGTCCAGGAAGGGACTGGGAAAGGAAGTGGTCAATTGTCTCTTTTCTCATCCTCTGGGATCCCCAGGCACACTTTGCTCATCCCTGGGAGGATAAATTCTTGTTGTAGCCTCTAGCAAGACTCACGTACCTGCCTGGATCTCCAGTAGTTTGAGCAATGGATGAACCTGTGTGGGGAAGACATCAAAACCTAGAGTTTAGATGTGAAGTCCATCCCCAGGTCATCTCCCAAAAGACAGCCAAGGTGGAAACACAACCTCCCTGCCTTCCAGAGCCAACAACTCCCTTCTCCTCCATGGTCCCGGTTATGGATTTTCTGCAATTGTGAAACCGGGCATTAAGCAATCCTGAGCAAACCATGTTTCCACGAGGCTCATCAGCCTTGTGCTCTCACCTCACTTTGGTCACTACCTTCTAGTTTAGGATTTGTCAGAAATGGGGGATTGCAACAGAAGTCATGTCATCTAACAGGGCAGATGATAGACCAGTGGACTCACAAAACATGGGGGAACCTGTAACTGGTGTCCTAACTGGATATTTACCCTGCCTTTAGCTTCTTGACATTGCATTTACAGGTGCCAACGCTTTGATTTACAACCTGTGCCTTGCGTGGCAAATGGTTCCACTGGCAAAAGTTTGAAGCTTCTTTTGCAGCTGGTGACCAGGGTTTAATTGTTGCATTGTCTAACTCTCCACCAGACTGGAAAAAGTTAGCAGCAGCCAGCTTAAGCGGTAAGGCTATTTGACTTCAGGTGCATTTTGTCCATCCATGTCTCATAAAGCCTATAGAAAGTGTGTGGGCTGACTCCTCCCTTGAAGGAAAAACTCTGAAGTCAATCAGAGGCTTTGGGTACAGCGGTATTTAAAGCCGTGGGTAGTTAGTTTCCACCAGTAAATGCAGTCCTCTCACACGTGGTGAGTGGAAGAAGTAACTGATATTTGCATCTCTGCCTGGTGCTGGCTCAGAGGCGAGAAGCAGCGCAGCTGCTCAAAATGAGAGTCGAGCCACGTCTGCGAGCATGGGAGAAGAGGGGAAGCAAGGGAGAGGATGTCACCACACATCACTGATAGCCATTTCCAGTAATCAGTGCAAGCTGCATGGCTTAGGCAAAGCTCATGGTTAATTTACCACCAGGCAGATGTTCGATAGCTCTCCCATTGCTTGGCCACAGGGCTTGAAGTCTCCTTTTTCTTCTCTGCTGTTGACCTAACAGAGGCAACCAGCAACACTGATCTTATGGTCCATCTCTACATGCGATCTCCTGCTGAGAAGGTTTCTTCCAGTTAATTAATTTCAATTGCTGGTCTAGCAGAACTGCTCTCTTGGCCCTGGATGGCTGATGACAGGCATTGCTGGACCTGGATTTCATCCTACCGGTGCCCCAACCCTAAATTGCATGAGATGAGGGTCAGCTGCTTTGAGTAACCTTCAATGGGGCTCCCAATACAGCTCCTTCTGGCTTTGCTCAGCAGGTGGGTTTTAGAGGTGCCAAACACTCAGACCTCGTTGACACCTCTGAGGACACCGGTGGCTTGGGAAACTCAAATTCTCAAGTCCCTAAACTACAGGTGAGGTCAATTAAGTCATGAGGGCAATGCCTAGAGGCTGACCAAGATGCAACCAATATTGCACTGGACCTCTCATGGATGTGGAGCTGTAGATAGGCCCTTGCCACACTGAATTAACAATCCAGAGGGTTTTATGCAGAGCCCAGAGGCTGTGCACTGGGCAGGCAGTGTGGGTGGGAGGGGAGGAGATGAGGAACCAAAACATACCTGTTGTTTAGGTGTATAAATTGAGCAAATTCCTTGCCAGCTACCACTGGCTTTACAGAACGTGCTGGGAACAGTGTTTGTTAGTTATGCAAAGGTGTGTGGTTATGAAAATAAAGTCTCAGATAAGTCAAACTAGCCTGTCATGAGGTCTGCAAAAAAAACCAGAAAGTGTTTAGAGAGATGCAAAACCCGCCCTCTGCTTGGAGCACTGAAGCTGGGAGAAATGGCATGGTTGCTAGTCCAGGACTGTGCATCAAGTCCTATCTGATCTCCCAGACAATGCATCGGCTCCTTGTCTCCTCCTTCTTTTGCCCAAGGGATGTTTTGACTCTGACACTGAGCAAAGAGAAAGGCATATGTGACCTAAATCAGGTTTTACTTCTGCTCTCATCCCTCCAGCTTGAGTAAACAGCAGAGGATGTGACTGAGAGCACATACGGTGGTGCCTCATCAACGCCTCTTCTCTGCTTCAGGTTTTCTTCTCCCTTCCCCAGAGGTGAGTTTGACTCATTCTGTATTTAGACGAGATGCTTCCCCTTTCCCCACACCGCTCATTAAATCTCCCTGATCAGCCGCTCCCCAGCCCACCTCTGCAGCTTTTGTTGTTGCATGGAGTAGCTTTGTCCGACAGGACGTACCTCCCAAGCCAAACCCCACCGGAGGGCTGGGAAAGGACGGGAAAAACCCCGGAGACTGACAAAACAAACACAAAAAAGGCTCACTTGATCAACTTGAGTGCCAGCCCCACCCTGGGGTGTGGAATAAACACTGGCAAGTATTTATTCATTGCCACTCAGCATCCAAATATTTGTTTCCCTTTGTCACACGCTCACATTCTCGATGCCTGCCAGATGCTTTCTTTCGCAGTAAACGTGGGCACCTTTCTGCCTGCTAAGGCAGAGGAGGAAAGCCAACCTGCCTGCAGGATTTGTTATAAATATGCTAGGATTTCTGTCAATTTGATGTCTAGGTGCACAAGGATATTTCTTTTTAGGATACCTGAACTTCCACCTAAACGCTCTTCTGCACCACACATTTGTCTATCCATTTATATTCATGTACTCATAATTTTTTATATGTGCGTATGCATATGCATTTATGCATATATGTACATCTATCCACCCACATTCACCTACGTAGGAATACACAGTTCTGGAAATTATAATCTGGATGCCATGGCATTAATAATGCATAAATCTGATGTTTGCAGAAGTGATTACGTGGCACATGATGCTGTTTTACCCTTTGCATACACATATATACATCTTTTCTCCATCTGTCTAGTTATGAACATGCCAGTATATAGGTGTGCTTAACAACACTACGTTCTTATATGGGAATGTGGATGGATTAAGTTAGCACACAGCACTGGTTATCTCACCCAGAATAAATGTCAGCAGAGCAATTTAATTAAAAATCATGTGCCTGTTGTATTTGGCTGAATCAATATGAGTCTGATGTGTGCATCGATGGCCTGATCATCTTGACGTAACTACTGAGACAAGCATGAAATGTCCTTATATGACTAAAGAGGAAAAGTTCCTGGTTGAGCCCATGACCACCGAAGTTCTTCATCTACTGATACACTGAATTAGGCTGCAGGTAAAACGTGGAGGTGTGGCACCTGGGAGAAAAGCTTTCCATCATGGTGAGCACACAGGACACGTGATAACTACCCTTTGATCTGTCCCAGCTTTATGGATATTAGGGGAAATGCCTGTAGGGCAAGTGAGTTCAAAATGTTGACCATGGCGATTAGATAAGGGGTTTAGTGAGAAGCTTAATTTCCTGCTTAAAATGGTCGTGATGAGATGAATAATGATGGGCTGCTAGAGGTCAGGGAACGGGCCCCAGGGGAAGGTTTTTTCCAATGTCTTCAAGGATGTAAAAGGGAGGGGATTTCTCAGCTAATCTAAGTATTTTATGGAGCTGGGATTTTATCCAGAAGTGATCCTTGGAGCGATTCTCCGTTGCCCTGGTGAAACTTGTGAATTTGAACTGGTAACTCAGAAAATTGTTAAAAGCAACATAGAGATTATTGTTCTGGCTAAAGTCTGGCCGCCTCTATACCCACAGGTAATTAAGGACATGTTTTATCCTTATCAGCGACAATCTACTTTTATAGTCTTCATGACAGCAATTTGCTAAGAAGACACAAGACTTTATTGAGATGTCCCACTGCAGCACATGCAATACGCTTCAGTGCCCAGTTTAACTTCAAAAGAAAGCTGGGTGATGCCCGGCTCCCTGTGAAAACAGTGGGTGTGATGCCCAGTTTAGCCACAGATGACATAAATGTCCATGTGCCGTTGGCTCCATTGACTGGATCAGGCAGCTCTGGAGATCTGCTTTGTTCCTTGTGTTTTTGAGATGGGTAGAAGGAACAACTCATCTTAAATCACACCAGAAATTGGTTCAATATGACACATGCTCCACCTGAAGTCGTTGCCGTGGGCACCTGTAAATGTGCTGTTCTTCCACAGGTCTACCTACTCACCAGTGGAATAGACATAAATTTGCATTTTCCACCTAAAAACCTGTGTGGTCCCAGAGCCAAGCCACCATAGGGTACAGTGCTTCTCCAACCACACCATGTGTACATCCCCTGTTACTCAAATTGCCAAGGGAGTACCTTACTCTACTTTTTTCCTGAAACCATCAGAAGAACAGGCAGAGAAGCCTGGGAGGTCAAAGTAGGGTTTTTTTTTTCCAGTCAGATGTGTTAAGTTCTACTGAAGATACGGCATGTTCTATCAGATAAGAGGAGATATGATGACCTGAAATCCCACAGCACAGGCTGTCACAAGTTCCCAGCAGTCTCTTGGTAACAGTGGCAGAGAGTGGCTTGGAGCTGACTTGCAGCACTTCTCTAATTGGAGACACACCTCTGAAGCTATAAATGTAATTACATCTCGAGAGATTACTGAGATCAGAGAAAGAAGGCCATCAGCTGCTTTGTGACCACGCTGAACCCTCCAAATAGACTGATATCCAAGTCTGTTGAGAAGGCGTTAGACATGGGTGATGTCCAGAAACAGGGCTCTGTGGGCCATGCCTTGCTGCCATTTTTATACTCCCAGTTAGACCCTCTAACCACCACCCACAGTGTATGATCCCACATCTGGTAAGAGTTTCTCTGAACTCAGCCTAAGTCAACTCCTGCTCTGCACTGATCTGAAAGTGGCCCAGATTTCAGTGACAGTCTCCCTGTGTCTCTCTATGGTGGTTTCACTGCAGAAGGGGAACAGAGGGGGAGAAGGCTTTTGGGGAAGCCCTACAAGGTGGATATGGGTTGACCAAGGCTCCTTGGTAGGCTCCAAGGTCTTCAGCGCCACCTACTGCCACGCTAAATCTTGGCTCCCTTGTCATCCCTCCAGGAATGGGTTTAGAGGATACTTTCAGGTTCATAGGATGGGGATAATTAGTAGCTACATCTGTTGTCCTTCTGTTCCTACAGATTGACTACAAATTAAAAAAAACTTGCTAGTGACCGGAGACAAAAACCTGATGCTGTTTCTCTTACAAATTCATACAATTAGGAGCAGAGGAACACTTACTCCTCATAGCTAAGATACTGGTTCATACGGGGGGGAGTAGGACATATCCTCTTTGAATAGCAGGAACTCCTAAGACAATTTCTCTACAGCTGAGACACGGGCCCATAGGAAGAGAGACTTTCTTCGTATTGCTGGAGTTGAACATCATACAATTCAAATCATTGGCTAGTCTGACCCAAAATCAAATCCCCTTGAGGTATGCATCGGACTTCCCCATCCTTATGCATTACCCACCAAGTGCACCCAGGTCCTTCAGCAATGGTGATCCAACCAAAGGATTTGCCTTTGCTCAAGGCAGGAATAACCCAGACTGTCTTCCCCAGCATATTTTTTATGTGCACTGCAGGGACTTTATCCCCTTCTACAAAGGGCAAGAAAAAGCAAATGCTTGAGGACTGTTATCTGGCAACAAGCAAAAGCCAGGCCAAAGATAACAACTGGGAGCTATGGTGCTGTTCTTTCTGATATGCTTCTGGCTATAGGATGATCTCCACTGTCAGCATAAAATTCCAAAGTGAAGGCTGAGTACACCATTCAGTGAAGGTCAGAGGGAAACAGAGATAGAGCAGTTATCACTTTGGGTTCATTGACTCGTCTGTGATCAGGCACAAAACATCCCTTACATTAAGCAGCAAAGAAATGTTAGATGAACATGTGATAGAACAGGTGTGGCTGAAGCAATGTGTCTGTCTCTATGTCATGTTCTAATCTCAATCAACTTGAAGTAAATCAGATGAAATCAGTGAAGTTATATTGAGTTTACAGCCCCTGTATTAAGTGCAGAGCTTGGTTCTCTCTGCTCTTGCCAGGTAGAAGAACATAGAGGTTCAACAGCTCTGCCAAGCCTATGGAAGATCTAATTTATGGAGCAAGGCAAGAAGTCATCATTCATGTGAGAATAGGCTTGACAACCAGCTGCAAAAAACATCTCTTCAGCCATTTGTGAGCTGGTGTCATTCTAAGGCATTTTGTGGGGTATGCTCCTCCCCTGCACTCTCAGGTGGTAGTAGTGGTTCAAAATATACATGCTCCTTTCTACCTGCCCAAGAGCCTGGTTATTAATTTCATAAAGTGAAGACACAAAATCAAGTCTGTTCAACATTGCTTCTTCTGTAGATAAAGCCAGAGGCCATGCAGAAGATTTAGCATCTTCCAGCATCTTCCTCAACAGTCCACAGCCTAGGCAAAGGGGAAGATGAACCACACCGTGTGTTTCACATCATCTGTAAAGCTATCGTAGAGCATTATAAGTGTTTCAACATAATGGAAATGAGCAGGACTAGGGTATCTTCTGTATGGCCTCTGGTGTAAATAAAGGTGTCTGGAGGTCCAGAAACCCCATCAATCATCTTTTAGAACAATTTACCCTTATTTAGGGAGTACAAACCTTCCTGATGCATAAATGACTGATCTCAGCTCAGCAACATTTTTTACTCCTGTATTTGCCAATGGCCAAGAAGCTAATGTACATTTATTTGTATCTAATTCTTCTCGTTAGCGAAACCATTACTAGGAACTGGGATCAGTCTGAGGTAATGAGAGAGACTGTGGGATGGCTCCAAGTCACAATTTTGACAAAATGTGCACATTCAACTTTAAATACCTCTCCTGTGATCCTTGAACAGGGCCAGGAATCCTACAGGTGGCCTGGACTTCATCTAACAGCTTGGTTGAGGGATTTGGGAACTGATCTCAGTGTGCTCCCACCCAAACACTTTGCTTTCCCCAAGGTCGCATATGCTGTCAGATCCTCTGAGACCTGGAAAATAGAAGGAAACAGATTTTGAGGAACTTGTAACTGAAAAGCAGGGGAGATTTTGGAGGATAAACTGAAAATTGGAGATTAAAACCAGTTTGCTTAGTGCCACCAACAGTCATCTTGGAGTGCTTGTGACCTGGGAGTTAAATACAACCTCAGGACTTCTTGCGTGCTCTTCTGGTGAGGATTTGATCAACCTGATTCAGAATTGTTGTAAGGAAAGCAGTAGATATTAGAAACAATTGGGAGGTTCCCATTAATGAAGGTTCAGGACACAGCCTAGCATAATAGCAACCTAAATGCTTCTGCTAAGCTCCAGCTGGTGTTGATTCATCACCAGCTTTCTGCTGCAGATGGTTGGGTAAATTAGGCGTCCTCTGTATAGCAACCTGCAGGCTTTTTACAAGAAAAACAAACAAAAAAACCTCAGTGTGGTTTCTGCAGGAATGAAACTCCAGTTGAAACACTGGCTTTGTCCATCTCCACTGAAGAGCAGTCCCATTGACCACTTCTACAAAGGGCATGAGTAATAAGGACTTCTCTCAACCAGAGATAACCTCCTGAAAAACTATGATTTTCAGCAAATTCTTAGTAGCATCTCTTTAGCTAGTATGTTTGTGTTGCTCCTTCTGGCATGCTGGATGGCAGGAGAAGGGTACATTTGTGCAAACACACCCAAATTCCTAGTGGGCATCACCCAGGTCACCATCTGGGAAATTTGACATGCAAAACGTGACCTTGATCACCTGCTGAATGCTCCAGGGATGACGTGTTGCAATCAGCCTTCCTGGGACGGCTTGTAGGCATGTGATAAGACTAACACGTGTTCTTACCCACCTTTGGTGTCCTGGTGTTGCTAAAGGCTACATCTCTCTTTGGCAGCCTGGCACCTTGGCATGCAGATAGCTGGGTTTCAGGAGTTCACGGTGACCTTACAGAGTTTCTCTGATCCCGGACATACCTATAACTGAAAAGGACAGGTCTGGGATTGAATGGTTTGACTTTCCAATGCTTCAATTTACCTAGATGCAAAACGATGATAAGGAGTTCTTGGAGATCTTTGCAAACTGCATCATGTCTTGCTTATGTAGGAGTTAATTATTCTAATTATTATACCCTTTTTACTACCAGTGACTTAGCACAAAGGAATCTACCTGAGGTGATGGGGCAAGAAACTTTTTTAGTGCTCAGTCAGCAGGATTTGGAGACGAGACATCTGAGCTCTGCTTCTGAATCTGTGACTGTGATGCCTCCAAGACCTTGGCCAGGACACTTAAACATCTCTGTGTCTCACATTACCCATATGTAAAACAGAGAAAATAATACTGAGCACTCTGCAGAAGGGATGAATTCCTCACTGTCTGTAAGATGACTAGAGAAGCCTTGAGTGCCAGGGAATGCAAAAATGCTTATCATCTTCCTCCTTGTGGTTTGAATTTGTGGTTTCAGCATCCATGCTGTGCTATGGAGGGGCCTGTGGTAGCAAGTTTGTATTTGGCTTATGTCAACCAACAGGAACAAAGGGATCCACGCCTCTGGCAGAAAATGCTCCAAAATCAGAGGGAAAAAAGAAAAAGCTTGGACTACTCTGCCCTATTCTAAACACAGTAATGGAGATTTTAAAAGCTCCATATATTATTAGGCTCTAACTTGCTGGACAACTGACTCTTTCTTCATGAGTAGCCATGCCAATCAAGTTCAGCTGATGTGGTCTCCTGGTCTGAGGTAAGACTGCCTATCATGTTGACTTTACCCATGGGTGGTTTCCACAGGGCATTTCACTTAAAAGTTGCTTCTCTTTTACTCTAACACAGCTTGAATTAGTCAGACTGCAGCTTCTGACCACCTTCCCAGAGACATGGCTATTTTCAGACTTATGGAGATAAGCATTTCCAAGCAATGAGTTAAAAACAGCTAAAATGTCCCTCGTGGGAGAAAAGGGACACATTTAATCCATTCCGATCTGCCACAGGTTCATCTTTTACACCCACCCTTCATCCTTTGCTGTCAGTAGTGCTTTAGCAATTCTTTTTTTTAAATGTCCTTTCAGTTTTCTTTTTCTTTTTCTTTTTTTTTTTTTTCCCAGGTTCTTGTCCATTCTGAGTTAATGTGTAGAAGAACTGTAAAAGTAAAAAAAAGAGCCTGAAGGACATGACTTTGACTCAGTTTGCCATGCGTTTTTCACCCTGTCAATGACCCAACAATGAGTTGAGGCAGAATTGCCTTTTTAGTCCCACTTACATAAGGATCCTACAAAGATGTGGCCGTTTGCATCTCTATGAGGAATCACACCGAAATCACAGGGAATAGAGACGGGTCACATGCATGGTACAAAGTCATCCAGCACAGAGAGTTTCCATTTTCCTCATCCCTTCCTGATGTTTGGAGTATGCTAACGTGGTGATGCTCGAAACAATAGTGAATAAAAACAGTTCAGGGGGAGGTGTGATGTTTAACTTGGCCAGAGTGTCCCAGGGTTTCTAAACCATGTTAAGATCCTTGGATGAAAGACAGATTGTAAGGGCAAGAATATCATCATTATCAGTTTAAATTCTGCTTTCCAGGCACATGAAGTAGCAAGATCCCAAGGTCAGGGCAAAAGAGAGCTACACGCTACATGCAGCAGTGGAATTTGATCCTTGCTACAGGGGTAAGCTGCTAATTAGAGGGGGGACTTTGTACCGCCTCTGACAACATTTCCAGTCACAAGTTGCTTACAATAGTTGAAAACGGAGTTTTAAAACAAGTAGATAATTTGTCAGCCTGGGACAAAAAGCCTGAGACTTAATTTAAAGAAATTCTCAAAGGCACAAGGCAGAATAACACCGTTCTTAGCAAATTCATCTCTTGGTGTGGGAGCTGACTTGGACTTAGGCAGCTGCTGGAATATTGGAAGTTTTTATTCTCACCTTTCAGGTGTTAATAGCAAAATACTGTGTCTTGTTTTCACAGAACCATAGAATGGTTTGGGTTGGAAGGGACCTTAAAGATCATCGAGTTCCAACACCCCTGCCCTCGGCAGAGACACCTCCCATCAGACCAGGTTGCTCCAAGCCCTGTCCAACCTGGCCTTGAACACCTCCAGGGATGGGGCAGCCACAGCTTCTCTGGGCAACCTCCGCCAGTGTCCTTGGGTATTTTGTGTGTTTGTTTGTTTGTTTTTTGTTTGTTTGTTTGTTTGTTTTTTGGGGAGAGGGGTTGTTTACTTATTTGCTTTTCCTTCCACACTGGAAATTTAAAGAAATGAAACCAGAAGTAAAACTGCCTTTGACAAATGAGAAGCTAAATGTACTCAGTCTTGACTTATGGTCATGGAGAAAGGGTTCAGTCTGGGCTCCATGTGAGAGCTCTTTGCTTGGGCTCAAGGGCTACTGGGGCAGTGATTTAGGGATGCCCTTAGCCATGAAGCGCTCCAATTCCACACTGCATTTTCCTCTGGCTGCAACTTTAACTAATAAAAGAGAAAAAAGCTACCTTATTTTGGCAAGGAGCACCACAGGGTCCTTCCCGGCAGGTGCAGAAATGTTGCAAAATTCACCAGCGCAGCATTTCCACGTGTGTATTCACCTGCTAAGGGAGGCCTAGGGCACCCAGGTGCTGATTGCTGCCCTAAAACAGTTCTGCGCACTGAGCACTGTGGAGAGCACTGGGAGGGCTGGTGTGAGCGGTTATTGCAAAATAGTGTGCCTGGTGGTAAAATGGTCAGTGTGACATCCCCAGGAGAAAGAGAAAGGAAAAGAGGAAAAGCAGCCTCTGCTTACAGTAGGTCTTTCTTGAACCCTTGATCACAAGACTCGTCAGACGCATTGACTGGAAATGCTTAATCTTCAGTGGGAATGGTGATGTGAAATGAAACGGCTGTTTGCCTCTGGCTCTTCCCCTTCAGCATTGCACAAGACCCTACAGGTGAAAATCAGGTTGTTTGGTCCCAGGCACCTCTGTGGTGAATGCACTGTCAACTTAACCTGAAAAGTGACAAGTTGCAAAGCCCAAAGCTCTTTTCTTCTCCATGATGTCCTCTATCGGTGCTCTGGAGTCCGTCCAGCTCCCCCTGCTTTGTGAAATCTCCTGGGGCTAACGTTCAAGATGGCAAGAGACAACTCTTCCTTTGGAAATAACCAACACGTGGAAGAATGATACCTCTACCTGAACCTTGTGCACAATAAGTCTTCTGTGAACCCCTGGGAGATAAAACCCCAATGGGACTGTACAGCAATAGCAGGATGCTCCTCCCATGGGCTTCCCGTTCCCTCGGGACAAGTAAAGCTCAGGAAGGAGACTTTCCCTTCCCAATAGCTCCCTTCATCTTGGTGAGAACAGCATTGGGAACAGAGCAGATCCTGCCCTTGTAAAACTACTCAACTCGCCTCTCCTGAGACCTCCACAGGAGCCCCACCAGGTGGGCACATTGCTAGATGAAGACCACATTCCTCCTGAGGAGGAGCAAACCTGCCATCTAGAGCAATTCAGTTCCAGTGGGAGACCTCTTCAAGGATCAACCATGCTCTCATTAGGACTTCCAGCCTTGCAAAGTAGGGGAAAGACTGGAGAAGGCAAGTGAGACATGCATCCAATGTGAATCCTGCAGCCTAATGGTCTTAAGTTGTTTCTACATGGCTGCCTTAGCCTGTCCAAAGGCTATAGGTTATTTTGCATTAGAAAAGGGGACAATGTGAATAAGAATCAGTCCATGGGCCTTCCCTTTGTGGTTACTGTCATCCAAAGAGCAAGGCTGGATTCTTCTTGGCTGACATTTAGACCATTGTGTCATGTAAATTCTGTTGGGACCGTGTTGCCACTAAGCATCTGACAAGGACAACATGGTGCAAGACAAATGACAAGACTCATTTTCTCATGTAATTGTGTGCTTTTCCCATCCAAAAGGCGAGGGAGACGATAACATTACCTGTTGCAGTTCCAGCCTTAATGAGGCCTGGGAGGAGGAGTTGATAATTAGGCTTATGATTCATGCGTTGGGCGCGAGTTTCTGTTCCAATGCTTTGCCAGTTAGTGCACACTTCCTGATCAATAGCAGGGTAATTATGAGATTAGGGTTAATGGGTCAGACTCATTGAAGTCTTCCTATTCTATGCTAATGTCAGATTAGCTGAGTCCTGCTGTCATTAGTTTTACCTTTCCATGTTGCCGGCTATAAAGGAAGAAGGGGCAGAAATGAGTCGTAATTGCCTCTGATTTGCACAGGAAAGCTCCTACACTGAAGTTTTTAGATATGAGATGGGTGTCTAACTTCCCATCAGCTGAGATCTAACCACTAGAGCCAATGGTGTCTACAGAGAGCTTCATCCTGCCCTGAGGGGAACAGCTGGGGTGGGATTCATTTGCCTAAACACAGCTGCCAAGTTCAGGGGTTTCCCTTGACATCCACACAGGGTTGGCTGATATTCCACAGGGTGAACCATTCCCCCTGGAAGGAGGACAGATGAGAGCCCCTGAGAGACCCCAGTTGTGAACAACAAGGTGTGGACAACTTAAGCACCTGGTATGTCCCACCAAGTGAGCCATGAGGGTTTCAAACCAGCTTAGATCAAGGCAGTCAGCTCCAAGGAAAGAGGTGGGAGTAAAACTGAAGGCAGACACCCACATAAGCGTTTGTAGCCCTGTCTCACTGCTGAGCCCTGTCCCATTCTGGAGCTCTGCTCCTTCCCAAGCCTGCAGGTTTTACTCCCAACTAGGAGAAAGCCTCTGTGGAGGCCAACTTCTACGTCATTTAAGGAATCAAGCAAAGCCAGGTGCTGGGCCTGGAGTTGAGAGGTGAATGTTTGCCTTCCTTAGCAGAAATGGGGAAAATAAAAATGTAAGAAGTTTTCATTACAGAGAAAAGGTAGGACTTTTATGACCAGCAAGGTCTCTCTGAGCACTTGGCTGAGTAAAACCATGAAAGAAGACCTCATATGGGAAAGACAGCACTTGAATGAGTTGAATGGGAACCAAAATCCCTGTGACACTGATGCTGGGTACCAAACAGAAACACCATCTAACTGATGATGCCAATCACTGATCCCCTGGAGAGAAACACCTCCCAACCCCAGGAATAAGATGAGAAGAAGCAGGTTCTTGGTATTTATAGGTTAGTTTTGCTGCCTTCAGAAAAAGGGAAGCACCCGCAGGGACACTGATGAGTCTCCACGTCTCCAGGGACCGAGACAGTTTTGTTTCCATGACTATGCCTTGGCCCAAACTTTCAGCCTACTAAGATCTTCGAAGTGATACTTTTCTTGTGTCCATTGAATCCTTCACTTCTCTGCTACGTGGCGGGCAAAAATGGTTCCTCTGCAGGATTATTCCAGTGAGGTGGTATGAGGGGACCTATTTTGCTAGGGCAAGCTCTGTTCAAGTAGCTATTTGGCTGAGAACGTGATATTCATTACAGAGGTTTGCAGTGTTCATATTTCCCTTGCAACGGGACCTGAAACAAACCTTGACACTGCTGTTCAGACAATGCCCTCACAGTTTCAGTCATTTAAATTAATTTTTCCTGTAGTTTTTAAGGTTTGAAGAGGAGTGATTTGATCATGTCTAAATATCCAGGTTCCTTTTTCACACTTCCTCAAGATTTTTTTCCGCCCTTTAAATTCCAAAATGATTCGGTTGTCTTTAAAGGCTCAGATTTTTTTTTTTTTTTTTTGAGAGACACAACCACATTGTAGCCTCTCTTCTGGGATATTTGCAGGCAAACACTAAAAGAACAGACACACCCAACAGCAAAAACTTACATCTGCCCATGAGGACATACAACACAGGTGTGACTACTTTTGGGGACAGAATGAATTTCTTATCCAGCACATCAAACAGCTGGATTCATCCTACACTGCTCATGCTTCAGTGCAGCAGGACTGGCTTTAACAGAATTACTCCAGATAGCACGGCTCAGGCAAAATCCTATTTATTTGACAGTCGTGGTTCCATTAGTCATCCCCAAATAACCCAAATGCAACCACAAAAAAAGCATAGTTTTAACATCCGAGGCTTTCCCGTGCTGCATGCTGCTGTCCTGTTTCCCTAGGACCTTCACCCCTACCCTGGGAGAGTGCTGCCCCCAGGGCTGCAGCGTCTTTGACTCAGTCTCTTTAAAGCACAGGGGATGAAAAGCAAAGCTGTGTGTATCCACAGATATTCTCCATTGCCAGGGACATATTTTCCATCACCAAGAACACCACGGGGAGAGTCCTGCTGCTTTCAGGCTTTTGAAAGCTATTTGGACAAATTCACTGGGAGAGCATTCAGGAAAAATGTGACTGTATGTTTATCTTGTCATATTTTCCCTTAGGTCACCGCTGTCAACCATAATACTGGGCTAGATGTCCGCAGTGTGGTCATTTTAATGTTGTTTTCAACAAATTAATGCAACGCTTGTGTTTGCAGTCTCTGGTTCCAGCCCACAGCGCACAAGATGAGCACAAGAGTGGGATGAGAGAGGGTCAGTCCAATGCCATCTCTGAAACTAGGGGAGGCAAATGTGTAAGAACTCTCTAAGCATGGAAGCAGATGTACAGAATCAGACCAATGGTCCACACAGACCATTGCCAGCAGTGGCTGTCCAGAATATGGGAGCCTTCTCCCAGGATACCTTTCCAGTGATCTGTGACTCTGAGCTTGGGGGCCATGGACAAACATTGCCAATGACATACACAGCCAGAGCCCATCCTGAGTCCTGATGTTTGCTAGCTCACGCTGAAGTCTGCTGCAGCATCCTTGTTGCACTGTCATGCAAACTAGGTAGCTCCAGAGTCTTGGATACATCAATCCCTGTTGCAGCCTCCTGCCCTCTTTGCAATGGAGATAAAGATGGTGAGACCAAGACACACAAACGCACATGGGAAGGGCTGAGGTTGGTGGGAAAGTGGCTTATTTACAGTCATAGAATGGTTAGAATTGGAAGGGACCTTAAAGATCATCTAGTTTCAACACCCTGCCATGGGGAGGGACACCTTCCACTAGACCAGGTTGCTCAAATTTCTGCCCTGTGTCTTTGGCTTGATGTGAACTGCTTGGAAAGTGGGGTTGGATGGCTCTCAATGTATCTGTTGGATGATTTGTGTCCTGTTTCTTTTATGCTGGGTCCCGACTGTTCAGTGTAAAGCACTGTAGTTAAATAACAGTTGGAAACCATGCAGAAATTCATGGGTACCTGTGATATGATGAGCAATTGGTGTCGAGGTGATTATATCCACATTAGGAGCTAGAGAAATCAGGAGAGTAGAGAAAGCTCAGGACAGAGGGCAGGTTCGCATTTGTATATACCGAAGAGGTGCTTTCATTGCCTTCAAGCCCAGACCCAGAAATGTGGGGAGCATCGGGGAGAGGTGCTCCAACCTCCATCCATGTGCAGAACAGCATCGCCTAAGCAGGGACAGAGGGAGAGCAAGCACTGATGACCTATGGCCAGACCTGGTCAATAAACATGCCCGGAGCAGCACCAGCCCTGGAGGAAAAGCCAGTAAACTCCCTGCCCTGAAAATTCAATATTGGCCAAGATGTCCCCTCTGAATACTAGGCAAGATTTCTCTACCTGGGTCTGCCTGCTTTGTTTCCTCAACCCCAAACATTCCTTCATTAAAAAGAATAAAATTAAGTAGTAAAAAAGTGCCCCTTTGCGTTTGCATAAGAACGTTATTTCTACCTTTTATGAGCAGAGTGGCAGTTTTCACAGAGGAATAACTCCGAACAGAGTTATTAAAAGATTAAAAAACACACCCAAAAATAAGAAATCCAGGCTGAAAAAACAAATATCCTTACCAGAACTCAGGGGCGTTTCACATAACATCTTGCTTATGTTATGAAGTCTGATTTTTTTATTTTTATTTTTTTAAAAAAGGATGAAGTAAACTCAGTTACTTGGGTGAAATTCACATGAGTACTGATAAACCAGTTTAAAAGTCTCCTGCTATAGCCCTGTATAGTGCTGCAAGAATCTCTGCTGCTCTGTAATGCCTTGGTTCCTGTACCGATGGGAGAGGCACTGCCTTGCTTGCATTTTTGATGTGCTCGCACCTTATTCTCGTGACAGCTCACAATTTACCCTCCGTGTGGGTGTGAGCATGGGTTACCTGTGGCCCAGCAGGTCCCCAGGGCTTGTGACTCCTGGTGGCGCTGCGTCATGGTCCTGAGCAGCACTTGGAATGGGCAGGTGATCACCTTGTCCTGGAAAGAGAAGGTGATGGACTTACAAGTGGCTCTATCGAAATCTGGCCAAAGAACTGAGATATCAGAGCAGTGAGCCCAATAAATGTAGGGAGAAAAAAAAAATAAAAAGAAAATCTTAAAAACTATAGAAAAGCTGTGTTTTCAAGTAAAACTCAGTGGAAACTGAGAATCTGTTAAAGGATGTAGGATTTTAGATGGCTTATGTTTGGGCTGGTGCAAAATTTGCTGCGCTGAGACACACCGTAAACAGCATCGATACCAACGAGCTGCACCAGTGCTGGCTTCCCTTTGCTTTTGTAGGATGAGAGAAATGCTTCTTTTTAAAGGAAAAAGTGAATGTACAACTTCAAGCCGGGAAAGCAGATTTATTTATACAGTTACTAATGTTTGCTTGAGCCGGCAGATGCTAGGCATGTCTCAAATACCTTTACTGTTCTTTTTTTTTTTTAAGTCGCCAAGTCTCATGGAGATGATTTCACTCTCAGAGGTGACTTCAGGACATGCAAATCACCTCGAAGCTGTGCTGGACTTTTGCCTTATGTCTATACCAGGTGTTTTGCAGCACAGTTTGCTTTATACATACTTCTTGTCTCCTGAGATACCGGCGACCACAATAAAGCAGGGTGTTTCACTTTCTCTCCTTTGGTCACTAAAATTGTACAGATTCCTTATAGCAGGTGTGCTGCAGCTCAGGTCTAACTATGGATTTAGAGGAAACTCAACGTCCTCGCTCTAAAAAAAGCAAAACAATCCTCTCTGCCTCCCCCGTAATTACAGTTTGACATAATGAGTGAGTAGTATTTATTAATTTCAGCTCTCGGAGCTGATGTCACAGCAGAGTCGAGGTCCGGGAATTCTCTGAGTCACATGGAAATGCAGAGCCAGGAAATACCAGCAGAAGATAAAGAAGTAAATATTAAGGCACAAGACATTGAGAGCTGGTGGCAGCTTCCTGAAAGCAGCCGTGAGAAGCCGGTCGGTGCTAAGAGCGAACTGTGGCCTTGGGTTAAATGCCAATATTCCGCTCGGTTGACAAATTAAGGCAGAACGCCTCCCTGTTGCGATTGCCTAACGATGTAAAGGAGGAGGGAGGCCACAGGCTCAAATATGACCCACGGTCCTGGAATGTAAACCGTCCTCTTTCTTCACAGCTTCAGCTAATTGAAAAAGCAATCAGCGCCTGCGCGGGGGGATGGGGGGAGTGCAATCCATTTCCAGCTCTGTTAATTTTCCTACCAGACCCAGTCTTGCAGTATAGGGATCAGGGCTGGATGATGATGAGGGCTTGGAACTTCAAAGGCTCAGGACTTGGACTGAGAGGGTGCTCTTGGTATGAAGCACAGCTTTGGATGGGCAGAAGCTCCCTGTGGATCCTGCCCGAATTCAGCAAGTGATTTGAGATGAAAAAAAAATCTGGAAACATCATTTTTTTTAAAGCTAGGATTCAGTCACCTTTTAGTAGTCACTGCCTGCTAAAATCCATGCAGTTTTAATTTTTTTTTTGTTGTTTTTACCCACTTTATCAGCAGGAGGTTTCTCATCACTAGATAAGGGGAAAATCTTGGGGAGAGAAGAGAAACCCAGGAGCCATGAGGACCTGCTGCTCCGCATTGAGTATAAACTCAGGCTGGGCTGCCTCTGCTCCAGGTGGCTTGCTGGGGGGTCTGAAACCTCATGGGGCTAAGGCAGACCATGAGTTCTGAAAAAGTAGAAAAAAAAAAACAACAACAAAACCAAACAAGCAACAAAACACCAAGGCTGTTTTTTTAAAAAAAAAAAAACCAAAAAAAATTGTCCTATTTTAAATTCCAGGTTTTCCTGATGAGATCATCTTAGTTAGAGTGATGCAGGGCTTTGTATAGACAAGCAGAGAACTGGGTAAACAGAGAAGTTTTCCCCTCTCCTGCGTCAGTGAAGAGAAGAACGTCTGTCTGATGGTTTCAAGTGAATCTGGCATGTTTTTGCCCAATCTGCTGAAGACATTCAAGTTTCACTTCACTGGGGGAACTTTGCCTGTGGTCCAAGTTTGCCGTCACTTGCGACATCACGTATATTTGATGCAAAACTTTTGCTCACGTGTGCTGAAGCATAGCAAAATTCAATTTGTTTTTACTTCTGCAACTGCAGCCCTGGCTGGAGAAATGGAGGGTGGGAGCACTGAGGGAGTCCAGGACTTTGCTTTTGACACTGGATGTGCTTGGCTGTGGAGCAGAAAGGAGACATTCTCGCTTTCCTGTCTCAACCCCTTGTACACAGCAGCACATTGCAGCCTGCAGAGAGGAGGAAGCTGCTGGTTTAGGTTTCCTTTCAGGTGCGTCCTTTTGCAGCGTGACTCATTTTGTGTTCATCTTTGACATGTGATTTCTATTTTCTTCACCTTTCTTTGGTCTACAATATAGAACTCTAGCCTTGGAGAACATCTTTTGCCCCTGAAGGATGTGTGTGTGTGAAACATACAGAGAGATGGTGGGAAGACGTGTGAACAAATTTAAAGGGAATGTCCCAATGAGATGGTCCTGTGCCAGAAATCATGAACCTTTTCTCCAGTTTCCCAAAGTCATTGAGATAAGCTTTTCATAATCTTCAGCATCTCAGAAATTCCCATATTGATGCTGGGAGCCTCGTAAGTGGTTTGGTGAAAATCTTGGTTGCATTTCTTCTAAACAAAACTTTCTGGTGTGTAGAGTACAACTTTAAAGAGATGCTTAGGGATGGTTTCTTTCCTGTTGTGGTTATTAGTGCTATTTTACAGAGCCCAAAGGTTAGAATTTACTTCTAAACACAAGAAGGGCCTTTAGACAGACTCAGTGCCCATGCCAAAGACCCTGAGACTACATCCATGGGGGCATCTAGGCCCTGGTGATGCTTTGGGCACGCGCTGCTTACTGAACGGGGAGGAAGGTCAGCAAAGAGATCACACCAAGGAAAATGGTGCTCTGTGCTCTTTTGATCTTGGCTTCAGACTCCACCAGCAGTTCCTGAAATTAGGTGCTTGTGTTGTCCCTTGGCTGAAATCACCAAACACTCTTTGCCTTCCAGAAACAGAGGTGCACTGACTATTTTACTAGCAGTGCAGGGCTTTGAGGGATGGGAGATCTTCAGCTGAAGAATAGCCACAAGCAGGTTAAAAGCTTATGGGTAAGAATTAGAGACTAAGACAACAAAGGGAACCTTGTGGTTGGTGTTTACTACAGGCCACCCCACCAAGGGGAGCCTCTTGACAAAGTCTTCCTACTCCAGCAGGAGGCATTGCACTTGCTGGCTCTTGTCCTGCTGGGAGCATTCAACATCCAAGGTCAGGTTGGACGGGACTCTGAACAAACTGGTCTAGTTGAAGATGTCCCTGCTCATTGAAGGAGTGTTGAACTTGATGACCTTTAAAGGTCACTTCCAATGCATTCCATTCCATTCCATTCCATTCCATTCCATTCCATTCCATTCCATTCCATTCAGCTTGAGAGCTACAGACTTACCTCTGCCCTCTCTTCCCCCTTCACCCATCTGCTGACACGTATCCCAGTGGGCCTGGGCTGTGGAAACCACTCTGACACTTTTAGTGAAGCTGCGGGACCTGATGCCAATTGCAAAACCTGCACAAGAAGGTGGGAAAATGCTTGGTTAAGGTCCTGTGAACTCCGCAGAGTCACAGCTACCCTGAGCCAGTGGTGCCTAAGCCCTGCATTATGTTTTTATTTCCAGTTAGCATGGTTATGCCTCAGCTGCATGTCAGCCGAACTGAAGGCATGACAGATACTACAAGTGCCAGCCAGAGCCACAGAAAGATTGGGCACTGAATTGCAGGATTACATAATGCAGATACTGGGATTTTGGTGCATTCATAGCGGGGGTATCTTCTGCGTCTACTGGTAGTCACAGGACTGGAGGCCTTGTGGCACAGGGACCACTTCACTGTTTGACATCCCACTGAACAGGTAAGGAACAAACCCTCATTGCAGAGCATTCATAGTCCCAAGGGCAAGAGGCAAAGATGTGCCCAAAGATGTAAAGGCACCCAGAAGCCTGGATGTAAATGGGTTTAGGCAGCCGGCAACTGCAGTCACTGTTATCAGCCCACACTGTCCCCTCTTCTCCTGCTGCCATTCCTCCTATCACATGTGGTTCCTTGTCCCATTGCCTTCACAGCTGTGTGGTCTAGACAACCTACCCTTCCACAAGGTCCAAAGTGAGCGGTTACAGCTGCATCTCACATGCGCTGCATCTCGCAGGCCTTGCTGTTCAGTCTCATGCATTTGTAGTTTTGTATCATAGGTCCTTCTTGCCTTTTGTCCTCGTTTTGCTTTTTTGAACTCCTTCTGACCCCTTATGAGGCTTATCTGTGCCTCATGCCAACTTCTGGTGCACTCTGGGAAGTCTGTTTCTGTAATGGCTGATGCTGGATAAGGCAGTGAAGGTTGGCATAATATCTTGTAAACACATGTGGAAATAAAAAAATTGAAGAAAATAAGGGGAATTCAGGTGTTTGCAATTTCTTTTTTTGGCTAGCTGTAAAAAAATCTTTGGCCTGTTTCAAAGCACTGTGAAAACAAGGAGAAGCACTCGTTCTCTTGAATTCATCATATTTGATATTATGAAAGTGATTTTAAAATCACTTCCAAAGGGCTTTGTTCCCCAAAAGGCTAGGATCAAAGCTTTTTGGAGAGTAATTCCTTCGAGACTCAAATTAATGCTATTTACAAGATGGTTAATGATTAAAGGACAAGTTTAGCATTAAGCGCTCTCGTTCATTAATGCCACACAACTTCAGATCGCTCCAATATCTTGGCCACCCTGCAATCCCAGTCTTCTCATTCATTGCTGTAGCCCAGCTGGGAAAAAAAAAAAAAGCCATGTGAGGTACTAACAGCATTTCTGGTTGCTTTCTCTAGGAGAAAGCCAAAACACATGGCACACCATGTATTGCTACATTGTGGAAAGGTGAAACCAGGACTTGACTGATCACAGCTGGTCATCTGCCTTTCTAAAAGAATCAGTCACCCACAAGGGGCTTTGCAGGGTTTTTATTTAGCCCAGAGGACATGCATATCTCTCATCATGTGATTTTTAAAGTCAATTCAGCACCCATAAAATTTGCCCTGTGCAAAAGTAGAGAAAGAAGCACTGAAGGCTGGACTGTCCTCCAGCCCCACCAGGTCTTCAGGCCTTTGAGTGGTGGTACATCATGCACTGATCTTCTGCACTGATCCAAATTTAAATTCTGTTGAATTCTCCCTTGTTTGTTTCTATTATGGGATGTGTGAACTACCCCACTCCAGTGTTTGCTTCAAGGAGGTGTTTTAGTGAAGACAAGCCAGGCAGGGAACAGGGTGTCCTGAGGGAGGAGTTAAGAGGATGGAGTTGTGCAGTAGCTTTATTCTTGAAACAAAGGCTGCATGGATAGGAAAGTCTAAGAAATGAGAACAATGTGTAATCCTGCCATGATTCCATAATTCCATGATTGGAAGTGAAGGATGAGAAATGTGAACTTGATGCAGAAGGTAAGTGGGAGCCAAAAGAGTCAGAAGAAAATGGATACTATCTACTGTGTTTTGGGTAGAGAAGTATGGGGGAACAGGCAGGAAAGGCAGTGGGGGCTCACATTATTTTTGTTCTGATGTCTAGGACTTATGTGTCTGCTATAAAGCTATTTATATATTTTAGGGTATGATTCTGAACTTTTATAGATATTTACTCTAGAGTGGGATGAATTGTGTCCTAAAAGGGCCTGTTTTCTCCACTGGTTTCCAAAGGGGTGTAGACAGCATCTCAGATATACTTTTCTACACCCTGGTGGGATTCGGCTCCAGAGTCAGAGACCTCCCTTCTCATACTTACGGTGTTGGTGTCCTCATGTGAGTCTGATGTCTGAGCTCCTAAATGCTGATTGAAGATCTAGGGCAGCCTTTTCAGCTACCTAGACATAAGATACCTGCTGCTGCCTTAGACACTATGATATATCCTGTCTGGTCTTCAGCTCCTGATGTAGAAGAGCAGATGTTCTCTGTGTTCTTGTGCCATATCTGCAAGTATTGGGCAAATGCCTTGGATACCTTCAGGCACTGCAAATGTTTCTAGTCCCAGATGCCTAAGCAACTCTATCCTGACCTTACTCAGCATATTCAACAGGATCCAGAAAGCGAATTCCACACATAAATATCCAGGACCACTTGAGCTGTGTCATATGTGGCTTCAAGGTGCCTCTTCAGCTGCCCCTGACCTCCCACAGGTGCTGTGACACATCTGCAAGTCCTTTGCAGATGTTTCAGGCACCCAAGGGTGTCTCAAATAGCACTAGGTACCTCTATGCTATTGAAACAACCGAGTCGAGCTCCTGAATTTGATCCCAGCGAGCTCTACAAGGCAGAGACAACCAAAAGTGGGATTTTTGTGTCTGCTTGAAAAAGCTGATTAGTGGGATCTGGATGTCTCAAGACTCAAGGCAGCAATGGACTGTAACTATTACTGAGAGAAGAAAGGAAGGGCAGGAGGGAAGTGGTTTGGCAGGAAAACAAGGAGGTCTCTAAGCTTCTCCTGTGGTTCCTTCTTCATTTGACTTGTTCCCTGTTTCAGGTGCTGGTGGCACTGTGGACCACACAGAAAACTGGGTGGTTTGGGCATACATTTTGCATTGCAATTACAGGCTTCCTTCCTGCTAGTCTAAGAAAAAGTCAAAGGAAGGCACAGTGCAGAAACACCTTCATGCCTGGACACCTTCCCCACTTACCAGGAGTCACCTTCAGTATTTAACAGTTCTGTAAAACTCTGGAGGGCTGCTCTAAAGTGTAAGTTATAGAGGTGATACTTAGAGACAGCTATATTATGCAACAGCTACAGTTTGAAGGCTGTGAAATAGGGCCTGCTGGGCAGAAAAGCTGAAATCTCAGGCTTGGAGGACACAGAAATGTGAAGCAGAGATGAGTCTGGGTAAGTTCATAGCTCGCAATACATCCTGCCCTGGCTGGGAAATTGGCTTTGCCAGTCATTATGCAGAGTCAAAATTAAATGAAAGTCATACCTCTTTGAGAACATGCAGGTGAAGATGCCAACACGGCTTGTGGGACCTGCTGTTGGCAAAGCTTTCTGTCATACTTTTGCACCTACAATTCCAGGTAGATTGTCCAGGTTGGAGGTGGCAATCGTCTCACCGCACTTCAGGACCTTGATTCATGTGCTCAGACTTGCCCTAGGTACAAGACATCCACGTGGAGCTGGCAGATATGACCCAGAATCTACAAGACAACAAAGCTGCCTTTGGGATTGGCAGGTGGCGGCCCAACCCAACATATAAATTAGCGCTGGATACCCAGCTCTTCAAGGGATTTAACAGAATCACAGAATCTCCTAGAGTGGAAAAGACCTGTAAGATCATCTAGTCCAATCTTTAATCTAACACTGACAAGTCCACCACTAAAACATGTCCCTGAGCACTGTATCTACATGACCCTTAAATACCTCCAGGGATGAGGACTCCACCACTGCCCTGGGTAAAGTGTTCCAATGCCTGATGACCCTTTCAGTAAAGAAACTCTTCCTAATATCCAATCTAAACTTCCCTTGGTGCAACTTGAAGCCACTTCCTCTTGTTCTATCACCTGTTACCTGACAGAAAAAGTTGACTACCACCTCTATGCAACCTCCTTTCAGATAGTTGTAGAGAGTGATAAGGTTTCCCCTGAGCCTCCTTTTCTCCAGGCTAAACAACCCCAGTTCCCTCAGCCACTCCTTGTAAGACATGTGCTCCAGATCCCTCACCAGGGAAGTAGAGTGGGAATCTAAGGGCTGGATCCACAGAGATAATGAGGTGTGGGACCTCCATTCAAACTCAGTCACCCACAGGTCATTACGAAGCCTTTGTCTGAATCACCTTCACCCAGGGAGAAGTGGCTGCTCCAGCTAAAGCTGAGAGCCTCTGTCAGAAAATGATTATGAACCTGCCCTGAAAGCCCTGGGGATGGCTAGCTGATTAGGAACGCAGCGTGAAAAGGCAACCTCTGCTCTGAATTGCTGTGCATGGGGCTTGAACATCGGCTTTGAAGAACGACGATCCTGACCTCTCTCTCAAGCATCCCATGAATTTTTTTAAAAAAAGAAAGAAAGCTGCAGCTGGAATTTAATAAATTGTAGCTCCTTTTTTTTTTTTTTTTTTTTTTTCTTTTTTCCCCTCCTAGCTAAATTGCTTTCCTTATTCATCTCAGTTTTCCCAGACTTTTCAACGCAGCAGCCGAGAGTCGTTTTTATATTGACCTTTTTCCACCGACAGTACCTTGCTTCCAGTAAAATCACAGCACATTCCCTTTGTTTTCAGACTCGTAGACAATCACATTTATCTGTTCACTGCCCTTCAATAGCAGGCAGCTTCTAATGGATTTCTGTATGAGGACCGCACCCCCTACCCACTAATTGAAATTCAGTGCACAGAGTCACATCAGTGCAGCGTGGTGGTGGAGAATATCAATGCCTGAAGCCAGGAGGGGGAATGGGCAGAGAGAAGTTTCAAATTTTCAGAGCCTTGTGGCAAATGCAACTGGGACTTCCTTGCAAATCAAACCAGTGTAATACGGTCATGTGCTCCAAACCTTCCTCTGAGGGTCCCAGAATATTCCTGAGATGGGCATCTGCCCTCTGGCAGATTCAAGAGTGAGGCTGGGCTTAGATTAATTGAATGTTGGAAACTTCACTAGTTTTCAACCTACAGTTACAGGAAAAAGGGCAGACTTCAGCCAACAGCTGGACTCCACTCGCTCCTGTGCTGGATCTGAGGATCAGAGGCTGGGAGGCACAGCTTCACCTTGTGGTTAGAGGCCTGGATTAATGGTCAAGAGAACTGGGCTTTGTTCCCAGCTATGCCTTCTGGATGACCACAAGCATCTCAGCTCACCTCCCAGTGCCACGCTTTCCTCATCCGTGAAATAGCTCGTTTTCCTTTGAAAAGTCGTTTGGGATGCTGCTGAAAAACAGTCACAAGAACAGATGAGCTCTTTTTTTTTTTTTTTTTTAATAGCAAGACTCAATATAAGAAAGAACATGAAGTGTTTTTAAGACCCAACAGACAAGGGTACACTGGACGTCTGGGATTTAGACGTTAGGGACATGATTCAGTTTCCCAAAAGAGGTGCCTAGTGTCATACGTGAAGCCCTACAGTACCTCCCAGCCTCCAGCTGCCACTCCAAAAAGCAATAGGTTTCCTGAACTATCTATTGTCCTATCTATTTATGCTACTTAGGTGTTTCAGGTAAGCCAGAGCACCTCAACTGGCTCTAGGCACCTCTGCGTGGGCACTTTGGTAGAGCCCTAGGTCTCCATTGACTGTAACAGGTGGTTGGATGTCCACCTCACATGAAGACATCTGCACATAGAGAAGGATCTGCTGCTTAAACAGAGGTGTCTGGTGTCACTTTAGATGTTTCTCCATGGGGCAGGCAGATATGACCCAGGACTATGATAGATCCATGCCTTTGGGGAGCAGCAGTTGGAGACCTGCTGGAAATTGTGGGGTGAAAAAAAATGCTTATGTTTAGTCAATTGATTCCTGTCCCTGTGTCATTTTAGGCAGTCAGGGTCTACCGCACACCCTACTGCTCTGGTGCCCTAAAAAACATGCCTATTTTAAAACAACCTCTAAAAGCACGAACTGCTCTGTGGTTTAGGGGCTGTGATTGGTGTGGAGTCAAGGCCCTACTCTGCTATGGGCATCCCTTAGGGGACCAGGCCAGACAAGTGACCTTAGTGGGTCTTGCCTTGAAAGCTTGATTTTAAGAGATGCGTTCTCCAGGTTCAGGTAGTACAGGCACCGTCTTCTGTTATCAATCATTCTTGCGACCAAGCTCCACTTTAGAAGAAACTAAGTTTCCGCTCTTCTGAACAAGCAAGGCTGAGCTTAGGGAGAACTTGTTGTAGGTTGTGGGGCAAGTTGCTTCATCTCACTGTGCCTCAGAAGGGGGTGGCAATACTTCAGTCTTTCCACCTCTTGTCTAGTAGGAGGTAAAACTCCTTGAACTGTCTTTCAGACAGATGATTTTGGCTGGGCTTAGCATAGCTTTCTTGCATACCCTGAAGTCAACTCTGCTTGTACACACAGGGCAACCTTGCTGTTACCAGAAAGGAATATTTTTAACAATATGTTGTTTATTTTCATCCTGTGAGAAGGGACTGTCTCTTGCAGTATTTGCAGGTAGCTCTTGCTAAAAGGAGATCTGATCTCAGGCATGGTCTCCAACCAGGACTGTAATTCCAGTGGTGATAACAATAATAAACATGGCAATAACCATGCCCAAATATAGCACTTGGCACAGTTTTTCCTGTTCAAATATCGGTTCCTGTGACTGTCATTCTTTGCACGCTTCCAAATGCTGGCATTTGGAAATGGCAGTTGCTTCCAACAACGCCTTTTGTCCAGAAGAGATTATTTCCAGTAGACTGCACTGCAAAATGCGATGCTGCACTTCGTCCCTCCAAGGTAGAGATGGGGACAGCGTGTGACTCATGTCTCTCATATGATCCGGAAAAGAGAATGCATCATTGATGCAGGCTTCAGCTGTGCACGCTAATTTTACCTTATACTTTCTCCTTTTGTACAAAAAGAAATCCACTCTCATGATTTCCTCTTTTGGCTTTAGAAGCTCTCCAAAGATCTTCTTCCCCCATTTTTCTTGCAATCCTCTCCTCAAAGTGCCTGTCTGCTCCATCTCTTGCGCCCACCGAGACAGGAACCAGCCTCTGAAAAGCCTGGGCGTGAGGGAAATGCATTTCTTGTGAAAGATGTGGCTTGCTCAGTTCTCAGCAGGTGTGGAGAACAAACAAGAACTGTGGGCCCAGAGGAATGACATTGTTTTCTTCCCAAATAAATCAAAACCAGGCTGAAATATTAGCATTTTCCAGAATAGCTATCCCTCCCCTAAAACATGCCTCTATAAAGACCTCATTTTGGCATTTTAGTCCAAAGGAAATATTTTCAAATTCCTAAATTTAATAAATTTTCTGGGTTTCGGGAGGTTTCTTTTTTTTGTTGTTGTTTCATTTCTTTCTTTCTTTTTTTTTTTTTTTTTAAGTTGGGGGAGTTATGTTTTTTCCGCAAGAATTAACCTGAATCTTCCTGAGCTTTCAGAGATCATTTGTGTTTGTGTTTAACTGTATCGGGCTCCTATCTCCTTCTGGCCAGGCACTGCACTCACTTCTCTCACTGGATGAACGTGGGCATGATAGGAATCGAGGTCCAGGATGTATGATGGAAAATGTTGCCCATGTCGGGAGGTTGCCTCACAGCTGAAGACAAAAGTCCAAGATGCTGGAAAGCACTTTTATGAAGTCCCTGTGTAATGAAAATAGGCAGAGCATGAGGTCAGCACGACCCAAGCAAAATACTTCCTTTCTGTTTAACAAAACTAAACAAATGGATTCAAGTGAATTTAAGCAGAAATGAAGTTGTTTGATTTCATTTTCCCCAAGGGAAAAAAAAACAACTGTGTGTACGTGTGCCCATGCAAATTATAGAAACCTTTAGTTTTACAGAAACTGGATTTTCCATGTACTTAATGCACAGGAACGGGTAGACAATCCTCAAGCCTATGGAGTGATGGGATTGCTCAGACATGCTTGATTTCATGAGCATTCAAGAGAAATTAATGAAAATTACAGAGAAATTTCAGGAAAGCCTCTTTATCCAGCAAGAAGAGCAGATTCTCAGCTTCGCACGCAACCTGGAAGGCAGTAAAGGAAAATAAACCAGCAACATCAACAACCTCCTAGACTGACAGGAATGTGGGGGGCTGTGAACAAGTAGTGAAGAGGGAGAGGAGAGTCTAGGAGAAGAGGTTGAAGGAAGAAATAAGAGAGGATGAACCCAAAGGCAGCACTTCTCTCACTGAACTGATTCAGCTAGAATTTACTGAAGAGATAAGGAGGGGTAGACAATGCTAAGGATGCTTTCAGCTCTTCTCCCCCTCCATGCTATGACTGTGTCATGCTGACAACATGGTGTGATCACACAAACCCTGGAGATAGATACATTTGCACAGCCCTCTGACAAATCTGGAAGACCCTGGAAACAGTTCAGCAACAACTCTCTGGCCGGGGGGCAGCCATCCACCAGCACCATCCAACCCTGGTGCCTGAAGATTCTTACCTGCTCACATGTGCTCAGCAGCTGTTTGCTGGGAAGCATCCTGTCGGGATTTAGGCCTGGGCATGCTGCTGTTGAGGGAAGCCGACATATCAGGCTAGACCCATCCACCCTATACAGACAGACCCAAGACAGGAGCTGTCTTGGCCAGACTTGAAGAAGTATCCAAAAGAAGTTGTGCCTGGAAAAGCCCTGCCAAGCCTGGACTCACCTGCTCTGGGCTGGATGGAGGCGACCCATGACCTTCCAGGAATCACAGCCGTGAATTCCCCTTGGTGTTACGACACTGTATTGCCTTGACCTTGCTGTGAGGCAAAAGGAAAGATCAATACTTTATCAGCCACGTGCAACACATTTGTGACTGCCAGGGTTTATAGCTTCCCTTATCAATCGGAGTGTTTCCCAGTGCTTAAAACCAATGGGCAGTTTCCGGCCAAGATGCTGTTACAACAATCACCCCATCTCGTACTTAGTTCAAGGAAAGGCAATGGTTTCTTTTCTTAGTATTATAGCTGATATCCTGGATGACAGGTGGAATGGGTCAGGCCCGGACATGCCTTTGCACATCAGCACTGAAAGACAGACCCATCAATTGGCAGACAACGGTGGAAGGCATGGGCTCGCTGGCCCCCTTTGGTGTGATGTTTTTTAAATAATCACAGACAGCTTTACAGGCCAGAGAAGAGCATCGTGATAATCTAATCTGGCCTTCACGCTTATCAGAAGCCAAACTATTTCACCCTGTGTTTTCGTGACCGCAGCAAGGTCTTTGGGTCAGCTCTCCCTGGGGTTACAGCTGAACCTATGCCCTAGAAGAGGAAAGCTCTCTTTTTTTCCAGGCATGGAGGGACCAGGGAAAAGATTTGAAGGTATTCCCTGGCCCCTAACCTGGTATATTCCCCTTCCCAGGAGGTGAGAAGGTATTCTGGACTATAAAAGCTGCTTTGAAAAAGGAAGTAAAGGGACAAAGCTTTGCTTTTGCTTCTCCAGTAATCCCACTGCATCCAAGGGGTTCATGGCCTTAGCTGAGACAAGGGATCTCCACTGAAATGCCAATGCTGATCACACCTGCCCTGTGGGTTGCACTCACATAGGAAGGTTGTTTCCTGGTGAGGGAAGCGGAGGGATGGTGGGGAGTTGACTGGAGGCTAGGGCAGACTGGACCTGCCTTCCGAAATCCACTGAGCTGTGGAAATCCAGCAGGGCAGTGTTTGAAACCCATCTGTCCAGCTCCCAGCCTGCCTTTCCTTCCAGCCATCCAGTGCTCCCAGCAAATGCTTGACCCTGCTGCAGTCCCTAGGAAACCGCACACTTCTGGGAAATGACGTGTGAAACTGAGTGACAACATTTAGGTGACTTCTCTTCCTTAGACGACAGTGTTTAGGCAGCTAAATTGTACTCTTGATGTTTACTTTTCAAACGTCATCTCCAAGCTGACCACTGACAGTTCCCCTCTTCATCCCTGGGAAATTTCAGGCACTTGAAAGTGTGATTCATTTGCTCTATTTAGGTTAAATGACCCACAATCTGGACACAGCTGTTTCTCTGCATTCACAAGGGAAACAACTAGCTCCATCAAGAGCTATCTGTATTTGATCTGCCGAGTCCCATCCCTACACCTTAAATCAAGCCAGATATTTTCCTATGAAGTGGTCCAGCTCAATCAGGAAAGCAGGACTGAGTCACTAGCAGGCTGATGAGATGGTCACGATGACCCCCTTCGGGCTCCAACTCTTGCGCCTGCGAGTAATCTCTGCTGAATGGCAAACCCATGCTCTTAATGAGATTCAGAGTGGTTTGCTTGTCTCAGATCTCAAAGGCCATCTGTCGTCGTGCATTACGTCCCTCCTGAGTTGAAGTGAGACTTGGTAGTTGCTGAGCTGAGCGATACACACCAACGGCAGCAAGATCTCCTCCTCATTTGTACCTGCCATGTCAGAGAGTAACTGTACATATTTATACAGGGGCAGGGGCAACTTCAAACTCTAAGGTTTTCTTAGAATCATAGAATGGTTTGGGTTGGAAGGGACCTTGAAGATCATCGAGTTCCAACCCCCCTGACATGGGCAGGGACACTTCCCACCAGCCCAGGTTGCTCCAAGCCCCGTCCAACCTGGCCTTGAACACCTCCAGGGATGGGGCAGCCACAGCTTCTCTGGGCAACCTGTTCTAGTGCCTCACCGCCCTCAGAGTGAAAAATTTCTTCCTAATAGCTAATCCCAATCAACAGTCTTCCATTTTTACCTCAGGGTTTTTTGTTTTTTTTTTTTTTTTGTGTGTGTGTATATGTGTGGTTATTTTATTCCTATTATCACCTTTTCTGCATTGGGAAATTCCTTTAAAAAGCCTCTTCTTCTTATGTGGGGTGTTTGATGATGCTGGCTGTGTCCATAACCATGATCAGTGCAAGCCCCAGCAAAGGCTCCTGGATTTGTCTGCCCCTTGCATGATATCCTGGGTCTGGCAGTTCCTGATGTTATACACTTTAGCATGTGATCAAAGAAAAACCTCTCATCTCCTTTTCCCACTTATCCCTTTCTGCCCCCTTTCCCTGGCCACTCCAGATATGTTTCAGTCCCACTCTCTCCCACAGGTGTGACCCTGTGCAAGCAGATCAACTGCGTTGTCTTTCATTCCTCCAGTAAAATAAACAATTTAAATTATCCCAGTTCAAAACTTGTTTGTCACCACTGCAGGCATATTTCCAGTTACCACAGGATATGATTTCCACTAAGGTTGCTGTGTTTTTGTTTGTTTTTTTTTTTTTTTTTTACAGCAACCTCATGAGATGGGAATGGTTATTCCTCTGCATAAGAAACAAGTGTCAGGAAGAGTAAAATCTGAAAGCTCAAGAGGTATTCAGGTGAATTTCTTCCTGGGATTTTAGTGAGGACACCTGGAAGGTCTTCCTGGTAGCTGGAAGTGCTGGATGACTGCTTTGTCAAGAATAAAAAAAAAATCTCTGTTAGAGCAAGATGGGGAGCTGTTACAATGACAGGAGAGAAGACAATGATAGAAAAAACTATATTTGAAGAGACAGAAAAGAGAAACAAGTTTATTTCCTGCTAATTTTATTTTCTAGGCTACTAAAGCTCCGCTTTAAATTAAATTTAATCTTTACTTTCAGAGGCAGCTGAGGAAATGTCTTTTCAGTTGAAAAACAGGCAGTTGCTCTCTGAGACAGACTTCCCCTTTGGGGCTGCCAAATCTCAATGCAGCTCTCAGCACTGTCCTCATTTAACCTCTGCCAGAGCCAAAAAATATCCAAATAACTGACTGCTTCATACACTGGCCATTAACTTGGCTAACACCGATCAGGCAAATTAAGTCCAGTGAATTTAAACGAAACTCTCCTGTGGCTGTCAAACAGCTCATTAAGTCTTTCAGTTTACTGGAAAGAAAGTGGGAAAGGTAAATAAGTCAAATCAAAAGTCCTCTCCAAGCCCGTCAGTGCACCTGTCCTGGTAGTCTTCCATAGTGTGGAGGTCCCACAAGCAGGGGAGACCTTGTTGCCCTTGAGGAACACACCCCAGCAATATGTTCTCACCACACGGACTTTGCCAGTGCCAACAGGCTGCCCAGGGAAGTGGTGGAATCGCCATCCCTGGAGGTGTTTAAAAGACGGGTAGACGTGGTGCTTAGGGACATGGTTTATTGGTAGTTTTGGCAGTGTTAGGTAAATGGTTGGATTCGATGATCTTAAAGGTCTCTGCTGAGTGCCTTAGACAAGTACCAGTGAATTAGCACAGTGAGGAAGGCCTTTTCTCCTCATCATATCAAGGATGGTGAGGGAAGGAGCTATATATTTATTCCTGATGTAAGGTGGTGCCTTCTGGAAAAGAGCAGGCCAGGCTCTTCCATGGCATTTTAACAGAAATCCTAAATATCTCTTGGGGCCCAGGACCTTATGAAAGCAAATACACCAGCTGCTTCATGCCAGTTGATGGGGCAAGGGTCTGTCTTACAGCAGTCTGGTGGTTCATTGCCTTTGAAGGTCCAGTATGAATGGTAGGCAGCTTGGCAGCTTGTCCCCACGCTGCAACCCCAGTATCAGGCAGAAACAGGCTGGCTCCCTGATTTCAAGTAGACTGATTGCAGATGTGCTTCTTCACACCCCTTCATCCTAAAAAGGACATAAGAGGATGACCTTCCTTGGAAGCACTTTGCAACCTGCTGACAAATAGGGCTGTGCATAAGCTAAGCTAAGTGTTCTTATCGTTGCAATTATCAATGGTAATACATGTGCGATCATGACGAGAGGTTTGCAGAAAACTGTTTATCAGCACGTGGCATCTCTTTGGTCGACGCAAGTGCTAAAACCTGTTTTTGGTGTATCTACATGTTGCGCCGGGAGTGGGAAGATAAATGCAGGAATCTGCCAAATCCCTTGCTCATAGGCAAGTGCTAGGGCAAATCCCAGTTAGCCCTCGTCTGCTTGACATAAAAAAATAAATCCTCCTGAAAAACACATAGAGGTACATAGACACATCCATATATATATATATAAACACACACACGTCCCACATATATATGTGTGTATATGCATGATAGTGTATGGGTAAATATGGTAATATATTTAACTTTTGAACCACCTATAAGGTCAGATTCATCTTTTAAGCCCTGGTGTAGTAGTTTTAGCTTCAGGGCACTGGATTCCTAAAGAAACTCACATTTTGTGTAAGTGCCTCTTGCAGACTGATGTCTGGTGTGACTCCAGGCAGCATCCAGCACACACACCTCGTTGAGTGCCTTTTTAAGAAAGAGGAGGCACTGAACTGAGACTTAAAATGAGGACCTGCTGCAGAAAAACGCCGGTTCTACATTTTTCAGCAGATGCTGCAACATGGACAGCTTCCTCAGTAGAGGGTGGATGATGAGTACAGGATGCCATGTGTGTGCTTTTAGCGGTCCCGGGGCAGAAAGATCTATTTTAGACATAATAAAATGGGAGAGATAAGCTATAACCAACACAGATATGGTGGAAGAACATTCTCAGGCCTTTGGCACTGCTCCAGTGAAAACTCACGTGCAATTTGGGTTTGGGATCCTTCACAAGGACTGTGATTATCACCACGGCCGAGGAAAACAGGCTGTGTTGTAACCAAGGAGCACAGATATGTTGTTGTTTGTGGTCCAGCTTCTCCAACACACCTCACATAGAGCTGCAATTGTAGTGGCCAACTCCACCACGCTTCACCCTTGGTTTTGCTTGGTTTGCTGTCTGCTTGGAGGTCACCACCTGCCCCTGGGGCAGAAGCTCTGGCAAGGCTGGACAAGTTGCTGCACCAATCCAACATCCTTTAATGAAATGAAGCTATGAAACGGCAAGGTGCCATCTGCAACAGATGGGCACAAACATGTTATCACTCCTAATGCAGGCCCAGCTCCCTCCCAGGGATACTCTATGGGAGTGTCGGGCTTTGTTTGGGATGTCCCCTTCTGTCCATCCATCTGCTGGTGTAGCATTGACTGAGTTACCCCAGTTCAGAGTAGACTGTGCCATGCTTTGTCCTTTTGAGAGCCAACATTTGCACGCATAGCGCTGTGGTAGAAGTTAAAGCTCCAAGCAGATGATCTTCAAGGTTAAAGGTAGCTCTGCCTCTTCCCTCAGTTCTGCTCTGATTTAATTTCCTACTGTCTTCTCCAATCCTTCTGACTCATTGATGCCATCATCTACAACTGGAGCCACCCTGGCTAACAGTTTCTGGAGCTACCATAGCTTGGAGAAAAGAAGCAACACTGGATCTCATTCCTTATGTTCTCCAGGTTGCTATGTGCCCTGGGTAAGCCATAACACCTCAGGGCCAAGGACATGTCCTAATCACCAGGGCAGGGAGTTCTGGGAAAGCTTCTCAGCAAGGTCAGGGAGCGTGGAAATTTCCCCCTGCACACACCAGCTTTTAGAAGGATGCTGTATAAATTTAAGGTGGGGATTGGATTATGTGGTGATAACTGTGGAATGAACCCTTAGAAGCCCTTTCTAGCTCCATGTTTCTGGAGACATTGAATTTAGGGCTTTAAGTGAGTGAAGGCAGGAGCTGAGTGGGTGTAAACCAGGAAAATGGGTTGTTTGGAAATTCTGGGGCCAGACTGCAGCCTGAACGGGTTAACTTTGTCCAGCAGAAACTGGCGGTTACTGGATGTCTTTGCTTCTGTTTCCCAGCTGCTTTCATAAAGGGTTTGTTGCTGTCTGAGTCTGCCCGAGTCCGACTGTCTGCAGCAAAGTCAACATTCCCGAGCGGTCTCCGGCTGGAGCGTCTCAGCTTAGAGGAGCGACAGGCTCTGCCATACCTGCCCTGGGCAACGTGGAGTGAAATCCTCTTCTGCCTTCATGCTTCAGCTCTAGACTCTTGACAAGTAACCCGGAGTGGCTGTCACATAACTGTGCTGAAGTCCCCTGACAAGGGTCGGGCTGCAATGATAAATTTTTTAATGAGTGAGGGTGCTCTGAATGATCTCACGGTGTTTAGTTAATTTTTGTCCCCTTCTTGCTGTCTGACAGCACAAAAAAAAAAAAAAAAAAGTATGAATTGTGCATTGTTGCCTAATTCTGAATAAAACCACTGCAAATTTCACAAGATGTACATAACATAATCAGACTCAAGGGCTCCTTTCTAGCAGATGCCTGAAGCCAAAAGCAGATAAACATTTTTAGCAGGGTCTGATTTATGATCTGGCTTGACAAATATTCATATGGGTGTGAAAAGCTTCTGAAGATGCGCCACGGAGCATTGCACCCCCTTGCCATCTTCCTCACTGCTCGCTCCGTTCTCAAATTAGATTTGGTATTTCAAGCGGTTTCAGCTTCAGGCTGATTTTTCTTGCTTCGGTTCAACCTCAGGTTTCAAGCTGAAGATGTTTCACACATGGCAGACTGGCACCTGTTATCTAAGGGTCCAGCAACACTGACCATGATTGAGTTTGGATCAGCATGATCAATTGAAAAGATTGTTGCTGGGCTGTTTTACACAGGACCAGTTTTGCTCTCAGCAGGATTAATAATGGGCAATTTTCTAATGACAGCATAAATTTCTGCCTTGGTGTAATATGAGATTTTTGCCCTTTGCTTCCTCCAAAACCTGCAGTACTTTCCCGTGGCTGCAAATGCCAGAGGTGAGAGAAGACAATCTCACTTAGTTTTTATTGCTTAATGTGCCTGCAGAAGCCATGCAGAATGCTGAATGCAGAGCATCCGAGGAGAGGGGAAAGAGGAGAAGGCAAAGGAAACGTACGGTTATATAGCAAGAGGGAAGAAAGCAATGCAAAGACAAACACTTCATGCACTCACAAAGCATCTTTGCTGCCTCAAGTAATATCCAAAAGGACGTCAATTATTTCTGAGTATTTTCTGGAGTGTTGTTGGCTTTTGCTCTTTTTTTTTTTTTTTTCCTGAAACAATGAGCACTGCACTATTTATGAAACAAAAATATGGAACAAGCCAGCACTCAGAGTCTTTCACGCACTTATATACTCTTGTGTTTGTCTAACAGTAGCAATAGTGGCTGAAAATGTTTGCCTGAGAGAAACACATGAAGCTTGGGTAGCAGGTGGAGATAAAAGAAAAAGCAAAACTCTCGCCTGACAGCTTGTTTTCCTGGTGTGACTAACACTGTGTCTGTGCATAGACTGTTTTCCTGTACAGCTGGGGGAATGACTTAAAGCCAAATGTTGTCTTTGCAAGACCCAGTTCCCTTGTTTGTGGAGGTAAATAATAATGTTGCCAAGGTTTTGTCTAGCATTTTCAGCCTTTGATCCTCAAAGATCTTTACAAAGCGAGGGGAGGCCAAGGTGAGGAACCAGATCCTCATTTTGCAGATGGGGAAACAGAAGTAAAATGCCTTCTCAAATTCACCCTGAAGTTCCCCGACAGGTGATGAAACTTCAGCCTTGCTCCCATGCTACCTGCTCTGGCTGTGCTGCTTCTAGCAAAGATGGATTTTTTTCAAAGCACTTGAAGAGAGTGAGTTATCCAAAATCCCTGAACCTGACTGAACTGCTGATGTTTTGGATCTCACTTCCAGCCTAAATATCTGTGTTTAGGGGAGAAGAAATTTTATCCTTACTCTAGGCAGGTTTGCTTGAAGGAGTACTGAAAGATATAGACTCGTGTGAAAGTTTCATCTTAAAACCAGTTAGTGGCACACGCATTTTACCAGAAATGTCTGATGAAGATCTTTAGATGGACAATTGCCATGAGCTTGTGACAGCTCACACAGAGTTGTTTTTGGAAACGAACGCAAGCAACAAGCCAAGGTGGACAGTCTGCAAGAGAGAGGGCCAAGAGTGGGTCACTGGGACACCGGGTGCTACAGCGCAAAATGGATCGATGAATGACATCTCAGGACTTGCAGGAAGAGTGTGTGGATACAGCCTCTCCTTTCAGTTACTACTCTCTGTGTCCTACCAGGAAAGACCAAGAGAAACAAACAAACAAACAAAAAGCCTCTGAGCACACAAACCTTCACAGAAGCCACTGCCACTTATTTTTGTCTCTGTTTAGTTGTATTACAACATGGCTGGAGTTTCCTGACAAACACTAGCTTTGTTTGAGTTTGTCTCCAGACAGAGTTACCAACCCCCTTTGTGGTTTGGGATAGGAAGTGCTTAAAATGGACGAAGCCAAATCTCTGTGGAGCATCCACTGCCTTTGGAAATCTGACTTCCTCAAACGCACCTGTTGGGTGCTGGAAACAAGGAAATAGGAAAGAAAAAGAGAAGTAAGGGGCAGAGGTGCGGCCAGCATATGCTTTGTGCTTTTTTCCCTGTTGGTAGTTGCTCCTGTGCCTGCTGAATCGGCATTTTTCTTGTGCCAGCATATAAAGAGAAGGCTGAAGAGGCTAAAGAGACTGATGACATTGGCCAAGTAAGCCCATTCTACTCTCCTGGAACTCCTTGGATCAAGTAGAAAGTCTTTGTCAATCTTAGGGCACAGAGCCTGGACAGTCCTCCCGGAGTGCCTAGCTAGTGGAAAAATGCTTTCCAAGCATGCAGAGCGAAGCCCTCTGCATCCCTCAAGAAGGGGAGTCATGCCAGAATTTCAACAGAAGCCACCATCCTCAGCTGTCATAGCCGTCAGGACGGTAAAGATTGTATCTCAATGCAAAAGAGAAAAGAACAGGCGAAAGAGAAAAGGGCGTTTCTAGGCAAGAGAAGGTCTCAGAGGAAAAGCTGCTTCTTACTTCACCCTGAAGTAAAATGTACCGACTTGCAGAACTGACACTTCTTGGTCCTCTGCCACTGAGGGCTGAAAACAGGTTGTTTTCTCTGAGTTCAGATGCTAAGTAGACCTGGACCTGCTCGGTGCTTGCACATGAAGATACCACAAGCATAACTGAAGAAGTCAGGGTCAGGCATTAGGCTCCAGAAAATGCTGAGTTGAAAAAACAAAACCCACCCACCATCACCACCAACAACAACATCTTTTCAGTGGCTTTGGGCTAGCAGAGGGGAAATGAGGAGAACTTTGTCGTGCTGAATCATGGGTACAGACTGTGTGCTGTTGACTTTTGCTCTCTGTTTTCAGGGATTTCCCTTCTATCAGCAAAGGAGCAGCTGGGCCTTAGCAAAAAGGAGAAACAGATATTTTGGTCACATGCTGGTGCTAAAGACAGGCTTCACAATGAGCTATTTTCTTCTTGCATTGAACAAGGAACTTCAGTCACAGAGAGAAAAATGTATCATCTGAAAAACTCTCTGTTTCCTCAGCCGACAGAGGCTATCAAGGGTCAGGCTGGCTGGGAAATGCCGGGACAGAATTACTTGCAACTCCAAAATTTCAGATCAAATGTTTCTAGACCATGGTAACCACAAGGTGCTGGAGGATGAAAAGCAATGTGGATTTATTATAACCTCTGTGTGACATACGGTCTTGCCATATACCACTAAATTCCCAGAGGTTTTCAAAGTGCATGGCAGTGGTTCTCATGGCTCAGAACAGAGGGAAAACTTGCTGGACTGATATCACTCAGCAGGGACACAAGAAATGACGGTGATCTTTCTATTTTGGAGGTGAGAAAAGTCATTTCAGAAGACAGGCTGGCTGTGTGAACTCCCCTCTGAAGGCTACTGGAAAAGCCGACTTTCTGCAAAAAATATGAGCAGCCCCAGGCACACAAGGAGGGAAGCTGCTCTCTGCTGTCTTGTCCCCCCGGTGGGGTCAGGGAGCCAAGTGGCCCCCAATGTTGTTTCTCTGGCTCCTTCATAACCCACAGGATAGGTATGAAGTGGTGCCTGCTCAAGGAGCCTTTCCATGGATATGTCATCAGGACCGTACCTAAGCCAAAGCTTCTTCCCTTGTAAAACTTGCCTCTGCTTAATTGATGACACATCATTAGCTGAATCTGTTTAGGCCTCTTTATGCCACTGCAAAACTGGTAACACTAAACAGGGCTTAGAATTCCCAGTAAGAGGCCAATTCCCCCTCCCTCCCTGGCTCCTTTTGGAGTGGAGAATATATCTGTGCGTGTATAAAATGCAGTTCATGACAGATTTGCAGAGCTGATTCAGCCCGTTGCTCAGGCTCCAGGGCTGATGTGTCTGGCAGCCTCTTGAACTTGCTTCTTCACCAAGAGGGCACACAGGCTATGTCGGTGTTGGGGGGAGCTTTTACATGCTCCAGTCCCTCCAGGCTCCACAAAAGCAGCACTGTGTTCAGTCAGAGCCAATTTGTGGGACACCTCGTCAAGAGGCAGACAGCAGAGAACACCCCACAGGCTGTTTCCAGTGATGGTTTTGAAGAGCTGAGGTCTCAAGAGAAGTGAGCAGACACCTTTTTATAGTCTGAGAGATAATCGTCTGGGTGGAAGTGTTGAGCAAAACAATCTTTTGGAGTAGATCTCAAGAGCAAATCTCTATGTTTCAGTAATGATCTCAAGTGGTAGCCACATGGAGTCTCCTACTGATGTTCATGGTCCAGCCTAAGCCCCCAAAAGCCATAACATAGTCAAGTCTTATCCCAGTGGAGACACTGTGAGTGCCCTGGTATCTCCGTCATGGTTGCATGCATGGCTGGGCTCTGATAAACTTGGTGGAGGGCTGGCAGATCCATTTCCCTGGAGAGGCGTGGGCCATGCCAAGGGGCAGAGAAGGTTGGTGATGTGTCACAGCTTGGTGTTCATGCTCCTGGGGTCCAGCTGGGGCCCTATGGACGTGTGTGCTCGTGCCCCCATCTAGTGGCTGTCCCCAGGCCTGCAACATGTCCTCTCTTCTTCAGGTGCCATTCAGCTCAGTGGGGAGCACTTTGACTCTGCTGTTGATGTTCTTGGGCTGTTACCTGGCTTGGGACTGTGTCCTTTTGCAACTGGGCTTTGTGGCACATTCGTCGTGGTAAATTACTCGCGCACAAAATTCCTGGGGGGCAGAAAATCAAAATCTGATTACAGTCATGAGAGTGAGACAGGACTGTGTCTCTTATTCTTGTCCTGGTTCCCAATACATGACCTGGCACCGAGGAATGTGTCCTTGCATGGAGCCCATCACCTCATCTGAAGTGGCAAAGAGGGTGAAAAACATTTTGGTGATGATAAATCAGGTTCTCCCTCCCCCTCATGCTTACAGCTTGCTTTTGTGCAAGCAAAATTTGTTTTGCAATGTGATTACAAAAGAAAAAGTCCCCCAAAACCACCACCAGCAACAAAAAAGGGATGATTGGTGCAGATGTGAGCTCTTTCCCAGGCACAAGATGAGTTTTCAGGCAGAGATGACATTGTCTGAAGTCAACGTGGAAGCTGTGTATAAACATTTGGCTGCTCTGTCAAAGGCTGGGAAATGAGATGATGTGATTTTGGTGCCGCATGTAACTGGAATACCCCAGTGAACCTGAGACACTCCAACAATCATCTGTCTTTTTCACAAGCATGCATTACTCATCAACTTGAATGGTAATATAAAGGGCTGTCTGTTTTCTGTAGGTATTTTTATAGCTCCTGTTACAGCATTATCTCAGCCCTTTACAACCTTTGTTGTGTTTCTCCCACAACTCTTCAGGCAAGATGTCAGAGTTATTCCCGTCCTACCGCTAGGAAAATTGAAGTGCATAGAGAGATGTACTGAAGATCCCAGAAGAAATAACTAGCAGAGAAAGTAGGGAATTGAATTTAGATCTCTGCTTATCAATGAGCTGCTTTATCTTAGATAAGTCCTAATCAAAAGCCACAGTACATCTTGAATTCAACAAGACATAAATGTCACCACAGGACTCCAAAAAGCATCCCCAGCACTGCTCAGATGCTTCCTTGAAGCTGAGGGTAACTGTGAGAGCAAAGCACTGTGATTGGTGCTCCGTGGGTCACCACTCACTTGGCATTTTGAAGATGCCTATTGCTCTAGTTGGAAATCACCTCCCCAGAAGATGGTGGTAGCTGCTGGGAAGAGGGAGCAGAATGTCCCCTCTGAGCATTACCCGAACTGAGCTGTTCCAGACATATTTCCTCAAGCAGTTACAGAAATGGCTTCTGATTGTGACTTAAACCCGCTCAAGAAAGATATAAATGAAAGGAAAAAATGTTAGTCTGCCCTCTGCCCTTTTCTCCTTTGTTCACCACCCCAATCTGGCTGAGCTGGACTTCCCATGCTATAGCAAGAGCAAGTTCCTAAAGATCTCAGTTTTTCTTAGTGAATAGATGTCCTTTAGGTACATCCCTAGGGCTTTCTGGTTGCTTTTGTGTAGCATGCCTTGACGCTCTTGCAGGCATAAAATGATTTTCGACAGAAAAAAACATCTTTCTGCTATAGGCCTGCTTGTGTTAAGAAGTGTAATCCTTTGTGAAGAAAGACCACTTGTTAGGTTGCACTGATATGAGACTTCCAGCTCTGTCAGTCAAATATGGTGGCAGGGCTGTGGCTCAGGAGCTGAAGATGGGGTTGATGATCCCCCCTGAATTTTGGTGTAACCCCTGGTGGTAAAGCAAGCTTTACCAGATCACAGATGATTAGCGATCATCTGTGTTTTCCCAAAGCATTGCTTTTGGTTCCCTGATGTATTCTTTTGCTCTGATTTGAAGAAATCTGCTGGGCTTTCCAGGAATTCCTCCAATAGCTCCTCTGCTTTCTCTGTGTAGAATTTGGTGAACTTTCTGTATCGAGATTGCTCTGTGCAATGCCTAGCACACATCACAACATACTACAGGAGTGGTCGTGGTATGGAGGGCCAAAGGGCTGTCTGAGTACCCCGTCCTTTCTCCGTTATTAACAGGGCTGGGGGACTAGTGATCAATGACTCCCTGTTCACCGTTTTCAGGCCACTTATGATCTTCTAGACACCTTAGTCCACTTGTAACACCCCATTTCTAGCTGAAATGCTTAATTTTTGACAATGCAGCATCAGATCTCTCAGCCTTCCTTGCTGCTCTTCTCCATGGCTCTTCCAGGTTAGCATGGTTTTTTTTTGGAGGACAGGATTTGTGCTTCATAGTCAGTATGTGGAGAAGGCCCTGGATGTCCATGGTACTCTAGCCTTTCTGGTTACACACTGACTTTCATTCCCATTCTTCCAATGTCCTTCTTCACCACCTAGCTTGAGTTCTCCCCAGCCTGCTCCCCCATCTCTCTGGGCTCTTATGTGGGGAAATGGAGAGACGGATAGTTTCTGGTATACACCCTTTTCTGGCCTTTTTCTCCCAGAAAAAGCAGTGGCACTGGGTAAAGTCTGAGAGCATTAAGTCATGCAGTCAACACCTTTCTGGAGGCACAGTGGGGAGCAGCATGGCCCCATGAATCCATTTCACTGTCCTCTCAACCAAGGGTCACAGACTGGGGAGCTGTTTTGGCAAAAACTGTCCATTTCAAAGACTAATAAACAAGCACTCTTGGATGCAGGTTGGTTTACAGTTGGGCTGGAAGAGAGAAGAAGAAAGATTGCTTTCCAAGCCCTGCAGCGATCACAGATTTGATAAACCCAATCTTTTCCTTTCCTCTCCTTCCCTCACCTCCCAGGGGTACAACTCAAGTATTTATGAATGCAAATACTTCTTGGGTCAAAAGAAGGTCAGAAAATGCTGTGCAGGCAGGATAACATGTCCTCTGTTCCACCAGGACACATATGGCAACACAAAAAAAATGCTGCCCGTGCCCCTTAAGTGCTCTGTTCTCACCCTCCCTCCCCCTCTGACTCGAGCCCTGTCCTGCCCCATGGAGAGTTTGGCTTTCTGAAGTCATGAAGGCTGAAACGATCAACATTGGACTGATCTGGGTCTGAGCAGCCCTGGGTCTGTGTTTCTAAAAATGGACGGGGTTATATAATTTTTTTTTGGGGGGGGAGGGAAGGAAGTAAAGGATGGAAAAACACCATTGAAAATTAAGGTTGTGCTTATTGGCCGTGGCTCGCGGCAAAGGCAAAGAGGTTTCTCAGGAAATACATAAACTTGAGTGCTCTGTGATAACACGCGCTTGGTGCCAATGGCTTTTGGAAGAGAAAACATGATCCTTGGCTTCCCAAGGCACAGTGCTTCGTGCAGACTGTGGGCCAGGCTGAGACCTTGCTTTAGTTCTTTGCTCACTTGCCTAAAAGCCTCTTGAAATCACTGGGGATCGTTTTGACCCTCATTCCCTGCCTTTGTCAACTGAGTGTAGAGGACAAAGGTGTGTTGTTCCCTGGCAGGGAGCAGCCTGAGCATCCCCTTTCTGTCTCTCTTGGTTGCCACAGCAGTCCCGGTGATTAAATGAGGTCCCTTTGCTGTGTGAAAGGTGCTGTGGGCTCTAGAAAACATGCTGGCTTGGCTTTTGTTGAAGTGTGAACCCAGAGAAAAGTCCTCCAGATCCATGCTAGCATCCCTGCCTTCCTAGCACAGCTCGAGCGCATCCCTGCATGGTTTCACCTTTCTGCCCGCCGAGGGGATGATGGTATCTTATTGACTAATCGGTCCTCATGACAGTCCTGTGCTGCATCTGTTCCAGGTCAGGGGGAGGGAAAAGCTGATTTCCATCATCACCTGGGGAGTCAATGGCGAACAGGGAGAGCAGAGCCACCCTCCTCAGCTGGCAGACACCCAGCCCTCTCCTGTCTGTCCGTTGTGCCTGCAGAGATCCCCCGATGCTCGTAACAAGGTCATTTATGAATGCTGGTTATGCTCAGCCCTCTGCACAGATTCTCCAGGAAGTACAAGCAGACTCTGAGCGTGATCGTAGTATATTTATACATTAGTTATTCTTTTAACCTTGGTCACCAGCAGTCTCCTGATCTGTAAATGCTGATCCTATTTATATACTGGCTGCTATGCTAAGCAGCGCTGTACCGACCCAGCTGCCCTCCTTACTGGAGATAATGATTAGATAATCTAACTTATCATCTCGCTTCCTGCTTTTAAGACTCAGAAACGTATTTAAACACTGGCAGCTGGAAAGGCAGGCTTAGTTGTCACCCTCACTGATGCTTTAAGAACCAGTTTGTAGGTAACCCAAGAAATCCAAATCCTTTCTCCCCTGGTTGTTTTCTGCTGAGCAATAGCTGACACCGGTCACACTGCTTTTTGAATGAAGGAGGACACACTCAATGGAGAAGAAAGGTAACTCCTGACATTGTCAAGTCACCTCTGGACCAAATTAAATTCTTGATGTCAGTGGAAAAACATTCCCAGCCTGGACTGCACATGACACTGCCCTGCACTAAAGTGACCCACCTGTTAATGAACCTGGAATTGCACTGGTTGCTTAGAAAAAAAGTGATATGGAAGTAATATGGAAAACCTTGTGGAACTGACTGAAATCATCCTCTTCAGAGGTAAGGCTAGCAGGGGAAAGTCACCTTCCATAACAAGTAGTTGCTCCTGTCACTTGAGCTTCATCCATGGTTCTCCTTCCTTCCCCACCAAAACGTTCACCCACCCTGGAAGAGCAGCTCATCGTGTGCATAGAGAAGGAAAGTGTTTTGGGGGAGAAGAAGCTGAAGACCTAGTCCTGGCATGTAAAGAGGCCAAATTACAGTTTCCCAAATATCAATTGTCTGTCAGCATCTTACACTTTATCATCATAACCTGAAAGTTCACTTATCTGTTGGAAAACATAAAAATGTAATCCATACCTGGTTGCGCAGGCACAGATTAACTTTACCTAGAGCACTCGTGGCCTTTATAAAGAAGAGGATAGCCAAGTGCAATTCAGTGGATGTATTTCTATTAAAACTCATATGCCTGCAACTGTCTGGGTTAGAACATGCATTGGCTGACTGTAATTCCACTCCAAATGAGGTCATTTGAAACGGTACAACAAACATTACTAATGCTGCTGCATCATGCTGGGCTGTCAGACAGATCCCAGGACTTTAATGCAAGGCTATATATATATTTATACAGTTGCCCATACTTCTTTAATTAGGAGATGCAAATGCTCGTCAGAAACAAAGCAGAAAATGCCAACACAGGCAGATCATGCTTCCGTTCACATCGAGGCGTTCACTGCTGACAAGATACAGCTGCATCAGCTGTTTCTTTCGGGGTTGTATTTGGCTCTGTCAAATCCGATTGATTAACAGTAAATTGTTGAGAGGGATGTAATTTTCCAGGGGAGGCAGAGGGGTAAGTTTGGAGGGTTGGGGTTATACCTATGCTGCTGGCTCTGAGAGGGGGCTGTACTCAAGGTGTGAGACACCACTGCCTGGACTGGAAAACCTCACGATCTCAGACAGAGGTTTGGAAAAGCTGCCTGGCATGGGACAACCTAGAGGCAGCTGTCCCTGCTTGCTCTGGGTCAAAACTTCCTGGTGCTGCAGGTGGGGGTAGATGAGGGTATGAGGTGGGTGAACATAGTATTCTTTCCAAAGCACAGTGTGGACATGCAGGATGGGGCCACGATGAGCAGCCTGGATGAACTGTGTTTCAGAGAAGTGACCCTCATCTCCCTGTCTTCTCTTGGCTGTGTGTGCGCAGTCATCTGCAGTATGTAGCAGTGGGAAATGCCCAAGTTTTGGATGGGGAGGGGTTCATATTTTCACTGCTTGCTGTGAAAATGGGAAAGAAAGGAAGAACTGAATGGCACACCTTGGCAGGACATCCAGACACTTACCTGGAGGCAGGCTCGACCCTGATCCTGATGTTGAGCATCTCTCAGCCTAAAGATGGCTTGGAGCCACCATAACTCTCCTGGCAAAATCCCTGGTGCAGAGGCAGTTAGCCTAGGAGTACTTGTCTAGCTGTACTTGTGTTGGCCCAGTTTGGATCATTGCAAAGAGGTGGCAGAATTACCTCAGCAGCTAAAAGGCCTTTGTCACCATATGCTGCCTCTACAGGTCTGTGTTTCCCGGGCGGGTGGAAGGTGAGAGTGGGGTGATGGGTGGGCAGCAGCCCATGCTCCTACTTCTGCACTGTGGAGTGGCTGTCTGGGTCCCTCTGTGCAGCCCCTCACTGTGGCTCAGACCATCACACACCTTACTCCTGTCCACAGCAGGTTGTATCTGTCCCAGTCTGTACTGGGAGGCATCACTGTCCCAGCAATGACAGTGTCCTCTGGTGTAGACAGATCCTGCAGATGGAGTGCCCAGACGTGCAACATTGTGTTTGATGGACAAGATGGAGGTTGATGTAAGATGACCTGATTAACCTCTAGGTCATTCCCAGTGCTCCCATTTACCATAGTGTTCCCCAGCAATCTGCCGTCATGCCATTAGGAGCAGAGTGACCAAGGAGCAGAGTGGCTGAGGGCAGGGACTGATGGCAAGACTGTGTACATACTTCAAACTATGGAAGTACACTATAGGGAAAAAACTCCATGCAAACAACCTGAAAGCTCAGATGAGTCTAATTTCATGCTGAACAAAAAAATAAAACCGTTGCCTGTCACAATCCTCATTTGGCTCTGAAGTAGGATCTGGAGTGAGACCTTCACTACTAAAGATATCATCCCTCCATCCCTTGGCCTAGAAGGGTAAGCTCTCTCACAGCTGCAGGATGCTCATATTCTTCCGTATGGCACAGTTCAAAACCGAAAGACTGAACACTTACGCCTCTACTTTCCCAGGGCTGTGTCTTCATGGTAGTTAAAATAAATGTTGCTGATTACCTACAGAAATGCTTCTTCTACCAAACCCACAGTGCAAGAGAATGGTATTTTAACCAGAAGTCTAGTGCAGACAGGCCCTCAGTGTGGAGGTTTAAACTAGGATTTGACCCTGGTTGAATTTCCAGCCAGCCCGAGTTTTTCCACTCCATTATTTTTCTTGTCAAATGTGTGAACCTTGAAGTTAATAAGCTTGCTTCTCCAATCTCAGAGAACTTGGTGCTGTTCTCTTGAAATAATCAGATCCTGAAGTGTTCATTTGTACTAAATCCCCAGTGAGTTTTACTTTGAAGCAACAGTGCTGGGATAACATTTGGTACCCAGGAGAAGGTTAGGAGAAGAGACATTCTTCTGCCAAATTTAAAGTTTATCAGAATTGCTATGACACGGATTTAGAACAGAATGAAACTTTTTGGAAGATTTTGTTATATTTAGCTTTGGCAAACCATGCTGTTTTGAGCTGCCTCCTATTCCCCAAAGAATCCTGAAAGTAAAAGAGAAAATTGTTTCCAAATAAGAATAATTATAGCTTGCGTAACACAGTCTTGCATTCAGTTACAAAGTCAAAGAAACCAATCAGGGCATCTCACTTGTACAAACAAGGTCTTAAATTGCAGGGAGGAATGTTTCATGATACCCCGAGTTTCACAAAATGTCCGGCTTCACTTTGTTCTAAGTTTGAAAGTTCAAAAGATTCACAAAACCTGAACAATTCTCATACTTTCCCCCAGTTCTTCTTGACAAAGCCCTTCCCTGAAAGTGAATTCTGAAAGTTTTGGGTTGAGAAAATACAGGTAAAAACATTGGAGTTTCGTCCTTGCATTTATGTGTGCTTGCTCTGAAGTCTTTAATAAGTAAATAGCTTTGCACTTTTTCTGCACTTGTTTCTTTCCTCTCTTTATTTATCTCATCTTTTTTTTTAGGCTGCACATGCTTTGGGGCATAGTTGTCCATACTTAAAGCTTTTTTTTTTGCTTTTTTTTTTTTCTGAATAGCCTCTAGGGAGACAGGGACCTCAGATTCTCTCGGTGCAACTGCAATACCCTCAATAAACAAATAGTCACGAATTCAGCGGTAGTTAGTTCTTTAGGGCAGGACATTATAATACAGCCCATCCTAAATAACTCTGTCTAGACATGTTTTGGGAATAGGGCCTAATGTGATAATTCTGGGGAATTTTCTTTCTCAAAGCAAAGGCTTGTGGAGCAATGCGCTCCTACTCTAAAGTGTATCTGCCAACACCCTGGGACACTGCACTGTGGTGGCAATTATTGAAAAGACAGAATAGACTTGCAGTAGTGCCAGCAAATTCCGTCCCGTTGAGAAGGAGGGGTGGCAGTCTTGGTGAGAGCTGGATCCAGATAAGCAGAACGACCGCTTTTCAATAGCTGGCACCCATGGACCAGTGCACTCTTACGCTGCGACTCACACATATTAAACTCCAGCTGCCTGCAAAGATTTTTCTAATGATGGAGATCGCAGAGGTCCTTGTCTGAAGTTTTGCAGTCAGGCCAGCCAGGAGGTCAGGGCAGTGTAGGGATGAAATGCATTGCAGATCCTTCTTCTTCAGATCTGAGGTATGGTGTGATGTGAGAACAGATCTGACAGCAGTTTCTGCGATTATCCACCTGAGATAGCTGGAGGATCTGCCTTGTCCTCATTGTCTATTTAGAAACCAAGTTACCATTTCCAAATAACTGAACAACCCAGGGGAAAACCATAGTTTCCCTTCTCCAGACTTCACCTCCACTTATTTTCAAGTAGGAGAATATCAAGATATTTTCTCAGGTGCTGCCATTCCAAGGAAGGAGAAATGCTGGGTTCTTGCATAGTCATGTTGGAATCCTGTAACGCAACTTACCATAAAGATAATCTAATCTGGTTTAAAAACAACTTCTATTTTTGCAGTGGTGATGACCCCACCTGTTGTGTCCACAGAACGAGCACTGAGTGATCTGCAAATCCCAGGGCCATTTGCAAGGCAGGAGAAATTTCCATGTACCTTTTTTTGCTTCCTCTCTGTGAAGGTCAGAGACCACAGAGGTCATGACCATGCTATTCCTTCCACCTTGGAAAGCCAACATAGGGATCAGATTCATCTTACTGATACAGACACACAGTGTAGGTGTCTGGACAGAGGTGTCTTCATGTGATTTGGGAGCCCAACGGAGATTTAGTTAAAATATCTAACAGAATCTAGGCAGGGATCCAGCTAGTCATGTGTAGGTGCCTGATATAGAGTGAGTTATGTCAGTCTTCAGACTACTGACCACGTTGATTAGATGTTTGATTCAGTTCTCTAAGTACAGACGTGTAAGGGATAAGTTGTGTGCCAGTGGATAAGTTGTTGGCTTCATTGGCTATGGAGGGAACCTAAACATGGTGGTTTTTATGCAAAAGACATCTATGGGTGATTGGTTTGATGAACTCCATCACAGTGAGAAAGGAGACAGCTCAGTGTCTATAGAGTAAGAAGTCTCTACTGCATTACTTTGACAAACATACAGAAGGACAGACAGATAGATGCTTGTCCCTATCTTCAGATTATGATAACAAGAGGTTCATCTTTATTCTGAGTCATTGCCTGCCAGCCCTGTGCTTCTGTGTGCAAGGGATAAATATCTGAGTTTTCTTGCCTGTTCTCTCTTCCTCCAAATACAAGAAAAAAAATGTGTTTTGAACATCCCCAGGGAATATATTCAACAGAGTTTGAGCAGTGAACTCTTGGCTGCCAGTGTTGTCATTTTCAGATAGTTTTATGAACTCCTGCAGTTTGTGTTTATTTCCTGAGGAAGATGTTAAGGCACTGATAAGATGCAGGTCCTGTAGACACAGGTGACACAGTGTGCAGTACTCTTCATGATTTGCCCTGAAGCCCTGGTCATCATCAACACATCTCTGCTACCTGCTGGGACATGGGACTCCCATGTGTCCAGGCAGATTCCGTGTGACACAGAGAGCTTCTGTGTGACCACCATGGCCTGGGCAAGTGGAGGACCAGGACTGTGGAGAACAGCCCTTTACACTGAAGGTTTCCTTAATTGCAGTGTACTCTGTGTTCGGAGCCGAACATGGGAATTTATTTTGCTTTGGGGCCATGGCTCAGCCTGAGAATAAATTGCTTTTGGGTGGACACCGGAAAGGAACAGGGTACACCGTGTTCTTCCGAGTTACCTCTCGGCTTCCAGGTCAGACTCAGGCAAGAACAATAAACAAGACCAAGCCCCGGTGTCCCTCCTGCCCAAATTCCCATGGCACGTGATGCTCTCACATGGCTCCTACCTGAGACTGGAGAGCTTCAGAGTGAGTTACAATAGCTTTAGTCAGTGCCTGCCTTCTGCCCTGCACTGCTTGATCTTATCTGACTGCCAGAATGATGACGGAAAATGTTTTCTTGCAGAGGGGAAAACATCAGAGATGTTATGAAATGTATTCCCAGTGCTTCCCCCAGCTCTGTGGTGGGTGGAATGATTTAAAACCACAACCACTTTCCTTCTCTTACCTGGCTCCTCTCTTCATGAGGATCCTAAACCTCACTGGAGGGGATTGAAAAGTCTCCGAGCTGGAAATGCCTGAGTGTCTTGCAGACTCGTGGCTCCTTCAAAATTGTCTCCGTGCTTGGGTGCTTGCCCTACTCATCTGTCAGCAGGGCAAAACACAAGTCTGCCAGCTTTTCCCACAAGCACAGTGAAGGTCGCTTCCCTTTGCCTGGCCCCAACTTGTTTCAGGTCAGATTAAAAGCTACATAAGGTTGATGTTGCCTTTTTAATGCATAGGTGTGGGTTGGTTCCCAGGGAGCAATTCACTTTGCCTCTGCTTTCTTGGCAGAGGATAAGGAAAGAGAGGGAGGAACAACCAGAGAGGGGCAATCAGCTCTGCAAGCATCTCTCTATCCACAAAGTAGGAGCATCTCAGATAGGCAGGGTGAATCAGAGACTAAGGCAGGAGTTGCAATTAATGTCACAGGAAATCTAACTTTTTTTTGGGCTTTGTGAGACCAGTGACACTAACACATTCATGGGAACCGCCTCATTTTTGAAGCATGCCAAAATCCCAAGTTTTGCCAGCTCCATCTCCAGTCTCTGGCTGTCAGGATGCTGGACAGCTGAGGTGAGTCCCTTCATCCCAATAGCTTTGGGATGCTGCAGACTGTTTAAACTGAACTTAGCAGGTAGGTAATGGCTGCAAAAGTACTAATTCCAAGGAGTTTAATGAAAATAGGTAACCAGAACAAAGACAGAGAGCATAATAATGTCCCCATTGAGGCAAGAACTGTGCTGTGAACTCAGTCCTTACAAGGCACTAAAGAATTTAAATTAAAACCTGAGGTAGAGGAAAAGCCCAGCTGGAGCTCACAGCCACTGAAAGTCCAACGACCAGCTTCAAGTCAACAAATCCAGGCAGGTTCTGTCATCCAGGAACAGCTTGTTTAGCCCTGATTAGAATAAAATGGACAAACTTTCCCTTCTACCCTGTTCAGCTTAGAATCCGCTAGAAGCTGAGATGGTCTTACATTTTTCACAGATGCATTTCACAATAACCTAAAGGCTTTGGGCTGCAGCTGCTCCAGTCTTGCGGAAACATTGCTGGTGCATTTGTGATGATAAACACGGTATTATTAAAATGGCTTTCTGCAATTTGTCTACCCATAAATAATAAGAAGGTGTTGTGCTTCCACAACGCTTCATTTTTAGACCACTTTGAGGAAGTAATATGCAAACTTATGGCTTCCGCAAGTGTAGGGAGATGAAGAAGTCTCTCTCTGTTCTTCTTTTGGAGAAAATGCATGAAAAATTGCTAGTGGCAGGTCTGGAAGAGTATGCTGAAGGAATTTATGGAGTCCTGAAGATGAAACAAGATCATATTCCAGAGGAGGTTTTAACCCATCTAAACTAAAAAGATCTGCAGGACTTCACCAGTTGCATGGGAAAGGAGAAGAAGCAAAACAGCTCAGGGACCACGGCAGGAGAAAGGACGACCTTCTAGATCTGGACACTGAAGCTGCAGGCTAGCAAAGTCATTTAACAGGCAATTATACAAGGAATCCCTGGAATTAATGAAGAGTCTCAGCTCTCCCATTGAAAAAGAGAGAGTAAAACAACTCTAGGAGGAGACTGGTGGCCTTGGGGCTTGATGCAGCCATGCTATGAAGAGGTGCAAACATTTATATGTTCAACTGTGAGTCCCCATGTTACACCATGTGGTATGAAAGGGGGTTACAGCTTCCTTAGTAAATGTCGGGTAAAGAACATCTTTGGGGAAGTGGTCAGTGCTTCCAGTCCTGGCATTTATTTCATTCTTTCTACTCCTGCTTATTCATAGAATCATAGAATGGTTTAGATTGGAAAGGACCTTAAAGATCATCAAGTTCCAACCCCCCTGCCATGGGCAGGGACACCTCCCACCAGACCAGGTTGCTCCAAGCCCCGTCCAACCTGGCCTTGAACACCTCCAGGGATGGGGCAGCCACAGCTTCTCTGGGCAACCTGTTCCAGTGCCTCACCACCCTCAAAGTGAAAAGTTTCCTTTTAATATCTAATCTAAATCAACCCTCTTCCAGTTTGAAGCCATTCCCCCTCATCCTATCACTACATGCCCTAGTAAAAAGTCCCTCCCCAGCTCTCCTGTAGCCCCTTTAGGGACTGGAAGGCCACAATAAGGTCTTCCCGGAGCCTTCTCTTCTCCAGGCTGAACAACCCCAAGTCTCTCAGCCTGTCTCATCTCCTTTGTCCACCTAGTCCCTTTCTGGATGAGGCTCCTGTGAGAACACACACCCATCAAGCCTCTTCTCTGGGCTCGCCTGTCGGGAAAGGGACATTGCTGAGGGTATAGCTCCATCTACTGCCATAAAGGGAAATGTCACTCCTCCACTACCATCTGTCTTTGCCCTTTTGCTGATGCATTAAACAAATTGAACTCAGCATAGAAATGACTCACTTATCTTTCTTTTCTTAAAAAAAAAAAAAGGAGCAAAAATAATAAGGAGCCGATTATCGTTTCTGGACACTCAAAATTCCAATGAAAAGATTTCTAGGAAAGTAGAAAACAACAATGTACAAAATTTTTTTGGTGCCCAAATCTCCAACTCACCCTAGAAAAGACATTTTACCTGCCATAATTATCTAGAATAGAATAAAGTTCTGTAAAGTCTGGCCCAAAGTATTGTAGCTTAACCTTACAGAAGAAATTTAAGATACTTGCTTTGGTCATGGTTGGTGGGGTGGGTTAGTTTTCACCTGGGTTCTGTGACTCAAAAGGTGAGGGTTTAGTGTAAAATAACATTTTGGTTCTCCTTGTATGCAATATGGAGAAGATGACAACTCCAGAGAGCAATTTATCCTCCTTCTATTGGATGACTAGCTCAGGGTTTCAATTGTCTAGGTTGGAAGGGACCTCTAAGATCATCAACCTAACACTGCCAAAACCACCACTAAACCATGGCCCCCAGCACCACATCTACCTGTCTGTTAAATATCTCCAGGGATGGTGATTCCACCACTTCCCTGGGCAGCCTGTTCCAATGTTTGACAACCCCTTTGGTGAAGAAATTTTTTCTAATATCCAATCTAAACCTCCTCTGGTGCAACTTGAGGCTGTTTCCTCTTGTCCTATTGCTTGTTACTTGGGAGAAGAGATGGACCCCCACCTGTTTAGAGCCTCCTTTCAGGGAGTTGTAGCAGTCATAGCTGTCCGTCTCTCTGAAGAGACACAGTGGGTGGAAGCAGGAGGAAAGAGATATCCAAAGATGGAAACAAGACCTTTTCTTTATAACTGTGATAGCGGAAACAACTCACATGGGACAGTGCCATTGGAAAAGAAATACGAATTTGGTCTCTTCCCCTTAAAAACACAGACTTTTGGACCTGAATGTGAGGAAAGAACTCTTGGCTGAGTCAAGTAGAGCTGTGTGGGTCTGGAGAGGGGCAAAAGCTATAGGCAGTAGGTCATGAGCAATGGGGCAGTGCTGGTGGGCAGAGAACACTGGATATGGATTGTCACAGCATTAATTTTGCCAAGAAAACCAGCTGCATCTCTAAAGGTCCAAAATCCCTTGTGGCATGTCCCTGGTACCGTGATGCTGCCCTACATCTTGGTGCAAGTTCTCCATCACTTGAAGTCCCCCAGGAATGGATCAGCAGACATGGACCAGTTGCAGGACTTGCAGGGTGAAATTCTTTGGCCTTGTTTTTTGGTTGGGTTTTTCTTTTGTGTGGTTTTTTTTTCTTTTCAGATCTAAGAATCATTCTAATCTTTATCAAGAACTAATTATTATCAGGGCTGTTATAAATGCCACAAAGCCAGTGAGAGCAGAGGAGTTTCCAACAGTCCAGGAGAAAAGTCTTGCTCAAGGATGTAACGCAGGGGATTTTGCTTCTAGTGCTAAAACAGATTCTTGGCTGGTTTAAAACAACTAGTTGATATTTGTTTGCCTGGCCCCTCATTTTTCAGCTCCTTTTTGCACTAGAAAAGCTGTTGCTGTACCCCAGTGGTGGTTTCATATCACACCAGGAGCAACTTCCAGGAGATGCAAGCAAGCTTTGAAAAAGTGTTATGCAGAGGTAGGACAAGGAGCATGTGATCCAGGTGCGGCTGTAAGAAGTCCTTCTGAGGGTAAAAGACACTTAGAAAATGCTAAAGACCTGCTGGAAATCTAAGCCTTTATCCTGCACCCTCTAAAATTTGTGGAAAAAGATGACCACAGATTTCAGCATCACTGGGACTCCTGAGGGACTCATGTCATGGTCCCATTTGGATTCAGCGGTGGTCACTGGTAATACTTGTATTGATTACAACAAAAGCAGAAGCCAGTCTCATTTTGCAGAATCCAGGGACAGTGCATTGGTCACCAGAGACAATGACAGCCTTTCTATTGACTTCATTGGGCTCGCGGTACGGCTATGAAAGCTGGTCTTGTGTTGCACAGAAAGGGAAGGGCTTTGGGACTGCATAGCTCCAGGGATTAGTAATAAACAAAGAGCCTTTAAATTCTAGGTCACTGCTCTGAACCTCTGCCAAGCTGCTGGTGAGTGAATGCTATTACCATTTGTACAGCGGCAGCTGATGAATGAGTTGGACAGTTCTCGGCATGGTACTGGACAGAAAATGTCCACATCATTGCAGAATCAGTCTTCTGTGCCTTCCTTTAAGAGTCAAGGGAACTTGTGGAATAGATCATTTTGCTGCTGGCAGTATTCCCAGATGTAAGGTACCTGCTGGCAGGGAGGACAGCAGTGCTTGACCTTTGAGGAAAGATACCTCAACTTATTTGGCTGGCCACTGACGTGGCCAACGTATTCCTGCTTGGCATCTGGCTCAAAGGTTTCAGCTGGTGATAAAGCAGATTAAATGAGCAGCTCTAAAGACCTGAATTTCTGATCAATCCATGTTGACAGCTGTGTCTCCTCTTGGACAAGCCCTGCTGCTCTGTCTCTCTCTACCCCAACAGGTCTTGGTCAACCTGTGCTGTAGTTGCAACCTTGCAGGGCTAGGTGAGTCCTGGCTCCCTAAGAGGCTAGGGACCAGGCCAGCTCTATAACTGATGGTCTTTTGAGTTGGTATTCATTTTTTCCTGCTCAGACATACTGTGAACTTCCATCCTTTAGCTGTATTTCACAGGATCATTGGATAATTGCTTCAGGCTTGTAGCCTGCTCATCCTCTTCACTGGGAAGGGTTGGACATAGTGGTAGGACATGAAGGGCAATTGTGGTAATGAAAGGAGTCACAGCCAAGTGATGAGCTTGCTAGGGAATTACTTTTTGGCCACTGAAAGTTGGCCAAATGTGTACGTCTGTCACCTCCTTTCCACTGGTTGCAATCCCATCCAGGATTTGCCTTTGTGGTGTCATCTGATCTGTGGCACTAATAGGTAAGTGAGATGGGGTGTACATAGGAAGAGGCATGACTATCACAGCTTGGGACTCAAACACACAGTGCCTTATCTGCCACACTATATTGCTTGAGGGTCTCACCCTTCAGCATCAGCTTTCCTGTAATGCCAGGACCTGACCCAAAATGCCATGGTATGGGAGACTTTCAAGCACATTATGATCGTCCCCACCTGTCCCTGACAGGCTAAAGTGGCACCAGTAGGTGACCCAGAAAAGCAGATGGTCTCTCAGCCACCAGAAGTTCTCAAATTTGGTGTGATTTGTACCCCAGCAGCTTTCCTTGGTCTACTTTTTCCTTTCTAAAAGCTGGTCACTAACTTAATGATGTTTTAAAAAATCCAGAGCTTAGGACAAGTGAGCTGTGTGGGTCTCCCTGTGAAGGGCTTTTCTCACCACATCCCCACTGACACTATATTGATTTTGAAAGGGCAGGATGTCACAGAAATAGGGACAGAAAGGAGGATGCTTGTGTGACAGTGGAAAAGTATTGTATAATTGCAAGCAGCCTTTTCAGAAGGAGCAGGTCTCTCCAAACAAGTGACCATGAAGACAAACCAGCACAAAGAAGTAGACTGGCTATTACCAAAAGTCAAGGTAATTGCAGGGAAGGGGTAGCTAAGTAGAGATCTACAGAAGGATAACGATTTGACCATAGTATTCGAGGTCCAGCGGCTGAATTGGTGCACATCTGAGCCAAACTGCAATTTTCTACTGCTTGGTTTATTCAGCTCCAACCACTCAGCTATTAACTTGATACACTGTCAAATTGCAAGCGATTCTCAGAGTATAGCCTGAAATTTATAGACACCTCCAGAGAAGAACTGACTTTTAGTAATGTGAGTCTGGGCCTTGTAGGAGGAAACCTGGAGTGGAGGCTTGTAGGAATGGCATCAAACCATCTAGTTGGGGTTGAGAGGAGAAGATTGGTTTGGTTCAGGTTGCTGTGCAAATACCAATAACGCTTGCCAGTGTCATTGATACCTATGTGGACTACAACTCAGATGTTACCCGGGTGGCAACTCGAGGCACATCCGCTAATTCAGTGGCATGGCCATGTGAGGGGGAGAACATTCAGGTTTTGATGGGAAAAAAAAACACCTGAGAAAATGTCAAAGCCACATCTCTGCAAGCCAAAACCCCCCATCCAGCCACAGCAAAGCCCCCATGAGGGTGGGAAGGACACGGGTGTAAATGATCTACTGTGCACTGGGAAGCCAAGAAATTAGGAGTTGGAAAGGACTACCACAGTGCTAGTCACTGCAAGCCTCAGAGTCTGAAAACACAGAGCAGCCCTCTCCCTCCTGGTGAAAAGTGTTATGATTTTTAAGCGTGTCTCCCTAGTGAGGAGAGAAATCTCCCTTTAGCCTCATTTTCTTCGGAAAGAGGCTTACGCAACGCTGCGTGTCCCACCAAGAACCATTGAACCAGTTGGCTAGTTTTAATCACACTCAGCAGAGAGGGAGATGTCTCCCAGGAACTTATATTTCCATGGATTTTGCAAGCAAGTGTCTGGGTAAAAAGAAGAGTCTCTAAGGGTTTGTAAGAACCCCTAATAAGGGGAGGGCAAAGTCACTGGGCACAAAGAAGCCCTGTGCAGGAGCAATGGACACAGTTGTGCAGTTCATAAATGTCTCAGTCACATACCCATGAGGTTTAGGCACAGAAGTCAGGCAAGAAAGGTTTTTGAGTCTACCAGGAATTGGATTCCTGTATTTTCATTAAAATTTTTTAGCCTGGCACATCCTTTTCCCAGTCAGTCTCACATAATCCCATGACTCTGGGAGCAGTGAGTCGCTGTCTGCTCCATCTCCCTGGTAGGTCATGTCTCTTTTCCTTGTGCTCTTTTTGATGTCTGTTCAGGTTTGTCCAGTGGCTCAAGTCTCATATACATCCGTCATTAGCTTTTCCTTAGAGAGAGGCAAAGAGCTGCCCTGGGAGTTTGCATTGCATCTGCAATGGATTGAGAAGTCTTTCCCAAACGCTGACTGTGGTGGGAACACTGCAGACGCAGCAGATCTGAATTTGGTTACAACATAATCCTGGACTGTGCATTTTTTGTTGCTAGTTTTCACTCAGCTTGTATTGCATTTGCCATCTGGCACTTTCTGCTCGGACTAACGAGGGTTTTGCTGGGCATCATGGCATTAACCCAGCTCATCTAGGCAAGGGATGGTAGGCATCGTCTCCTATGGAGACCCATCACAGGAGATAATTGCGGTGGTCATTGTCCCCTGGGGAATTTTCTCCCCTGGATGAGAGTTAAGATGAGCCCTTGAGAAATAAATCATAGCATCTTTGCTCACAGCTCTCATGCAACATGAGTTTAACCCTGCTTGTTTGAGCCAGGCTGCCAGAGACCTTTTAGCTTGTCCTCTTCTGTATCCCAGAGATTTCTTGGCAAGCTTCATCAGCAGAGGATCCAAAGTGGGCTTGTTTTAAACACCCTGAGAAGCAGAAATAGTGTAAAGCGACACACAAGGCTGGCTATCGGTGGATGGCAGCACCATCTTGTGTTCATTTCTGGAGAAGGTGCAGAGACTGTATTAATTACTGAACAGGCTACAGATTCTTAATCTTTTTGGCAGCTCTCCTGAGAAAAATAATAACTGTTGGCAAAACCTGGATTGACACAAGGCAGAGGCATAAAGCCTAGGCCAGTCTCCAAGGGTCGCAGCCAGGGTCTCCAGCCAGCACTTTTCTTTTGTTTGCACATTGGAATTCATTAAAGGTGTGTGCCACTCATATCCTGGGAGATGCTTCAGTTTTGTGCTCATTCCTATCACATATGCTCTGGCAAGTCACTAGAACCGCCCTTTAAAATCAGGCATATGAGAATTTTTCCCGCCCTGTAAAGTTTCAGTGCATAGAAACTTTGCATTATCTAGTCTCATGGGCTATATCTGGGCTTGATCATCATATGTTATTAACTCCAACCAACAATTCCCTCCCAGAAATAGCTCTTGGAACAATTAGAGACAGTTTCAGCCTGTTTTAAAAGAGGTTTTGTGCAAAAAGCTTTTACACCAGGCTATTGATATGGTACAATGAGGTTAACTAATGACTCCTATTATTTCACATTTGAATATTTGAATAATTTGAATAACCTCTGAGTATCTTCCGTCTCCAGGTTCCCCTGGGTAGGATCAAGACTCACCCATTTGCAGAGCAGCTCCAGGACACATCAGTTTTGATGCACCAAATCACATTGTAGGCATCTCTACATGATGATGGAAGGGTGACAGTGAAAGGGAGGGACTGAGATGTGCGCAAGAAAACAGGAGAACACAAGGAGGGAGCAGAGAGCAAGTACCTTCTTGGGGTGGGAGCTTTCACCTATACCTGGTCAAAGAGGTTCTCAATATCCCTTAAGTGTTTTGATCACCAGGCTGTCAGAGAAAAGGGCTTAGGGGAAATGGTGTTAGGAAAGATGGATTCACCTTAATCACAGAGAAAGAGTGCACCATTTTTTGGGTGCCTGGAAAAAGTCTGCAGGAGAGCAGCTGTGCAAAGTTCTTTTGGGTACATCCATGTAACACACCGCCTACTGGTGTGAAACCATGGGACTATGGCACAGCTCTACACCAGCTGGGCAGGGCTCACTAAAAGGTCCTGAGCCGTTAGGGGCCCCTGCTCACAGGCACCTTCCCAGGCTTAGCCTAGTGTTGGGGCTCTGTTTCTCCATCCCATGACCTCACAGGCCAGTATCTTCTGCATTGGAAAAGTACCTCCATGAGAAATCCAAGGATGTACCAGCTAGCCAGAACAGTGGGGCACTGCCAGATTAAATCTTTCCCAGTGAACGTATATGTATGAAAAAGGTGCTCCTAGCAATTTTTGTACGTATCATTGTACATAATTTCTACCATGGTGTCACCTAGGTGCCTCGGTTTTGAGCTAGACCTGTACCAGACACTTGCAAGAGAAACCCGGTGACATTTGGCCAGATTTGAAGCAATGACTGATTTGCTGCTAGTTACAAAATATGTATGTCATAACCATTGTTTGTGAAAACTGTGAGATTAGAGACCACGGTTTTGAAACACATAAGATTACTAGTACTATTATTTCGTTTGTTATGTGATCTGTTTTGAGGTGTAACTAGGAATTCCCACTGTGGACGATGTCCCCCTGGACATACCTACACCAGTATAGAAATACAATCCATGTGTAGCTACATAGATAAAAACTGCTAAAGTGTGCTGGGAACACTGTCGGCCACCGTCCATGTTTGTGAAATGTTAGAACATTCCCTGACACAAATTTGGCCTATTTCTACTAAGACTGACTCCTGAACTGTTCCCACATTTGGCAATTAGTCCAGTCCAGGGACCATTCCCAGCTGGCAGTTTGCTCACAGCCTTGCTTTGGCGGTTGGCAGGTCAGTAGCACAGAGCCAAGCCACGACATGCAAGGTGGTCCCAGTACAAGGGAGCATCCCCTGGCATACTTTGATTATTAGTGTGGATGGGTTTAACCCCAGTGCACCGGAAAGATGGAAAGTTTTACAATCCAGATGGAAAACAGGAGAAGAGAGGTTGATGCAGGAACAGGGAAAATGCAAAAAATAGCAGCCCTGTTTTGGGACTGACAGCTTTTCTTCTGCAATCTGGTTTCATCACTGCATCCACAGGTGGTTTCACTTATTGCAGCCAGGCAGAATTTCAGCCTGCCTGCAGGGCAGGATGGTGCTGGGAAACCGTGCTCACCACTGAAGAGCTCACCCAGCAAGTGGCGAGGCAAAAATTCCCCCTCTGATGAGTGGGAAGGAGGTTTTGCACTGATGTTACAAGCCATGTTGCCCACCAACACATGACCATGCCAGTGTGGGAGAAGATAATGTAGCTGGAGAGCATCTGTAAAAACCTCCTCTTTCATTCCCAGCCACATGGTTTGGGCACTGGGTTGGAATGACCCTCCATTATTTCTAACCTAGGGACAGGGTAGGTTGCAATTGCACCTCTTTAAAAAAAAAGAAGTCTATCTGACAGTTTTGCTTCAGCTAGGATTTTTCCATTCAGCTTTGCTGAAGAGCTGCCTCCAAATTCCCAGAACAGAGTTAACAACAGCTATTACTGTATGGGTTTGAACTTAATGAGGGTATTCAGGGGCGGAGGCTGGGGCTGAACAGCTAAATGCATGAGGACAATCTATCAATCTGTGGTAAGGAGACAGTTTAAAAACTGGAGAGGGACTTTTACAAGGGCATGTAGTGATGGCTTCAAATTGGAACAGGAGAGATTTAGATTAGATATTAGGAAGAAATTTTTCACTTTGAGGGTGGTGAGGTACTGGCACAGGTTGCCCAGAGAAGCTGTGGGTGCCCCATCCCTGGAGGTGTTCAAGGCCAGGTTGGAAGGGGCTTTGAGCAACCTGGTCTAGTGGGAGGTGTCCCTGCCCATGGCAGAGGATTTGAACTAGATGATCCTTAGGGTCCTTTCCAACCTAAACCATTCTATAATTTGATGATTCTATGATTTCCATTGAGGAAAGCCTCAAGGAGAGGGATAAAGGGGTTTGGAAAGACATTGAGGGTAAGGCTATGTGAATGGAGAGGATGAGCAGAAGGGGAACTGGCTGGTGGAAGACCACCTAATGGTGCTGGTGCATCTGACCACCTAATGCTGATAGGGGCTGGGACACCTCTTAGGGCAGTTGAAGGTTTTGCTTCCGACCTGCCCAGTGTCTCTCATTTGTTATGAGCCTTAGCACTGGCTTCTGCTGAAGCCAGGCTTCCCTAGTCATTTAAAGTCTGCGGGACAGAAATGATAGCCTTTTCCCATGCTGTGACCCCTGGTGTCATGCTCACCTGTGATATTATCAGCTAGGGAAAAGGAGGGAGAAGCAGTGTCCTGTGGTTTGGGAGTGTGTGGTGCTATTAGATAGGGTTGTCATATAAATAATTCATAATATTCCCCAGCCACACACCTCTTGCACAAGCAGCAGGGGAGGCAAGGGGGATAAAAAAGTCAATTGTGGCTCTCTCTGTAGAGTGCATCATCATGTACTAGTTCAAAGGGGTATGAGTAGCCTCTGAGAATCATAGAATCACATTTAGTTGGAAGGGCCCTTCAAGATCATCAAGTCCAACCATTAACCTAACACTGCCAAAACCACCACTAAACTATGGCCCTCAGCACCACCTCTACATGTCTTTTAAATACCTCCAGGGATGGCGACTCCATCACTTCCCTGGGTAGGCTGTTCCTATGCTTGATAACCCTTTTGGTGGAGAATTTTTTCCTAATACCCATCCCAAACCTGCCCTGGCACAACTTGAAGCCATTTCCTCTTGTCCTATCGCCTGTTACTTGGGAGAAGAGACCAACCCCCCCTTGCTACAACCTCCTTTCAGGTAGTTGTAAAGAGCAATAAGGTCTCCCCTCAGCCTCCTTTTCTCCAGACTAAACCACCCCAGTTCCCTCAGCTGCTCCTCAGAAGACTTGTTCTCCAGACCCCTCACCAGCTCCAGTGCCCTTCCATGTACACGCTGCAGCACCTCAATGTTTTTCTTGTCATGAGGGGCCCAAAACTGAACACAGTATTCGAGGTGGGGCCTCACCAATGCCAAATACGGGGGACGATCACTGCCCTCATCCTGCTCATCACAGTGTTTCTGATGCAGGCCAGGATGCCATTGTCCTTCTTGGCCACCTGGGCACACTGCTGGCTCATATTCACCCAGCTGTCAACCAACATCTCTAGGTCCTTCTCTGCTGGGCAGCTTTCCTATCACTCTTCCCCAAGCCTGTAGCGCTGCGTGGGGTTGTTGTGACCCAAGTGTGGGACCTGGCACTTGGTCTTATTGAACATCCTACCACTGGCCTCGATCCAGCCTGTTCAGATCCCTCTGTAGGGCGATCCTACCCTCAAGCAGGTCAACACTCCTGCCTGACTTGGTGTTGTCCGCCCTGGGCGGGGGTGGCAGCTCTCACTCCCCCTGAGCTCAGAGGGGACCTGGGATAATGCTTGATTCCCACACCATGGGACTGAGGTGTCATCATCACCCTCGCTCACCCAGCTTCAGGCTTCTCTGCAGGGAATGATGGTAGGGTTGTCAATTATTGGTATGGCCTCTCAGCAGCAGGAAATTACCTACAATTGCCAGATCATTTTATTTAAACCCACAAATGGGTCTCAGACGGAAATGGCTTTCTTTCATGCCCAACGTCAACTGGATTCAGCAACTGTGCAAGTGAAGTGGATGTATATAACAGACTCAGATACCTTCAGTGCTCAGGAATCATGGTTCTGGGCGTAAAAATACCCCAAATTTACTACGTCATGGCAATTACTGCCAAATAAGTACTGTGAATATTCACTTTAATTTCCAGACACGCTCACAATTGATGTTCTTTTGTGTTTACCTTCCATGCGTATTTTAGCAAATGAGTTTGCTGGCAGAAAATTCCACTAAAGTAGGTAATTAAAGCAACTCATTAGGAAAGCAGGTTTCAAATTTGCAAGCACAAAATACAGTAAGCTTTAAGTGTAACAGTCACCCAGGTGGGCACAACAAAAAATGCTGTGACCTACCTTAATGGGACTCAGAGTCCCACAAGGATGGCCCACCAGCAATCACAAATCTACAGGCTTGGTCACTCAGAGCAACAAAATATCCCCTCAACTTCCTTGTTTTCTCAGCAGAAAACTTTGCTAAAAGGCTTTACTGGAAGGTTGTGAAGTTAGAGCTATTTCCAACCAAATGATATCAGATCACAATGCATGTGATCTACACCTACGGTCAGCCTGTGTTTGTGACAGTTGGGGAGTGTTGCTTGTGGAAGAACTACAAATGGTTCAAGGGAATTAGGCAATAACTCACCACCAGCTGGGATTCAAGTGTGAAGAAAAATCCCCATCTGCTAATTCCAAGAACACGAAAGCAGGTAAAGAATCCATTTGAGAAGGTCACACATTCTCTGTGTAGCCAGTGCTGTCCTCCACATTAGAGCAATTTGGTAAATACCAGCTTCTTTCAGAAAAGCTCTCCTTTTCCCTCTTCAATATTGTGTGAACCTTTGAGGCTCTCGTTGGCCAAAGGCAGAGATATGGAGTAATCTGGCAATGCAAATGTGCTTATTGACTTGCCAGCTTATATTTGCTAACCATCCAGTTGGTTGCTGCAAAGCAACACTTGCATTAGCTGACCTCTTACTGCCTTTGTTATGAGTGGGCACATTTCATCATGTCTATGTGCCTGTGCCCATAGCAAGAAATTAAACAGGAAAAGACCTTCCTGGGCACCGGACTGCAATGATTCAGTTATTAGAATGATTATTTTTTTTTATTTTAATTTTTTTAAAGCCTTGCTGACTGGCATTCTTCCAGACAACTTCTGTCATCTGAAACTTATCGTGGGTCAATGGGCAATTCAAAAGTCAGTTTTGATGGGACCTTTCTTGAGGGTGAACAGGTTGCACTTGATGGAGATGGCCAGATTGTTGCATGGGACTTCAGGACCATAGGAAGGGCCCTGATCATGGTGACTTTCCTTGTGTGCACTCTTTTCCTCTTGCCTATTAATTTTGTTTTCAATAGGCTCAGAAGTTGAATGGAGCACAAAGAAAGACATAAGGAGAGAAGAAATCAGAGAACGGGATTGTAAGCCTTATTTAGCTAGAAAAAGAGGTGGAAAATGAAGACTGAAATTCTTCCTTTGCTCAAATTGGTTTCAGTATGGTATCTGGGTGCTAATTTTATGGGCACATTGCATTTCATGAAGTCTGCTGAAGATTTCTGCAAAACCATTCTGTTGAATCTGAGGAGTCCTTAAGTTTGGGCTACATCCTGACTTCAGCTTAGGTGCCTGAACTTTAATTACTCTCTCCCTTTCTATACAGAGTGGCAGAGTCTGACAGACTTGTGTTTTAGGTGGCCTTAATCACTTATCATACTTTTACTCTGGAAGTATAATGGTCATGTTGATAGGGTTAGATTTACCCATCTAGAGGACCGAGTGAAGAGGAGGCCACAAAGATGATCTGAGGGTTGGAGCACCTCTCCTATGAAGACAGGCTGAGACAGTTGGGGTTGTTCAGCCTGGAGAAGAGAAGGCTCCAGACAGACTGTATAGCCCCTTCCAGTACCTAAAGGGGCCCTACAGGAAAGCTGAGGACGGACTCCTGATCAGGGAGTGGAGTGATAGGGGTGATGACTTCAAACTGAAAGAGGATAGATTTAGATTAGATATTAGGAAGAAATTCTTTCCTGTGAGGGTGGTGAGGCACAGGCACAGGTTGCCCAGGGAATCTGTGGATGCCCCATCCCTGAAGGTGTTCAAGGCCAGGTTGGATGGGGCTTTGAGGAACCTGGTCTGGTGGGAGGTGTCCCTGCCCACAGCAAGGGCATTGGAATTAATGATCTTTAAGGTTCCCCCCAAACCATTCTATGATTCTATGAGTCTATGAGTCTATGATTCTATGATTCTATGATCATAGTGTTTGAATTTAGAAGATATGTAATTATCCAAGTGACTGAAGTTAGGCATGGGATCTGGGTGCTGTCCTGAACTGGAGTCATAGTCCCTGCAAGTCATCATAGCTTTAAGTCACATGCCTGACTGGGATTTTCCTCTTTCTGTCTGCCTTTCATGGGAGCTGGTATGGGTTGTGCTAGAATGAGAGACTGAAACAATAACTTGTCAAAGCTTCATTTTGCAGGTTTATCCTGATAAAGAAGAAAAATAGTTCTAGGAATAAACTGAAAATGAAAAAAAGACTTCCTCCCCCTTGTGAGTCAGCGAGCAACAGCCTTGAGGGAAAGGACACGGTTTGTTTCCTTGGTGAGGTGTGGCAGGAGCACAAAGTAAAAAGTGACAAATAGAGTCAAAACATGCTGTTTTTCTGTGGGTTCTTGAACCACCAGCATCTGCTGGACTTGGCCTGTCTCCTTACATCATTTTAAGCACATGTATTGCCTTCTCACCAAAGGACATCTATCTGAACATCCTGACCTTATGTTAGTTGTAACCACACCAATGACCAAAGAGCTCCTTCTTCCCCTAACAGATGGTTTTGTGAAACCCTCCGGGATAGGAAAAGTGTGATCACAACGGTGTTATACTGGAATTAGTCTAATTTGACGTCATGAGCAAAGATGACCCACCACTCCTGTCCCGGCTGCTGTCTGTTGGGCCCTTCTTTCCTTTTTCAGGAAAGCATTGACACAGCGGTGTTCTGAGGAGATGACAGTAGATGGGTGTTGCTGGATCTGTCCTTTTCTGTGCAAAGGGATTAAGGAGGGAGCTATTTAGAACGGGTATAGTAGCACCAAATATGGTTGAGACTAAATTAGTGTCCTTGAAGGCTTTCTCTGAAATTGTGCTGGAAATGGATTGATTATGAGTCAACTCTGTCTTGGAGAGCCTTCTTTCATGCTGTTGTTTGGTTTTGAACTTGTCTGTTCTTGTTGAATCTGACTCAACTATACACAAGGGTGATCTACTTGCAATGTATTTTGTGTTTTTCTGTTTCCGAGAAAAAGTATCTCTGTAGTATAAAAAAAAAAAGGCTGGTGCCATTGCCATGTGACTAAGTAGTTATAGTTACAAGGAAGAGAAGTTCTGAAAAGAGAGGACATTTTTCTGGCACACAAGAACTAGAAAGTTTGTATGAACTTCTGTGCAAGACTAGACTTCAGAGTTGCAGGAACCTTCCCCTGTTTACAAGCTCACTGTGACAATGAGCAAATGTAATTTTAGCTTGTTTAATACTTCTTTCAATTTCATTCTGTTCTCAGTCTGAGGAGAACAACTTCAGGAGAGAAAAATCCATAGACAAAAGTACAGCTGTACCAAGTCTCAAACCACCATCCACCAGAAAGTTATGTGGAAGCTGGTGGTCATGAGTCTTGGATTTAGGATTACCTCTGTGCTCAGGCAGGGCTGTAAATGAAACCAAGTTTTTAATAGCTGAACACTGGGAATTCATTATATGAAGATATAGTACATAGTTATTCCTGTAACCGGAGTGTTCCCTTTAACCAGAAGAGTTGTTAGTTCAAGTTGTTGGCCAAACAATGAGGGATATCTAGAAATGAAGTGTGTTATGGACCCAGAACTGGCAGACAAAGGGAAGACTTAGAGTGAAACCATCACCCGACCAGGCTAATAAAGTGCAAATGAAGACAACTGTTGCAAAAGATTCAGCTACAAAGATAAACGATGAGAGGGCTGCACAAAGCACTCCTTAAACAACAGTGACTGACAAATGAGTTGGTGACAATTAGAAGCCTGTGCACAGACAATTCTTAAACAGAAGATGCTGTGTTTGGTGTGTGTCGCATCGTGTTCCCCCACCCCGCCCCCGCCCCTCCCCAGTACCAGTATTTTGACTTTTTAGCTGGCTCCAGAGCTCCGATGACCAGATGCTGGACATGTAGCTTTGGAGCTTCTGTCCTTGCATATATTAATTACCATGTGGGGAAAAGTGAAAAACATTATTTCTTAAGTTCCAATTATATCTAGAGAGTCCATCCAAGACTCTTTGGAGTTTTGCTAGATGTACAGATATAGAGAGACTAGAGCTATGCCAGACAGCTTAGGGTAATTTTTGCCGTATCATCTAAGGTGTCTTTGTGTCCAGCTTCCACTCAAACGAAGTTAAGCATCTCAATATCCTGAAAAAACAAGGCAATGAGTTACAGTCTAATACCTAAATTCTACCTAATTCCACAGAACTTGTCTTTTTGACTGGGTAGCACCTCTGAAGGCTTTGAAACAACACTGGGAAACACTAGCCACCTGGGCTGAGGAGGACTTGAAGCTAATTCTGTCTTGAGTGACTTCAATCCTGCTTTTACTTGGGGGTTTGGGTGTCTAGAGGGTTTAGTGATGGGGTTTGTGGGTCACAGGTTCTTCCACTGTCTAAGCACTGCTGGAAACAACCGCAACAAGCCAGCCATGCACGGGGAAGGCAAGAGACACATGAGAAGAGACGCAGTTCACAAGAAGTCAGATGGCAGTTTGAGCCCTCACGTACATTTCATTGGTTGGGTTAAAATCTGGCTGTGCTCTTTTCTGCATCCATAAGATGTCTGTCCTGTTGTTTTTCCATCAGTGCACGTGCTTTTTGCTAGTCTTTGATTTTCTCTGCATCTTCAGAATTTGTTTACAGACATCCACATTTAATGAGATTAAAAGAAAATACTGAATAATTCATTTGAATGAATAATTGAACTGCAGTGACCTTTATGTTAATAAAACTGCCCCTTTCCTCTGTGCAAACACTTTAGCCTTCGCAAAGCAGGGAATTCACTGCATCTGTTGAATTCACAAGTGGCTTTTTTTGTTTCTGTTTGTTTTGTTTTAAATAACTGCCCAATAGCTGGAACCAGCATTGTGTTCCTCCTGCTGACTCACTGGTTTCCAAAAGCTCTGCGATGAGTGTGACATCTTTAAACAGCACAGAATATACTGTTTCTTTTCAACAGGACATAATCTGCAATGATTCAGCTCACCCAAAAGAACCATGTGGGTAGAAGTATCCCAACTGAATGCGTCAGCCTCCATACCTCCTGCCTCTATGCCTTGCACCCGATGTGCTAAGCCGTTCAAATACTATTTACTATGGCAACCCATAAAAAGACTTTGCCGTTGTTTCAAAAATCATGTAACAAATGCAGAATTTGGCTGAGGCAAAAGAGTCCATGCTCACTGAAGTGAGTAATTCCTATTCTTGCCTCTACTAGGGTATGAAGTGTATTGATACTAACTATAAAGTAGTTATATAGGATACCCTGTATAGAGTAGCATGTGGCTTGGAGTTATTAAAGAGCGTAAGGCCAAAAATCCATGCACTAAAACGTCCCTAAATCACTGCTGGGTAAAAAGTATCTGGATCTGAACCTTGTGGAAAGATGGGAATCCAGAGACAGCAGAAGTTAATTCTGTGATTCTGCCATTTCCTATCTAATTTAAGGCAAGCCTCTCCATTGTGGTCAACATCAGTTCCCCATCTGTAAAATGAGGACAGTGTCATGTCATTTTTTTGTGCGCTTAGACCAAGCTCTTGATGAAGGAGATAATTTTTCATCCGTGCATCGAAAAAGTTGAACACAAGAGGGCTTTTCTTCTGGGTGAGATTTCTAGATACTGCTGCAAAATAAATAATCTGTAAGCGTTCCTGTGTTTATGTGCAAAAGCTTTTTATTTGCTTTTTTGAGACTGTTTGAGTGTTTGCTTGTAAGAGTGTCTGTGGAAAGTTAAGTTGTCAGGAGAATTGGTGAGAATAAATATTCATGAGAATACTCTCGCTACAAATGCCTTTGTGGCCATCTGTAAAAGCTTTTTTATTATTCAAACAATGCTGAGCTTTTTGCAGATAATTTGCCAACAAAAAAAAAAAAAGGAAAGGGTTTTTTTTCTCCTTTTTTTTTTTTTTTTAAGAGACAGCTGATGCCGTAGTGGCACAGTCATCACTGCTGGTGTGTGATTTAATATCCAACATGTGGCACAAATAGCCAGGAAGGAGTAATGAGAACACTACTGTCTTGCTATCAGAGAGACAAAAATATGTTTACACCAACTATTTTGAATAAAGAACAAATTAGTAAAACTACCACCTGTTTGTGCATAATTAAGGCAAACAAACAAAAGATTCTCAATTTATCAAATAACTTGTTTATAGCAGCAGTTCCTTTAAAGTTGGTGTGATGCCTTAGTGTTGTTACACAGCATCTTTCTGCTCAAAAGGAAAATTCTTTATTGTGGGAATTTCCTTCTTTTTTTTTTTTAATGTGAATCAGGAGTAACATGACTTAAACAACTTTCCCTTTATTGGTCCTTTCATCTAATGTCTGTGGTTTTCATCCCCATATTAGCAAAGCACCTCCAAATTGCTATGGTTCTATACTTACCACACCTCCTTTTCAAAGAACACCTATCTCTTTTTTACAGGAAAGGAAATATGCAGAGGGTAATATTTACCCTTTGCTAAGATCACCCTGGGAATCTCTGGCAAATCTGGGAAATGGAATTTTACCCAAATCCTGCTTGTATTGCCATTGTCACAAAATCATTCTGTTCCTTCTTTACTTTATGTTTGGAGCTGAGAGGGAGGAAAAACTGGGAGGATCCCTCTGTTCTTAGGCTGATTCCCTGCACAAGGACTTCTCACTGTGGTTGGAGAGACATTTGTGCACCATGAGGGCTATTGATCTGACCCAGCTACGAGTTTTCTCTTTTTTCTTTTTTTTGCTATTCCACAAGTGTTTCCCTAAAAAGGACTAAAATATTTGGTGTGCTGTTAAACTCTGTACTGTCTTTCAGCAGTGAGTTTGACAAGTTAGTTATTCATTGCATGCAAAGTTATTTCAAAATTTTTATTTTTTTTTTTCTTCTTATGAGACTGTGTGGGCATTTTTGCTTTGCTGCCCTGATCTGTATTCCAGCCTGTCTGTATCTCAGATTTCTAGGTGGCTTCTGCTGAAAGTCCTGGGGACAGGTATTTCCCTCTGCACTGGAAGGGTAAATCTGCTTGAAAAGACACTTACTTTTTATTTTAAATGGGGACTTTTCCAAAGTACCTTGAGTCTTGAAGGCATTTCAGCTGAAAACATCTCAAGAGAATCTGTTCATGGTATTTTATCTTCTCTGAAACCAGTCATTGAAAACTTTCAAAATGTCATAGAAGCAAAGGAGAGAGTTTCTTCCTAGCTCATTGCATCATGGTGGGAGGAAAGCAGGGAGCTACTCCATGGTGCCCAACCCCACGTTGTGGATGAAAAGCAGAGCTCAGGACAAATGGCTCAGATCGCTCACCAATTAGGGAATCCCTATATGCTTTGAATCTCTGCTTTGGTCAGGCGGTTGTCTCCAGTGAGGTGAAGGCGGTATGATCACAACTTATTTCTTTCTGCAGCAGCAGGGATGAACACTTGAGGGAAGCAATGTCTTTCTGGAGGAGGCATCTCCAGCATTTCAGGGGAAAGGGCCAGTCCTGCCCTCCGTATGAGTGCAAAGGTGCGTTTGCATGGGTGCACGTCCTTGTGTGCCTGCTTGAGTGTCTGCGAAAGTGTCTGTGCTGCTGAACTGGGTCTTGGTTGTGGGTTGAGCTGGAGCTGAAATAGGTTAATGTGAAAACAACAGGGAATCAATCCGTAGGAAAACTCTGCCTTCTCCCAAACAAATAGTTTGCCAGACCCCTTTTTGTCAAAAATATCCAGTTTGAACTATTGTTATAATTTTCAACACTCCTCATGGACTGACTCAGTCTCTGTGGCAGACCTCGTCCTGATTCTGACTGATCGGCGTAGACGTAAATCAGGAAAGCATTGCATTTACACCAGTGGTAACAGCAGCCCAAGCTCAAAATAATTTTTCTTTCTCCAAATCTCCTCTTTGTTGCCTAACCTCAAAATTTTAATCTATCTTTCTACCTGTCATGACCATTTGGAGTCATGACCGTTTGGAGAAACCGGGTACAGTATGGTTAGTGGATGGAGGGACAGATGGATTTTGAGCATGGACTTGACAATGCTCTCAGTTCTGAAGGACTTTGTACATATCAAACTTGAACCAAAATCAATATGGAGACATTTCATCCATGACTTTATACTATGCCCTGCCTTAGACCCCAATTTGAATGTCACACACAGCAGAGTGAGTTTGGGCCCAGACTTTGAATTTATGACAAAAAAATAATTTTTTCTCTCTATTCCGAACAAAACTGGCTCGCAGTCTGCAGCTCCTGTCCTCCTGCTCTCTCTCCCTCATCAATTCTCTTTTCCCTTTCACACATCAGCTGCAAACATCTCATTTGGCTGGGATGTTGAAGGCAGGCTCATCTCTAGCAGTTCCAGACTGTTAATTCAATCAGCTCTTGTATCAGCACTAACATAAGTAAGAGAAAAAGGCTCTTGAATTTCATCACCTTGTTGAAAACTCAGACAGATTTCTGGAAGAATTATTTGATTTGCTTCAGTAAGTTTTATAAAGGTTTGTACACAGCGTTTAAACTATTATTATTTGCTTTTAACAAGCTATTTATGTCCTACTCTCAACTGCATAATCAATACTGCTCTCCCATCTGTTCAGAGATCCTGACATCAGCAAATTTCAATTCTCCGCTGACTGAGTTAAAAGGAAGGAATAATTTAAACACAGTGGGTGAAAGAGAGAAAAAGAGCCCGAGAGAGACTGATATGAACTAAATCTCCATGTCCAAATGTGGCCAGGCATTCAGGAATGGTGGATCCAAGTCCTAAACTTCCTGAGGACATTACTGAGAACATTGAAGGAAGATGCTATGCCTGGGAATAGATTAAAGTGACTGCTATTCCTGACAAGAATAATATTTTGATATCCATTAAACCTGCTTGACTAAATTTGCTTTCAAATTAATTTATGGAAACTTCTGGAGGTTCTTTGACTTTGCCCTAGAGGAGACCAAGGGCTTCACCTGGGTATTTCCAGCCCCTCCACTGAAAGGCTGGCACAAAAAGTAACTTCTGCAATCATGTTGGCTAGATGAAGACACCCCTCTGCATGGTGAAAGGTGAGAGGAAGACGGACATCTGCATGTGAAGAGGGATGCAGAAGCACGGATGGGTGATATAAAGGGAAGAATACCAGTCCATTGCTGCCCTGCCATTGTCAAGGCCTCAGGAGATACCCAAAATGATGGTGACCAAAGGATTCCAGCTTAGTTTACAAGGGTGTAAATCTGGATAACAACACTGAAGTGTTTTGAAGCGGTTACTTGACGATGGGCTGATTTCTCCTTATTCAGAGATGGCAGGCCTAGGAAGTGAGTGACACTGATGGCAAGGAAGAAAGTATATTTCCGAGAGCCACACCTTAGTGATCAGATTTTATTATTTCTTTATACTAAGAACAAATGCATTTTTTCCCTTGCAATGGTCCTTCGCAGTCCCAGCCTGTATCTTGAACTTTCCTAGTCACCTTCTCAGCTATGTCTAGACCCAGATGTTTTGCAGACTTTGGGTGCAGGAGGTCTTATTCTCCCATACGCTCCTGTGCTGATAAAGAACCATATCATAGTTCCCAAGAGGTCCATTCAAGACCCTCCATTTGGAGTATGGAAAGTGCTTCAAGGTGGTTTCTGCTGCTAAAAATAGTGGTTTGACTTGATACAGCTGTCTCCCTTTAGCTGTTAGTCCACATAAGTCTGTGAAAGTGTTGCTGCTTTTCAGCCAAGGCATTTAATTGAAATCTTAAGGCAATGGCTTTTGGCCCAAAGATGGCTGTTTTTCAGCCAAATCTGCTGTGGTCTTTTGTGGAGACTTTCTATTTATTCCTTTCTTTTCAGTCCACCTAAAGAAGGAGAAGCAAGTGTATGATTTGGTGTGGAGACAGCCCAGCACAAAGGAAGAGCTAACGCTCCTCTTCTGACCTGAATTCCAGTGTTACCAGATCTCCTGAAAAACTAAAATGCATTATTAAGTTTTAACATGGTCTTTTCCAAGAAAGGTCACTTTGTGTCACTGCTGACTCCTACCTCACTATCTCAAAAATGCCACTGTGGTCTGGGATTTATTACCCTGATGATAATAGCGTGCTCCATTTTCCCCATTTTGCCATTTTTTAAACTCTTTTCATTATGCCTAGTATGGCCAGAACTGAGTTGATTTGCTGGGTGGATTACTGTGTCTCTTGAATGAGGGTTGCTGTTTTGTCCCTTTTTCTCCGCTACTTTGGCCCCATAACATTTTGGGGGGAAAGAGGGAAGCAATGAGAGGTTATATCCTGAAGAATTTCACCCTGTGGAAAATATCAGTGATTCAAAATAAATATACTCTCTGAGATATCACATTACTCCGCCAAGCTCATGTACAGCAGAGTTAAAATGACTTTTTTAGAACTGATTTTTCTTTCCCCACTAGCTGAATGGAATATCAAAGTACACAATTTAAAGTAACTGTTAGAAAAAAGGTTATACACAATGCTATCAACAGAAAGGAGCTGAAAATTAAATGGAAATGATTACTGGAGAACTCATTTCCTTTGCTACCGGGAGGCTAACAACAATAAGAAAAAAGAATTTAGAAGTGAAAGATGAGATTCTTCCTTTGATGTCTGAATATTTTCTGTTTGTATTCCTTTAAAATAAAGGGTCACATCGTAAATTAAATGTGATGCTTAATTTTTATTTTCTCTCCACTCAAACAGTATGTTTTCCTCTAGGTGATTATTAAAATAATGATTCAGTCTCCAGCTGCTGTATACTGGCAGGTTTTTCTTTAGGCAGTGGAGCATCATGGGTTGAGTGGCAGCTGGATCCCAGACAGGCAGAATCCTGTTGCCTCTTGGAACAGAGATTAAGGTTTTTTAATCTAACATGTAAAAATGTAGAATGAGAATGTGCCCTTAAGCATTCCTGTAGCTTCATCTTAACTGAGCGTCCCCTATGACACTGAAGTTATTTAGCCAAATTTCCAACCCACTTGAGATTTGAGGCAACATCATTGCTTTGATGAGGAATCTCAGGCTAAGTGATTGACCATACTCTGGGGTGCTACATATCAGTTACCTTGGGTCCTGGGTGGCTTTAAAGACCGGTGCATCCACCCTTGGGTACAGTTGCAGGTCGAGCTGCGTGAAGCTGGAGAGCCCAAGCACACCCACTGTGTTAGCATGGACCCAGGCTCTGTTCAGGCAAGGCACATATGTGCAGAGCCTTGCTAGATCCCAACCCACCAGTGGCTGTCCCAGGATGTTCCCAAATAGTCCTAAAAGGGCTTCAGCTTCTTTATGGCAATGGACTGTGGGAAATGTCTGTGGCTTAATGGCTGGGGCTTTCTAAGATAAACTGCAGGCAGATTACAACTGGGTTATACCCGGCCACATAGACAGACATGCAGGAGCTTTTTCTTTTGAAGTGATCAAGACCTATATCACGAGCTGGGTCTTCAATCGGAGTGCAGAATAGACAAAGCAAATGTCATTCTTGTCTTCAAGGAGGGCAAGAAGGAGGCTTAAGGGGTCTACAGGCTGTTAAGCCTCACATCCATTCCTCAGAAGCTGATGGAGAAAATCCTCTGGGAAGCAATTTCCAAACTTGTTATGGGTAAGAAGGTGATTAGGAGTAGTCAGCATGGATTTATGAAGGGATTATCATGTCTGACCAACCTGCATGAAAGCATTCTACAATGAAATTATTAGCTTGGTGAAAGAGGGGAGAGCAGTTGATGCTGTTTATCTTGATTTTAGCAAAGCTTTCAATATAGTCTGTAACAATCTTATAGACAAACTGATGAAGCCTAAACTAGCTGGGTGGACAGTGAGGTGGATCAACCCTTTGACTGTTAGCTCTAGTTACCAAACCAAGGTGCCACAACAGAGCTCTGAGCCAGAAATACGTTAATTCCTGTATTTCACCAGCTCTGCATGCACTGTCTTGGCTGCTGTAATACAGAAGAGATAAAAATTCTTTATAAGTGAGGAAGGTAGAAAAGCTTCCTATGGTCTGCACTGAGATCTCCACTGGCTTCACAACACTGCAAGGCACACTTTGGGTCACATATTGATGATGATCTTCGGTGCTGTAGGTGATACACCAGGCTGAGCTGTCATCTCTTGGGGTGAGAGAGCAGTTTAGGTCCCAGCTGTGATCTCTTGCTTGGGTTTTAAGTGTCTAAGGTACAAATACAATAGTAAAGGGAGGAGCAGACCTACTTGCAGTACCCACTGTTTGAAGCTCTACTGGCAGACAGGGACTTTTGGTGATACCTCTCCACTGCAAGATGTGCCTGGTAAACACCGGGCAAAGTTGCCTTGCCTTTCTGCATGGGCAGCAAAGAGGATGGTGAGGTGCAGGATGGAGCTTGGTCTTCCCTGTGGGAGAGGCAACCATACTGCTGGGCTGCACGCTGAGGAGCTGTGAGACCAACCAACCTCCTCTGGAAAGTAACTTGGAAGTCTTTGCAGGAGGGTTGAAATGAGGGCTGTCGCTCACTGGTGACTCGCACTCATCCTCACCCATTTATCAGCCTGAGGTTTGGTTTGGTGAATGCCAACAAGTAGGAATTTGTGTACCTCTCAAGTGAAGCAACAAGACTGTGGAAGGAGCAGTTGGGTGGTGAGGAGTCCCAAAACTGGAGCTGAAGCAGGTGGTGCTGGAGGTCAGACCCTGATGTTTGCAGGTGTCATGGTTCTGCAGTAGTGCTGTGATCCCATGAGGCTCCAGAACAGGATTGGGCCTTCAGCGAATGAATAACCAAACCTGATGAGCCACATCTACTATGTCATAAAATGAACATTTTGTGGAGGAGGACAGAAGGGGGGGGGGAAATAAAAGAAAGAAAAAAAGACAAGATGGGTATGGAGGTACCAGGTTTAGCCACGGCAAAGCAGCATCTCTGTGAGTACCTGTGCTCCTGCTCATTTCTGTGCGGGTGTTTGGCTTTCAGCCCTCACTGGCTCCTATCTCTCAATCGCTGCCACAACAGGAAAACGCTTGCTGCTTACCACGTCACTCCTTGCAAACCACAGGCACAGCTGGGGGGGGATTTCAGGCTGTGGCACCAGTGAGACACATGGCACACACGTTCATGGTGTCTCATACCTACCTCTCCCCATCTCCTTCCCCCCTATCTTCCATGGGTTTCTTTGGTTTTTGAGCTGAAGACATCTTGCAGAGAGAAACAGGCACTTCTTGTGGTTTGCATTAAAAGCCCTACAGTAAACCTAACACCCTGTCTGCTCTAGCAGTTACTCTTCCGTTTGGCTGCTTTAGGTATACAGGACCACAGCTGGAGTGCAGAGAGCTCTGCCTCTGGTCAGAGAGGTGTTAAACCCTGTTGTTCTTCAGTTACTTAACCACAAGAGGTGATTCAGCACCCTGCTTCCTTAGTCTACACTCTTGGGGTGTCCCTGCATTGGTGTCGAGCAGAAACCACTGTGCCATTGCAAAGAAAACATCCCAGACAGTCATTTAGAGTGGGATACTGTCAAACTTCAGATGCTTAGAAGTGCAATCTCCAGTCTGGGTCAGGCCACCCAGGCTCCATCTATAGCATGTCGCCAGAATCAGGCCCTTCCAGGACTGAGGTGATCCATCCCAACCTCATTCAGGTGTCAAAGGAAGGTGGCCTAAATTGCCCTCTAATAGTAACGATCCCTGCACATCTGGCTCTGCAACCCCTTTGAGATACCAGACCCCATTTACAGCTGCATCACCTTCTAGTAGTGAAAAGGAACATTTTACTCTCTTCTTGGATACCTTTGCACAGTGCCAAATCCTTTTTTTTAAAGATACTGATCTGTGGAGTAGTTACAGTTGTGCAAATGCTTGATGATCCCATGTATTTATGGGTTGAAATTCCCCTGGGGAACATCCCCCTGAAAGCACAGAGACATTTTAATGGATTTTCTAAGCACCTCCGTTCTTCGTCCCTATTTAATCACTTCAATGCCTGTTTTCCAATTATACACAACATTTTATTAAACTGTACAAACAGCACTGGCATTTAAAAAATTCATGTTAACCGTTCTAAATAAACATGATGACCAGCTGCACAAACTGTGAGCACAGATGCCCCCTGCGTTTCACACAGCACAAACAAGGATTTCATGAGAGTCACTGGACTGAAACCTTTTTCAGGGCGCTCTGCTTTTCTTGTCGACATTAGGCACTTCTGCTCTTGGTCCTGCAGGATTCGGTGCCTGCAGTCCCTGCCAGCGATACCCCAGCACTGCCTGCAAGGCTGCATTCGTCCTGGTGAGAGGTCCAAGTTGAAAACCTGGTCCAGCAGAGCCAGAAAGGCACCTCTGAAGGGAATCTGATTTTGGGATGACTCACCTTCTAGACCTTCTCCATGGACTGCAGGGGTCAATGCAACAAAGCTCCAAATGTACACACTTCAATTAGAGCCTAACACCAACTTGGGTGACTGCCTAAGTCTAAGCGATTCCAGAATCCTCTTTTTGGGCTTTGACTTAATTTTGACCCAGTAGTTAACTGGTATCCCAGTGACAAGCAGTAACTGGGTGGTTGTACATCTCTGCAACCTCAGAAAACAGTACATCTTTATTTAAAAGGATCCCATGATTAAAGGATCCCAGAAAAGACCTTTTTTAAACCCGTCTGCATTTCCACAGACTGCAAAGGGATAGAACACACACACGCAAAATGTCATGAGGTGAAGGAGAGTACCACCCTCACCCGATGTGCTGTCCTGCCCTGTGACTGTTGGGTGCAGCTTGTTGACCTCTGTCCACCATGCATGCCAAAGAGCTGGAACATCATTTAAAGCAATACAAAGTATATCAGCCTTTGCAGGGGCTGATTACCACCTTTCAAGTAAAATATGCCAGTGCTGTGACTGGAAGGCCAATTTGATGGCGCTTAAACAACAGCTGGAGGAAACCTCTTCCACCTTTCTCATGCAGTTTTAGGCTAAAACTCCAAAAAGCCCAGTTCACATCTTGCTCTGAGCCTGGTGTGTGCAAGGACAGTTAAAGCTTTAGAACAGGGGTTCTCCAGGATTTCTGCTGGACTGCAACTTCCCATCCTTCCTGCTCAAGTACTAACTGTAAACCATCGGTTTTCTGTATTGATCTTGGCACTTGCCATGGCAGCGATCCTCCTTCGGGCTGAGTCCTCAGCTCCAGCGCTTCTGACTGAGATCTAGGAACGCTGGAATGGGCACCTGCAAAATGTCTTTGACCCATTGGAGCAAAATTGAATCCTAACACCTGTGGACATTATTTTTGAAGTGTGTAGGGAGTTAAATTGCTTCTTCAAAACCTTTGTGCACACATGCACAATTCTGCACATGTACAAGTGGAGGTTACCAAAGCATCCAGCCTGAAGTCTTCCCAGATGCCCTCAGGCCTTGAGCAAACCACTTGTCCTTCAGAAGGAGGTGGGCCTAGGTGAGACTTGCAGAAATGGGCACTGACATCGCCAGAAGCTCAAATATACTTGTTTTTTCTTACAGAGAAACCAGGTATGGTACAAACTTTCACTGAGGTGGTTTTCCGGAGGGTTCTTGATAAACATTACTATGAACAGTCTTCAGACAAAGTGTTACTCAAACTATTCCAGAGAATTCCTTCAATAAGGCAGATCTCAGGAAAATATTTTCTCCATTTTAGGGTTCACAAAAGAAAAGTTGCTGAACATATTTTGGTCCATGCTGTTAATCAGTGCTCTGTCGGCACAGGACAGTCTAGGCTTTTCGTTTAGAAATTCCTTGTCGAAGTTGCTACAGTCACTCGGCGATTTCTTCAAGAAAAGGAAAAAAAAAATAATATGTCAAAGCACTCATATTCAGATCTTCATTGCAATGGTACCAACCCTATCAGGCTGCTTCCTACGGGCTCAGGTCAACCAGTTGAGAGCAAGCTCAGCTCAGCCAGGGATGAGCATTTGCTCTTGGCCTTTTGCACAACGATAGAATCATAGAATTGTTATGGCTGGAAAAGACCTTTAAGATCATCAAGTCCAACCGTTATCTAACTCTACCAGGCCCACTTCTAAACCATGTCCCTGAGCACCATACCTAGATGACTTTTAAATACATCCAATGATGGTGATTCAACCACTTCCCTGGGCAGCCTGTTGCAGCCTTTGACAACCCTTTAAGTGTAGAAGTTTTTCCTAATGTCTAACCTAAACCTCCCTTGGCTCAACTTGAGGCCATTTCATCTTGTCTTATCGGTTGTAACTTGTGAGAAGAAACCACTTGTGAGATTACTTACTCCAGCCCAAATGATGCACAGTAACATGCCAAACTGCAGTGAACTTCTGTCTGAGATCTTAATATCCAGCAATCAGTGCTAATCACTTGCTTATTACCATCCTATTAAAATAGTAATGGGAATAAATATTATATAGGAGGCACTGAGCCTGTGATCTGTGAATTCTGCCAGGCAGGGATGTTACAGTTTTCTAACACAGTGGACTGGACTCACCAATTAAACAGCACTTGTGAAGGACTATAAAATGAAAGTATGATGCACTTGTCAAATTAAATTATATTATTGTTATTAATAGGATTTTAATAGTTTAATAGGACTGTTACGAACAGTCAGGACCATCCTGATTTAGCCGACCACCTGGTTACCTGAACTGCTTTTCCTTCCTTACATTCTGCAGTGCAATGGAAGATAAGCACTACAGAATAGGTTGCGCTTATGTGGTTAAGGGAATGTGTTTTAATTGCCATTCAGACCCCTCCTATGGTAACCAAGAAAGTGATGAGTAATTTATGGTTTCTTAGGTGTGGGCATGCCAGACCTGGGCTTATAGCCATCAGAAAGGAGTAGTCATGATGACCAGGCCAGGCACCCCAGCCAAGAGAGGTGCATAGTTCATGATTATCTTCCTAATGACCAGACACTGTGGCAGATCCAAACTGTAGATGGTTTCTGCTTTTAGACAGAGAGGCTGCATGTGCAGAGCAACTCCAGAAGATAACCTTGAAAATTTGAGGGCATTTTGAAAGCCTTAACTTGGTGCCTAAACCTGTTAGTTCCAGCGTGAAGAAGACATTTATCCACCTTTAAAATGCTGACTCCGTGTACCTAAACAGGCTTTGAGGTCTCTGATATTAAAGACCCATACCTGAAGAGTTTGGTCAGTGCCCCTAAACAAATGGGTTTCTAACGTTACTGTGAGTACTGGCTTTGGTTTATTGATAGCATGTTCTGGAGGGTTTAAATATTTGTGGAATGAATGATTCAGGAAAGACAGACATGAGATGGGTGGAAATGAAAGAAAATGCATCCTTACCACTCTTGGTTTGAAAGGAGGCTCCATCCTTCTTTCTTCTAAAGCCTCCCAGTTTATTTCCCGGAAAAAGGCATGCTGGCGGATGTTCCCTCTTGCTCCCAGTCTCCTCTCAGGTTCTCTCACAAAAAGCTAAAACATTGAAGAAAGATAAATACCTTAGTCTTTTATCAATAATCGTATATTCATTAGGACAGTCCTATCAGATAGCGTCTCAGACTTCAAACACAAGCATGGTTGGTGAGAGTGTGAAGACTCTTCTAACTTACTAAATTTCTGACGAGGGAACCAGGTTGGATTCTTAGCCAAATATGCCAAACCTGAGAGACCTTGGCCATATTTTTCCTTTGCAGGAGACAGCGGGCAAATTTGCTATAGCAGCAACAACATATGTGTTTGAGAATGCAAATATGCACAGGTGAAATATCTGGATCGCACTTCCAAGCCATACGGACAATTTCTTGTAATCAGGAGGGTTTTTTTAAGATTGAAATATAAGCATAATTTGTGAAAATACTAGCCTGGCCTATGTGGGGTTGTATTTGTCTCCTATACCTTTGGACAATTGAAGTGTCAGTATTTGACCCTTTATAATTAATGGAGAAAACCAGACACCTTAGGTGCAAATAATCTGACTAGCTTTACATATTTGAAGATGAGATAAAAGACACCCTGGAAGTGCTTGCTTCTCTCCACTGACTAGCTCAGATGTGGACAACCATCTACTTTGTCAAAAGACTCCCAATTCAGATAGCTTGTGTTTGCTGCACACTGCAGGCTGCAAGTCCTGTGAATGACTATTCCATTGAAGGTAGGAAAAAGCTAGAACTGGGGGCATATCTTCTCACCATCAGCTATGTGAAGGTCTAAGACCACTCTTCAGTTTTGTATAAACATAGCCTGTTTCGTCATGGATGTTTTTATGCTGATGCAGGAGCCATATGTCTCTGGAAGCAGCTGAAGTGTTTCTGGGGGAGAGTTTCAGGAGCGCTAAATGCTTCAGAGCTCCACTCAATGTTTGGGAGCATGGAGTAGTGCTGAAGCATTGCTGTAATGGTGGATGTGAATAGTTTAAAATTTATCTTTATATCTGCAGTAAAATGTCTGGGGCCTCCAGGCCAGATTGCCCATAGAGAACCAGATATTAGATCCCTCTAAAGTCAATGAAAAGGCATAGTGGCAATACCAGCAGGTGTCCCGAATGCAGCCAATATGTCCTACATATATAAAGACCAATTTTCAAAAGCATTTCACCTTTGGAGGTCATCTCAAAATGGACTTGGGTTACATACAGTAGAAGTTCCTTGCTACTCTATTTGGCCAACAGCAAGCATACAATAGGTACCAATCAGCAAACAACAAATAGAAATATCTAATGCCAAAAGTGGCAGCAAAAGAACCCGATGTATGGACCATTGAGGACCTGTTTGAAAAAACCCCAGGCATTGGGTTTTGGTGAACATTGCGGGCACAGCCTCACCAAAACAGAGGTGTCCTACAGACAGCTGTTTGCACAGCAGATTCCGTAGGTTAACTTCTGTGCTGATCATACAGGCATTGAGCAGGGTGGAATATGTAATTATCCAGAGTCAGTGGCAATGAGAATGGCCCACAATGGAGAAAATGTTTTTTTTTTTTTTTTTTTTTCCTAAGCTAGGAAGATTATTGATTGGTATAAAGATGATTACTATCTCTAATCCTGACAGAAGGATGGGTTGTTTGTGCGGAAAGATGGCAGCATATGTCCCAGAAATAGACATTCAAAATCTCACTCTGTTATGGTACGTCTTCCTGAACAACTGCTTTTGATTGCTTTCATTATTATCATTTTATAGTGATAGCTAAACATCTGGGCCCTGTTGCGCACAGCACAGATGCTAAAATAATCTGTTCTCCATTTTTTGTACTGAAATGCTGAATGTTGTCTTGTCGCTTTGTAAATGCAAAAGTCAAGGTAGGGATCAATGTCAGTCCAAAGCCCAACTGTGGGGAGGTAGCTTGATAGACTTGTTGTGACTTCATTGCATTTCTACCTTGCAACTCTAGAATAATTTGCATCCCAAACCAGAAATGCTGCAATGCTAAACGGCATGGGGCTGAGAAGGAGACTATGAAAAAAATGGTGTATTGATGGAAGGGAACCTAAAAGATGGGAAACAGAAGAGTGTTCCACTCACAAAGGACACTATGCATTGCTGTGTTGGAGATTAAAAGGACCAAAAATCCAGATGACACAGTGCTACTAGCTTCAGCGGGCTCTGCCACTTCTGGAAAGCCACTCAGGCTTTCTTAACCTGCTCTTTAGCTCAGTGCAAAGATGTAAAATATTCTCTCATGAAAACCAAGCTGAACACCAAAGCAATCTACCCCAGATGTCCTCATACCTCAGAGGCACAAGAACTGCTTCAAACCCATAATTTCCATGGAAGCCACTGTAACCCTTAGTTTGAAGCGTGGCAGAATATCTTTTCCAGGAGTTAACATGCCTTGCATCTAAAGGATTGCTCTGCAAACAAACTGATCTCTCCTGGTATCTGATACCCTGCAATCCTACTTAATGAACGTGAGGAGCCATCATGGAAGCTCAGGAGAAAGAAGACACAAAGATGGCCTTATGACTTAGGTCAGGTGTGCTTTGCGGTCCACAGACAAGAAAGTGACTCCTTCTGGTCCTAACACATTAAATTTGTTTCTCTGAACAATAGCTGAAGATGCACAAATCAAAGATGACAGTTCCTGCAAAAAGACTTTCATTTGATGTGTGGTAATTCTTACCTTCACCAAAATGTCCTTTGCATCCTTGTCAAGCCAGCGAGGGTAGAACGGGTTATCCATACGGATAGACTGGAAAAGCTCCTCTTCATCTTGGCCGTGGAAAGGAGATTGGCCAATAAGCATCTCATACAGGAGGACACCAAAGGACCACCAGTCAACGGACGTGTTGTACTTCTGCCCCAGCAATATCTGCCCAAAGGGAGGAGTGACAAAGACAGATGCAAAATATCTGACATGAGTATTTCAACTTCAGAAGGGTGGCCAGACCCTGACCTTTCAACTGCTGCTTTGCACTGAGTGGGATAGCAGAGGTGCTTACCAAGAGCTCCAAGTCACAGGCACACCTGGATGCCAAAACAATCCTTCAAGCTACAGCTAACAGGTTGCATGAAACCTTTCAGTTACTTTAACAAATCCTGGGCTTCCAGAGAGATCACAAACATAAAAAGGGAGGCAAGTCATCTTTTTTCTGCTCTCTGAGTTATCCCAACGGTTCAAACCAGGCTTGTGAAGTCCAAGAAGACAAACGGTTAGGCATTAACATTTTGAGACTGATTTAACTCACACAAGCTGTATTTTAAAAAATTCCAGTGTGGCAGTGTAAGGGTACTTTAGGACTATCATTCAGTAGAAATGGTGTGAATCTCTCCTAGCAAAATCTGTCCCAGGAAAACCATGAGAAAGCAGTTGCTGATCTGTCCTCTTGAGACCAACTGAGTTATAGGCAGACGAACGGGAATTTGTCCTCAGTCAGTCCATTGGTTTGTGCCTTTCTGTGTCAGCTTTAAAGTGAAGGCTACATCCAGTGTTTAGGGGCTGGAGGCGGTCCACTGGAGTGATGACCTCCCCTAAGAAGGGATGTGGCATTTTCTTCCCGTACAAATTTGGCCAGACACCATCAAGTTCTCAAACTTCCCCTCTGGGGAAGCAAAATTAATCTCACCTGCCTTTAGATATCTGTTATAGAGATACCTAGAGCTGAACCAGTTATCATTAGCTTCTTTTATAGTCAAGGAAAAGAATTAGTCCACTTTTAGACATCCAGCTAAATATCCACCTACGGTGAAATACTACTCCCTATTTGTCATCTTTGGTTGTCAATGAGCCTGGACAACCAGCTCATATATATTTACTTTGCAGATGTCTAAAGTACGTCTGATGACTATGATATCTAGGATCCTTATCAGGATTTTAGAGTTGGAGAGGGGAATATTTCATTTAAAGGCACAATCTTTACTCTTGAGCCCACAGCTTGTTTGCAATGTCATTCCCTATTCTATAGCTACGGTGTAGGTATCAATGACAAGCCCTGGAGATGGCTTAATAGCAGTGAAAACAACTATCTAGATCAGTACGTATGAAACTGCTGATAGTTGAAAAATTATGATTTAGAGAGGTAATCTTTACTGCTGGCTCTGTGGTACAGTGGAAGTAGGTGAGTAATTTCTTGACTGTTTTCATACCTTGTCTTCATTGCTTGTAAATTGCCACTTGGGGCCAGATCTTATTGCCTAAAAGTTATGTGTCTTATTAATTTAGTTGTCCAGAGTCTCTCTATAGTCAATGGAGGGAAAATGGTGATTTAACTGACTTACACATTGAAGATAGGAAGGGATGACTTGTCTCCTGGGATGCTTGTCCTTCTGCAACACTATAAAGTGCCATTTAATACTTCATTTTTAGATGAATTTTCTCACATTAGGTGAGAAGTATCCCTCTCTGATGTACCTGTGCCATCTAGCAACAAGTGACCTTAATATCAGAAGTCTCAACCCAAGCTGATATAGAGTGCTCATGACTGACACATCTGTCTCCAAAAACATCAAAAAAACAGACTAAAAAAGGACAAAAAAAGCAATTTAAATATAAGAAACAATGTATACAATGTGTTTCACTCAAAGCCAAAAAAATGGAATCAGTAAGATTCACTAATATATTTCTACTGGATCACTTATAAGCAAAATCATCCCAACCTTTCCTTCTGAAAAGACACATTATTTTTATAAAGCTTTACCTTTTAAAGTATACAATGACTGGAAATTGAAAGTAAATGTTTTATGGCAGTCAAAGAAAAGATTTATTAGCTTTGCAATTCTCTGAAAAAAATAAATAAACTCAGCAATTTCATTTCAGGTTAAGTCTTTTTCTTTTTCTTTTTTTTTTTTTTTCTTTTCTTCTTTTTGTGTCAAATATTTTCTGAAACTAAAAAATTGCTAGTATATTGACCCCAAGCCCCCTTATTTGCCTGGCTGTAGCCAAGGCGCTGGGTCTGTAACAAATTACAGTGCTAGCAGCTGCACTGAAATACTGATATAAAGTCCAGTACTCCTGATTCTGGCGGGAGAGATGATCCATAAACTCTAGCAGTGCTTTCAATTTAGAGGTAAAGCGTTTTATATGCACTCATTGAATCTCTAAAATAAATGATGGTGCAGAAATAAAACTCTGAGCTATTTTAGTCTGTCTCTTTTCTATGAAGTAAAATCACAGATAATGGATTATCGCTTGGCTCTCTTTTTTTTAGGATCAGACAATAGCTTTTTTTTTTTTTTAATAAAAGCATATTGAAGTGGAATAAAAGACAATTGCAGCTTGACTGCAGAGCGCACTTACACTTGCTCTTAGGCAATACAAATCCAATTGATTTGAAGAGACCAGCCCTTGTGTCAGCAGTGGTGTAACGGAGATGAGAATCGAGCCCTTGGAGCACAGTAAAAGATCAATGAATTATAGTGGAGGGGGAAAAATCAAATGCTTTAAAAGCTATTTGGAAATTACCAATATCCATCATGAAAACACTAAAATCAGGAAATAGGATCTTGAAAGGCAAATAAATGGATTTCAGAGTGAAGTGGGACATGATGCATGGATGACTTGTAGGTTCTTCTCTGAGCTGAAAAATGTTTTCTTTGGCCCCAATTTGCCACCTAATTAGTCAAAGCCCCTCCATAGTAAAATCTATCATTGTGTGAAATCACCAGGTTAAGGGAGCTTTCTCTTTTCTGGAGGGATCTAGTCCAACATATCTAAATTTATTGGGGGGAGGGGAAGAAAGAAGCTTCTGCCTGAGAAAAAATGCAAAGAAATAATGGGAAGGGCAAAGGATCTTGCTATGGGCAAACTGGAGTCTGGTGTCTGTGACCACCCAGTTTTATTGCATGGGCACATTGAGGCCAGGTTCAGTTTTTCTCCATCAAGTATCAGTAGATATCAACTGCAGAAGGAGTAGTTGGTAAGTTTTTGCACGGAGCTTGGAGACTGTCTCCATGCAAGCCCCAGCCTTCCTGAGTCAAGGGGATGGAGCAGGACCTTAACACAAGCTACAAGCTCTGCCTTGCCCTTGTAAGCTCAAGCACAGTCTGGCCCTGTACAACTCCATCATCTCTAGTTTTAGAGCCTCCTTCACCAGGAGGCAACATGTGGAGGCATGTCCTCCAGGGATGGACTCATGCAGTGACATGAGGTCATGGCACCATGCACAGCCAAAGCAGAGACACAGGTAGTCCAGAGCCCAGAGTTAGCAGGTTCTGTCCCAGTTGTCCTCCAGACAGCAACCTCTCCTCTGACTGCTGGCATTTAGAGGGGGAAAAATCAGGATGTATGACCACTCTCATGTTTATGTCTCCAAGCATTTCCATCCCTTTTACAAGCAGCTGTCGGCAGTTTTTTAGATCTAGATGGACCTTCAAGCCTGTGCTCGGTTTTCAGGTTGTGTCTCTGATGGCAGAGTCTTTGCAGAGCATATAGTGCCTTATTCAACTCTGGGAGGATGCTCGTGATGCAGGCTGTGTTTGCAGCCAGCTAAGAACCTGTCTGAGTAAGACAGAAGTTGAAGCTTATGGGTGCCATCCCTATTCAAACATCAGAGAATATCCCAGAGGGAAGGTGAACCCCATTCACTGCTTTATTGTGGACCCAGACTCTCTGCTCTGTCTGAAAGGTGGTTAATCAATGAGGAGAGAGAATCACTTCCAGGTCAGCAATTTGTCCCACCCTTCTCTATTTCCTCTATTAGGTTGTGATGAACATCATCCCTTAGAAGTGCCTGTAGCTCCTTACCAGCTATCAAGAAGCCCGTACAGCCATGGAAGCCTAGGGTTACCTACCTAGGGAACATGCTTCCCTTTCGTCATGTTGTTTCTATCCCTGTATTGCAGGACCTACCTCTTGGAGCTTCCTCTGCCATGGCCCAAACTGAGTTTCTGTTAAGAATTCTGTTTCCTGATTAAGACAAGCACCACTTGCTTCCCAGGCCCACTTGCACCAAAAAATTAATTAGCCACAAAATATGCAATGCCAGACAGCAATACAGATTCTGAATCAAACTGAAATCCAGTTTCTAGCCTGGAACTGCTCAAAAGCAGGTTATTACGCTTTGCAGCCTCCACCACTGACTGACAGTCATGTCATAAGACATGTTCTTTGTCCCACAGCAGCTTGCTGATCTCCCTGGATCCCACACCTACCTCAGGAGCGATATAGTCAGGAGTCCCACAGAAAGTACTTGTCTTCGCATCTCCAAACATGTTCTCCTTGCACATCCCAAAGTCAGCAATTTTGATGTGCCCCTCATTGTCCAAGAGAACGTTGTCTAGCTTCAAGTCTCTGTGGAGGAAGAGAAGGAACCCCCTCCTTTAAAGTGTTACAGAGCCATACAAGTTCTTTCAGCAGGTCACATTTATTAACTTGCTATCTGCCTCTGTGTAGTGCTTACATGTGCCTACAAAGGAAGGCTGCGGCTGAATGAGGAGCTGTTCTCTTGGACTTCATTATCCCTCTTCTTCATTCCTCCTGTCCCAGTTGGAGAAGACTTTACCCAAGACATCTCTACAACTACCTGAAAGGAGGCTGTAAAGAGGTGGGGGCTGACCTCTTCTCACTAGTAATAGCCAATAGGACAAGGGGAAATGGCCTCAAGTTACACCAGGGGAGGTTTAGATTGGATATTAGGAAAAAGTTCTTCACAGAAAGGGTTGTTAAGCATTGGAACAGGCTGCCCAGGGAAGCGGTGGAGATGCCATCCCTGGAGGTAGTTAAAAGATGGGTAGAGGTGGTGCTTAGGGACATGGTTTAGTGGTGGTTTTGGCAGTGTTAAGTTGATGGTTGGACTTGATGTTCTTAAAGGTCCCTTCCAACCTAGAAAATTCTATGATTCTATTCCATGATCTTCTAAAAGCTTCCTCCTTTGAGGATGCAGAACAGGGAAGCTAAAAAGGGCTTTGTGCCAGCTGATGCTTCTGCCCTAACAGCTTGGAGAAGGTGAGCAAGAAGGGACCAGCTAATGATCACTTTCTCCTCCCCTGGAAATCTCAGTCCTCTGACTGAAGTTGCTGTCAAATCTTCCTCCCAGTGCAGACTCTTCCAATGTTGGAAGAAGTAAGGGCCCTCAAGCCCTGCATGGCTTGCAGAAGGTCAGAATAATCCCAGACATCAGCAGAATACCCACCACCTTTCACTGCTGGGCTGGACTATCTGAGCCCTGGGGATTTACAAAGTCCTTCACACATAGCAGCCAAGGTGTTGTCCGAGGTTTTAAGCTCTGAGGTACAGTGGGAAGCAAAAAGCCCAGAGAGAGAAAAAAAAAGAAATGCACAGAGAAAGAAATAAATGCAAGTGAACTGATGAACCATGGCCATTGACAGAGAACAAAGAGGTCTTCACGTGGGAACAACCACTGAAAGCAGAAAAAAGCATGTAAAGAAAGAAAGAAAAAAGCAGAAAGAAAGGAAAGCTGGCATGGATTCTATGTTAATTTTTTTATGTCTTACCTAGAAGTTTTGCTTTTCATTGAAATAATGACTCAGGGAAATGTTTGGATCAGTGATGTTGCACCTCACCTGGGATGTAGGTAGAATTTGGTTTACTTGGTCTCAGAGTACCCACGTTCCTGCACTGCCTATCTTGTGCTATCAATCACTGCTGCTTCTCAGGGCTTCCAAAATTCCCAGACACAACATTTGCTTTTGCCCAGAGCTGAGAATACAATTGGTCTTTTTCACCCTCTGCTGATTCACAGCCTATGCATATTTTCCACATCTCAGGCAATAGTCCTAAATATGAGGCTGCCCTACTAGTGAGAATCATAGAATCATGGAATGGTTTAGGTTGGAAGGGACCTTGAAGATCATAGAGTTCCACCCCCCCTGCCATGGGCAGGGACACCTCCCACCAGACCAGGTTGCTCAAAGCCCCATCCAGCCTGCCCTTAAACATTTCCAGGGATGGGACATCCACAACTTCTCTGGGCAGTATGTTCCAGTGTCTCACCACCCCCACAGTGAAAAGTTTCTTCCTAATATCTAATCTAAACCTCCCCTCTTTCAGTTTAAAACTGTTACCCCTCGTCCTATCACTACACTCCCTGACAAAAGTCCCTCCCCGTCTTTCCTGGAACCTCTTTAGGGACTGGAAGGGGCTATAAGGTCCCCCCGGAGCCTTCGCTTCTCCAGGCTGAGCAACCCCAACTCTCTCAGCCTGTCTTCATAGGAGTGGTGCTCCAGCCCTCTGATCATTTCTGTGTCCCTCCTCTAGATGCACTCCAACAGGTCCATGTCCTTCTTGTGCTGAGGACTCCAAAGCTGGATGCAGTACTCCAGGTGGGGTCTCATGAGAGTGGAGCAGAATCACCTCCCTCAACCTGCTGGCCACACTTCTTGTGATGCAGCCCAAGATGTGGTTAGCTTTTCTGGCTGTGAGTGCACGTTGCTGGCTCATGCTGAGCTTCTCATCACCCAACACCTCCAAGTCCCTCTCCTCAGAGCTGTTCTCAATCCATTCTCCACCCAGGCGGTATTTCTGCTTGGGATTGCCCCAAACCATGTGCAGGACCTTGCACTTGGAACTGCTTTAATGTGGGTTTTTTTTAGAAATGCCTTTGACTCCCTCAAAGAATGTAATTTCTAATGCATGATGTTCCTGAGATGATTGCCTGCAATTTCAGGAAAGACGGTTGTTCAGCCTCCCTCTGTGCAAAGCTCCTTGTCTTGCTTCGGCCAGGTCTCAATCAGGGTGGGAGACCTCATAGTGTCTACACACTAAATTGTTGTCATGGGGCAATTGTTCGTTGCTGCTAGAATATGTCCCAAGAAAAAGTGGGAGTCATCAATCAAAAAGAAATAGAGACAACCGAGACATTTGCCTTCCAAGTGGCAGACACTCATGTTGTCACAATTTCCAGCTGGAATGACTTACTTTAGTTACACCATTGAGATCAATCTCTGGCTGCCAACATTGCTTTTATTCATCTGGTAGATCGAAGCAAAACAAAAAACCCATCACCTACAGTTCACTTTCATTATTTTGATGAGTCTCAAACTCATTGGCTCCAGGAATTGGAGTTTCTGCCAAAAATGCCTCAGCTCATTCATTAAAATTTAAGCCAGCATTTCCAAACGTGGGTGAGAGAACATGAGACAGAACAGCTGGATTCATTATTCTTACTACATTTCAAGCAAAGTAGTTTCAAAAATGATTCCTATTCACTTTCCTAAGTGCTTAGTTAGCTCTGACTGAGATACTGAAGGCTGTGCATTCTCAACTGACCTTGTTGTCATTGTCTTCGATGAAAAAAGGAAAAAGGAGTAGGACTGGTTAAATCTTTTCTCTCAAAGCTTGATACCCAAAGCAATGAATGCTGCACTGATTCCTGGGAATGAGCTGTTTCTTCCTATTACCGTGCTACCCACTGTCTAGCTATCCCACTTTGCCCGTGTTTCCCAAGGCTCCAAACTCTGAACATCTCTCTCCTTCCATGAGGAAACAGGTCCCAAACCGTGACACAACACAGGTGTAGCAATTTCAAATAAAAATGTGAATTATGAACAAAATGTCAGTGCTAGCAGTCCTGCCCCAAACTCACAATGCCCTGCAGATATTTTCAGTCAACCTTTTTGAGAAGTCTGAGTAAAAATGACAGACATGGCTAAGAGATTTGGGCACTTAAGAAAATGTTTCCCTTCAGTCATCCACAACAATAATTAGAGCCAGAAACTTGCTGAGACCCCAGAGAACATCTTAGCTTAATGCCTTTGATATTGATCTCATGTTTATGCAATCACCATCATTGGTCAATAAAGACTACAAGTGGCTCCCACATGAGTACTAATAACGAATAATAAGGCGAGTTTGTATGAATCAAAGCTTGAGTTTTAATGGGAGAGTGGATTGTAAACAAGCCATTCACTTTCAGCATTCGTTCTAATGTTCACACTACATGACAAACATTGAAATAAGCTCATCTTCGTTTCAGCAAACATCATTGCTTTAGTGAGCTTTCTCATTTGTTTGTGACAAGCTATTTGCTTCCTGCTTTTACAGAAGGCTGCAATATAGTAACTAATTTTTGCCATGAAGAGGAGCTGAACTAGAGTTCCCTAGAAATTCCGTTCCTCCTTTTGGCCATGGGAAAGCAGGCTGTGGCCTGATTTCTGCATCCCTTCTTGCTCCAAACCTGTCTCTGTCCTTTCATATAGGTCTGAAGCACACCACTTGTGCACTAGACCTGGTGAACTACAGGCCAGTCAGTCTCACCTCTGTGCCCGGCAAGATCATGAAGTAGATTCTCCTGGAAACTCTGCTAAGGCACATGGAAAAAGAGGTGGCTGGTGACAGCCAACATGGCTTCACCAAGAGCTAGTCATGCCTGACAAATTTGGTGGCCTTCTATGAGGGGGTTACAGCAGTAGCAGACAAGGGAAGAGCAACTGACACCATCTACCTGGACTTGTGCAAAGCATTTGACACTGTCCTGCATGATATCCTGGTCTCTAAATTGGAGAGACATGGATTCGACAGATGGACCTCTCGGTGGATAAGGAACTGGCTGGATAGTTGCACTCAAAGAGTTCATAGAATCATGGAATGGTTTAGGTTGGAAGGGACCTTGAAGATCATCTAGTTCCATGGATGGGGCTTTGAAGAACCTGGTCTAGTGGGAGGTGTCCCTGCCTATGGCAGGGGAGTTGGAACTATATGACCTTCAAGGTCATTTCCAATCTAAACCATTCTATGATTCTATGATTAGATCAAAGCATCCATGCATAACTTTGAAGCTCCTAGGGAACTCAAGCAGAAGCTGGAATGGGCAATTTTGTAGTAGAGGACTTCTCCTTCTCAGGATTTGACAGGTTGACGCATTGCAGACTAAGTTCATACCAGTAACTTTGGGAGAGGACTCTTCTGTCTGAGTGCAGCTGCCTGCAGTGTCCCACTTAGTCCCCATCAGCTCCCTGTGGAGCCCACCAGTAGAAATGGCACTTCTCATACACACTCTAACACAGGTTTGATGAACCTGAAAAAGCCCACTCTTCCTTACTCAGTATAAGAAGAGCGTGGGCAGCCAGCTCATATTCCTGATGGTGAGATGAATCCCATCTCCCCACAGAACTGTGTACAACAGGCCTGTTAATAACCCCAAAAATAAGGTATATCACTGTCTCGCTGCTGTTGTTACTCAAGCTGAGCTTGTCACCACTGTCCCAGGGTAACCAGCGCAGAAGATATACCAAATTTCTCATGGCTAGCTTGACTTTATATACCTTCATACTGGAAAAACTTAAACTGGGTGCCTATGCTGGGTGCTATATGAATGACTCAGTATAAATGCATCAGAGGGCTTGTTTTAATGTTAACTGAAATAGGACTGGGTTCCCAAAAAGGGCTCAAAACTGCCTTTTTTACGCCACCTCTTCAAAATAAACCCAACTGTAAAAAGGAAATCTGCATAGAAATGCAATACCAGTAAGTACATCCAAGGAACAGTCTCTCAGTTACCATTAGTGCTTGCAGGGAAAGCAGAAAAGGTTTAGCATATTAGACACTGAAGAGTAAAATTACCTGTATATTATGCCCTTGGAATGGAGGAACTGGAGCCCGCATATGATTTCAGCAGCATAAAACCTGAGTGACAGACGGCACAAGTTAGAACGAATGCTTCCCAACAGGCACTTTCAACTAGACCCAAAATGATGGAAATTTTGCCTCCACAGCAGCCAAAATTTCATTAAGTCCCCCGAAGGCTTGGAGTGTCTCCAGAAGGCTTGGGGCAACTGGGTTTTACAGTTAACTGATGGATGATGCGAGATTCCCAAAAGCACGCCACATGGCTAGCAGCCCAACTCCCACTGAAACCGCTTTGTGAAATGGTCAGGATTTGGAGCATACCCATCTTCAGGGATTTAGAAGCCACACTGCATGGCTAGCTGCATTTTTTTTTTAATACGTAACTGACACTGAGGATATGTCCTTCAGTGCCCAAGGATGTCTCCAGATCAGCTGTGGAGCAAAAAAACACCACCCAGCTCCTACTGCCTTACCTCAAGATACGGTCCCTGTCGCAAAGGTGGCAGACTGGGTGGTATCTATCCCTTATTTACATATAAGTAAATAATTTATTTACAGCAATGCACCACACTGCAAACTGCAAATCACAGTTAATGCCTCAGACCTCAAAAGAGCAGTTATAATTTGCCATGTTCAGTAGCTGCTGCCCAAACAGCGCAGTGGCCCCAGCACCTGGACAGGCAGGTGGGCATCTGGGTTTGAGGACCACAGCCAGTCTCCTCGGCGTGTCAAACAGACTTCTTCACCGCTCAGATTTCTGACTTGCTTTTGAGATGTTCCCCAAGATGTAAACTAGATAGCAGATCTGTGGCCTTTCTCTGGAGTCTTTTCAAGTTTGAGATCTTTGTTCTCAAGGCAGGTCTGCCTAAAGGACAACACCACATCGTGCTGCAAAGAAACAGCACAAGGCTGAAGCACCATTGCACAATGAAAGTGTTCTCCCAGAAGGGAATGTAACGGTGGTATGCCCCTCCAGTGTTGTACAGCGCTGCTCCTTCAGTCTTCAATGCATTGGCTCTTAATTCTGAATGTTCAAATGCTTTTGAAAAAAAATCATCAAATTAAATACTGATTTAAATGAGGTTTTGGGTTGTTTTTTTAATTATTAAATAAAAATTAATTCCTATAGTGGTTTCAATATTGACTTTTAAAATACCTTTTGCTCACAGAAGGATTAAAAGCAGCTTTCATTTATTCTAATTCTTCTATTTACTTTAATCAAAGCTAAATAAATTTTTAATTCTCTGTTGGTGTATTAATTTTTTTGTTTAAATTTACCTTTTTCACTTTTGATAGGTTTTATCTCTTTTTTCCCCGCCTTGAACCTTAAAGGGGAAAAGGGAAAGTCCCATTACTTCTAACAAACAACAGCTTCACCTCTGATCACTTGACCAGGAACCTCAGCTTAAGCAGGTCCTGCAGCTTGGCTACAGGCCACCTGGTGTCTTAAAGAACAAGATATTTGGTTCCACAGACAGCTGAAAATGCATCTGTGGGATTTCTTTGATGGCGGTAAATCTGGGGTGGAGATTGGGTCCATGATGTCATTACTGGGGCCTCAAATTATGGGCTGAGCAAGAACCCAATGAGTACAACAAAGAGCAACCCCAGGGCTGCCTTAATTCACAGCAGACACCTGTAGGTTGCTTTAAAATGACCCTCATCCATGGGCCATGTAAATAAGGTCTTGGGCATGCTTGGAGCTGTTGGATCTCAGGTGGATTGAATGGTCATTCTGGAGCTCCTCTCTGTTTGAGAGTCTACAGTCCTGGGAAGGAGACTGATCCAGCAAGAAATCTAAGCTTCTATCCAGCTCAGCTCTCAGCTCTGAACAAACATTTGTGGGATTATGCTGACGTTAAAGCGAAATACAGGAGCCAGGTCCCAGGCTAGAAGGAGGTCCCTGGTTTGCAGGCTAAAGGAGAAGCCTGCAGGCAGATGCAATGCTGACGAGTGTATAGCAGCATCTGTAATGCTCCCAGACAGAAATAGCTTCCCTGGCTGACCAAGAATGCAAAGCAAGGTCATGTCTGCCTGAAATCAACTGTGTGGATGGGCTCAAAAAAGTCTTCTGTTGGAAGGGAAAGACAACAGGGAGAGGAAGTGACTTCCTCCAAGTCCATCATTGAGCCGGGGTGATGTCCTGCCTTTTTTGTTCTGTTTGGAGAGAGCTGGGATAGAGCTTCCAGCACAAGCATTATCCCTACTTTGCAGCTGGGTAAGCACCAGAGAGGTCAAATGTTTTGCCCTCTACAGGACAGTAGCAGAGCTGGGAATAAAATCAGGATCCCTGGTGTCTGCAGCTGCTGCCTTTGCTTCTACCATGTGTGCAACCTGCAAGCCAAAAGGTAATAATAACATCTTACGTTGCTCTGGGAAGGTCGAACTTATGACAGCTCTGGATATGGAACATTAGGTCTCCTCCATTGAGGTATTCCATCACAAAAAAGAGGTTTTCCTAGAGAATGAGACAAGATAACAATAAGGGGTGGGGAAGGGTGAGATAAAAGTTAAAAAAAAAAAAAAGAAACCACACAGAAAGCAGTCAAAAAGAGGAAGGAAAAGATTAAAAAGATTACAGCAAGGGTTTTGGAAAGAAAGCAGTTTCTTTTTCAGATTCCTCATTTCTCCTCTTTGTTCTCTAAGCCTGTACTCACCCTTTCTGCTCTGAATTGTATAAACAGCATTACCAAACATCGCAAATCCACTTAATAACCAGCTGGTGCCATGGATCTTTACCATCAGACCTCAAGGCTCACTAGAAGGGGATGAGTAACTACAGTGCCTGTGTAACAGAAGGACAGATGGACAAGCTTCCTGGGGGACTAGTGGAAGAAGCAGAAGTAAATCCCAGGTCTCCTCTGGTTCCCAGCCCAGTGTGTTATCCATCCAGTGGGGTCATCTCAAGCTGGTGTTACCTGCATTCCTCCACATCTTTTGTGGAGGACACGGGTCTGACTTTTTCAAGTTATCAGAGACACTGGCCAGATGCAGCAATCTCTTTGAAGCACATGCTCGATCTTCAGCGTGAAAGCTGCTCTATTGAACGAGGCAAGATATAACTTGCTAGTGGGAAGATCCGTGAATTAATCATACTTCTGGATACCCATTGGGTGCTTGTGTGTCAGATCAGCTTGGAAAAAGATCCAGTCCTTGTCCCCAGTTGCATGCAACCGTCAGTCGTTCTACCAGGGCAGTGGGAAGCACTTCTCCTGGTACATAGGAAGGACAGGGGGAATCTCTGTATTGAATAAAGAGCAGAACTGATCCCCAAGGTTTCCTTTCCAATCCTTGACGTATGCCACATTGATACCCTTGCTGCTACACGAGCCATAGCTTCACCATCAGTCCCCTACAGACCAATCCCTTCCACATTGAATTGCACCTACAAAGCAGGACGAGTGCCTTTTTCTGGAAGAAGAGTATCTGTGCAATGAGTTATGCTTCCGGTTTAAACTTCTGTTTCAGGATTCTCAGCTTTTGCACATAAATGCATGGATAAAATAGAACGGATGCAGTATTTTTATTTTTTTTTCTCAAAAGCCCCTCTCTGTTCTGTACTCATTGGAAGTTAGTCATCTCTATGCTACATTAAAATTTATTAATATCTTCTATTTGTTGTGTATTGCTGATTTTTTTTTTGGGGGGGGAATAGAGTTCTTTTCACTTATATTTTTAACAGTTAAAGGAAGATTTTTATCCATAATATCTAATGTAAGCATCTCTGGCAGCAAGCCAAGAGCTGGCTATTTAAAACAACAAGTGTTTGTTCCTTTCAGATAACAGCTGTCTGCTCTAATTTGTGCAATTTCCTTAGCCAGATCCTTTTAATTACAGTAGTCTTATTTAAATGGATGTCTGGCTGGAAACCCCACCTGTCATCCGACAAGCACAGGGCCAGATCTGGCCTCCCAGGGAACGAATACAAATTCTGCCAAGAAATCAAACGGGTGTGGGTTTTGAGTTTGAAGGTCTTGCGTCTGTAGAGGTCTGTGCACGTAAGTCAGTTTAAGCAAGTAAGAAGGCCAACTGGAGATGGGCGATTTCGTACAGAAATGCATAAATCTTGGAAGCAATATGAGCTCAGGAGCCCATCCAGGAAAACACTTGAACAGATGTTCTTTGTGAAGGATCATAGGGAGGTGCCGAGGTTTAGCCAACAACAGACCAGTAGCCATATGTATCACACTGGGACAGAAGAAACCTCATGGGTCTTTGAATGGTCCAAATTCAGCTTCACTAGACTGAGAAGGAAAAAGAACCCTGTGTTTCCACTGAGTTTGGCTACACCTTATCACACATCTTTAAGCATAACTTGAAGTCCATATTTATTCAGCGGAACAAGCAGTCATGTTCTGCTTGCTTACGGATTTGAGCAACCATCTGATGCGCCTACTTAATTGAACTGGGGGCTCTAACTTAAAACCTGGGACTTTGGCAATGTCCTTCTGCCATCTGAGGAAAGAAAAGGTGGACCATCTCTCAGATTAGTTGGCAACCAAAGATCTTTATATGAACTCCGTTGCTCAACTGCCTAAAGCTATGAAGCTGAGGACTTCAAATTTGACTTAGACATGATTAATACTGAAGTTCATGGTCTACCAGGTTCTATGGAGTGGTATATAAACACTATTGAAAAGAAAGATGGCATCACTCTGACTTTTCTGCTCTAAGACTTTGAATTTCCCCTTACTTCTTATAAAGGTCAGTTGTCTGGAATGGCCCATGGAGAAAAATTGCTTGACATCAGCCTTAAGTACCTCATTATGAGTAGCAAGATACAATCAAGCAGTGCAAGCTGTAACAATTTATTGGAGACAGCTTCCTAGGCCTGACATCTACAGAGACGTAGAACACGTTAAAAATGGGAAGCAGCAAAACCCATGCTTGAAACCACTGAAAATTCATCAGTGTGCTAGAGGTTAAAGGGTTAGAACAACATGGAGGATGTGTCTGCAGACAGGCTCTGACCTACACTTCCTCTTGTCCTGGGAAAGTTACCTGATGGCTCCTGTCTGCTACTGCCAGGCTCTGAAGTCTGTCAGCACCTGCAGCAGGTGAGAGTGCATTAAGTGGGCATTTCTCAAGACATGGCAGCTGGGATGGCATGACTTTATCATGCCCTTATCTCCTGTGATGGTCCTAGCTCAGGGATGCCAAGCGAACAAACATGAACGCTGTTCCTCAGTGCTGAGACCTACACATCTCTGAAGGAGGCTTGGGAAGAGCCCCTCACTTTCACCGTAAGAGCATCCTCAGGTAGCAAATGTTCAAGTCCATCTTCTGATCACGGTTCCAAACTCACACAACAGAACAGAATCACACAGAATCACAGAATGGTAGGGGTTGGAGGGGACCTTCGGAGACCATCTGTTCCAACCCGCCTGCTAAAGCAAGTTCATCTACAGCGGGTTGGACAGGAATGCATTGAGCCAGGTTATGAATATCTCCAGAGAAGGAGATTCCACAGCCTCTCTGGGCAGCCTTTTCCAGTGCTCTGGTCTTACGGCAGAGTTTGGGGGTAATTTTTACAACCACAGAGCTCAAGGAGGACTGTAAAAGCATTTCTTGCACTCAGTGATGGACACTGCCCCATGATAGTTGGCACTACTTGTCTTGAGGACATTCATATGTCAGCCATTCCCTAGTTCTAGATCATCTTTCAGGGGCCTTCTCCACTGTAACAGAGGGAACATGACAAACCTCTCTGCAGGAGGACAAAACGATGCTCCTACAGCAGGCAGAACTGTGCAACTCGATGTACAACACACAGTTAGACATACACTGATGTGTATCCTGCACACAAAATAACATGGTTCCCTAGTCGACTCAATCCTACCGGGTGGCAAAAGACTTGATTACTGCAAGAACTCAATTTCTTGTCCCTCAGTGCCTGTGCTGACCTCCTCTCTGCAGAGTCACCTGCTCTCTCTGCCTCTCCAGGATGTGGCAGGGATGGAGTTAAACCAACCTGCTTCTGTTCCACATGCAACTGCTGTGAGAATGAATAGTCACTATCAGAGATGCTTTCAACTTTATAAACAATGAGTATAAAGCAGGCAGCATTTAAATTGATCTTTTGAAGGTACATCCTGTAACAGGCTTTTAAAATCCTCAAACCAGCTGGAAGCCCTCCAGAGCATTTTTCTGCAGAGATTTTCAGATTTTGTTTTCTTTGCATTTGAAAGCACTTGCATACATATAAATACACAATTTAACACCATTTACAGAAGAGCAAAAAACCTTCTTCCCAGGGCTTCCAGGAGGATGAGTACCAGAATAATTAATGCTGCAGGACAGTGTGGCTTTACCCCTATTTAGAGCAGCTACCTGAGCAAATGGCTGCACGTGGAGAAGGCTCCTCAACGCATATTACATGACCTAACCCCACTGCATGCCCATTGAACTAGGTTGGTCCTTGCCAAGAGAAAGGTTTGACACCGTGCAATTCCTGCAGCTGATTCTTGTCTCACATTTTCATGCCGCTGAGCCCAGCCTAGTCTGGGTACTCATCCATGCTCATCATATATTTTAGGTTCATGGGATAGATGGGAGCCAAAGGTCTTGGCCTTTCTCCACCACATCACCCACTGAGTGTTGTGGTCCCATCGTGGCACCCCCGCCAGTGGGAAAGCAAGCAGCGCACGTGCCCCTCACTATGTCTACTCCCATGAGGAACAGCTAATGCAGTATCACTCCATGCTAGTTGGTGACCAAAGGAGGTATTAACATTGCTATTTGCACCATCTGGGGACTAGCAAACCCAATTTGTTGCAGATTAAAGCAACTTCAGGTTTAATTTTGTTCTCTGGTCTATCTTCTGGAGATCGCAGCTTTTCTTACAGCTGTCAAATAATTCAGCCCGGTCCCTGGTCTCATGATTTATTTTTTGTTCTAATCTTTGCCCAGTCAGCATTTTTCGACTGCATGTTAAACTGCTCATTTGGGATGCTGAGCTTTGTGTGCCCATCTACTTGGTACAAAGTGTATGAATATATTTATACACATATATAAAAATGCATCTGTATACATAAAGGTGCAGACATGGCTGGCAATAGCTCCTCACTCACAGGGGTAAACCAAGTTACTGTCAGCCTAGTCATGCATGAGAAAGTGGCTTTTCCTACCAGCATTGGGTAGGATCTTGGAAAGAAACTAATTTTCTCAAGGTTAGATGAAAACTTCTGTGAAAATTTGGAGATAAAACAAATCACCAGGCCAAAAACTAAACACAAAGTACTCAAATTTATGAAAAAAGTTTCACCAGTTGAAAAACAGGGGGAAGAAAGTAATGTTTTTATATGAAAAAGTCAGCTTTTTTCAGGACAAAGAACTGAGCAGATACATTGCAGACTCTAGAAATTCCAGGCAAAGCTGAATGTATTTTGGGCTGATTTTCCTCAGAGCTGGACAACAGGGAGGCAATTAGAATATGTGTATTTAATATGTCGATCATCTACCACTTAAAAAACCCGTGCTTGTGAGCTGGGCCCCTCTTTTCCTTGCCAATACACTCCACCTGTTCACACCACATGGGCTGACACCACCGAGAAGTGTCTTGTAAAGACCTCATATTTTTGATGTTATAATTACAGCTGTTCACACCTTCTCTGGCAGAACCTTGATGCAATCCCAAAGGTCTGCTGAGATGCTGCTATTTCTACGGAACCATGTTGAAATTTGGGCCAGGATTGAATGAGACCCTGCCAGTTTTCCAGCCTGCTGGCTGCAAGAGGCAAAATCCTCAAAGCCTCCATAAACTTCCCAATTCTTCCCCAGCTTTCCCATCAGCTGGTTCAACTAGCATTGAATCAGATGCTTCCAAGCTGATTTATCCCCCTCCCCCAAAATAGGACAGGTTGGATGGGGCTTGGAGCAACCTGGTCTAGTGGGAGGTGTCCCTGCCCATAGCAGGGGGGTTGGAACTAGGTGATCTGTAAGGTCCCTTCCAACTCTAACCATTCTATGATTCCATGGTTCAAGATCGTGTCTTCTCCCAAATGGTTAAACACCAAGGCATTGGATGGTTTGTGCAAGCGAAAAATCACTGCATTGCCCTGTACTCTCTTCCTTAGCCTACCTTCCTGCTCAACACCAAACCCAAGATGCTGGCTACAAAGATATCTGGTCTGACCTCATAGGAGACCTCATATTGTGACCAAAATTATTGTTGTGCTTTT
>NW_009647856.1:9628998-9670258 GCF_000708025.1 Charadrius vociferus | reverse complement strand
CCTCACTTCCCTGCAGGATGACTTCTCCTGCAATGCATCAGCATCCTGCAGCCATGCTGTGGTCAGAGAGGAACCTGCGTTGCCTGGGGAGGGCAAGCGGGCCTGATTCAGGGCTGCTCAGAGGGTCCCTGGCACAGCCACGCAATGGAGCTGAACATTGAATGGGTGTGAAACCCGCATGCGCCAACCCACGCGCTGTGATTCAGGTCAAATAATTCAGTCCTGTCCCTCTAATGGCAAGACAAAGATAGAAGAAAAGTGAAATTGCCCCTGGAAAATTTTGCAGGAATTGCAATTTCGTCCGAGGAGATATTTTAATGAGAAGTTTCCTGAAAATACTCATGGAAAACACTTCAGAGCCTAAGAATTTTTAAATTAGGATCACACTCCTTAATTACAATACTTTTCTCCTTCCTGCCAGCCTCAGAGATTTTAAAGTCAGTATTAAGCACGTTAAAACAACAGAGCATGTGAAAATGGCTCACCACCAGGACTTTGAAAAGATATAATACATTAGTAAAGCAGAAAAGAAATGTTTCTGTAACATTTGCTTTTAAATTGCAATGAAGATTACTTCTCGTTTGGGTTGAGATAATCTTCTGTGTTGCTATTTTGTGCTGCAAGCCAAAATGCCTCAAGACTTAATTTGCATTTAGGTAAAGGGTGTGAATAAAAACTTGGTCACTGAAGTACAGAAACAGTTAGCAACAAAAGTGACTTTCAAAAAGGGAAAGACTATTTTTATCACAGATCAGTGAAATGCAAAAGAAGAATAAAACATAAGCACTGGAACGCTATTCACTGTTTTGGCATTACTGATTTTGGGATTTCACAGAATAATAAACATGTTTTTCCTCCTCTTTAGCATAACGGTGTCCCTTTAAATCTAATAAACAGAATAGCTCTCCGAGCTTGTTGTTAAAATTCACACCATATAATTATCTCTGCTGAATATCTGGATACAAAGATTACTGCAGTAAAATAAAACAGTGAAGTTCAAAAGCAGTTTGGGAAAAAAAACCCTATGCATTCAAATTTATTCTCATGTAGCAAAACATGACAAGTATTCTGAGTTTTGAAAGCACTGATGATTCAGCCTCCGCAGGAATAAAAAGGAGCATTAGGTGCCCGGTGCCTACAAAAACCTGTCTGAAGGGCTGTCAAGCTTTATATATTTCAGCATTCACTGATTACCTGGGTTGAGGCCAAGAAGAAACTCATCCCAGAGCTCAGAGGACTGTCAACAGATTAAATGACTTTTTTTTTTCCCTCTGGAGACATGGGAACTACTGAGGTTCTTGTTTCAATGTAGGAATATTCCTGGTTTTACTGTCCTTTGCAGAGGCATTCAGTAACTGAAGCAGCTCAGAAACCTTGCAAGCCAAAGCGTTAGAGATTCAGAAAGGCATTGACAGATGTATTTCTGTTTGAAAATACTTATCTATCCAATGATGCCTTAAAAAAACCCACCAAATTTTCAATTGAAAATCCACGTTTTCAATATTAAAGTCCAGAGAGGGATTACACAGCAGTGGCCTGGCTTCTAAAATGATTGCTCTAAAATATTACACCTGAACCATGCTGTCCTTTGAGCCGTGAAAGACTGTCCATGTCTTGTCACAGCTCTCCTGCTCTGAATGACTTTCACGCGTTGAGTGATTGCTGCTTGGCTTGCAAAGGTTGGAGGAGAAAACCATAAGCGAGAAATCAATCACAGCCCAGAGTGACTTTGGTCTGGGCAGCCACGTTCCAGCTTCTGTATCTGTGCACTTGAGGGCAAAAGGGAGAGATTAAATAACTTTAGAGTGGCTATGTTGACTTGGGATGAGATGGATGGAGGTGCTTTCTATATGTTAAGAGGGCAATATTCCAGTGCTGCCCATAAGACCGTGCAGGAAAAGACCACTTGGGTTTTTGAGCCTGACACCCATGGTTTTTTTTAGGCACTCATTGCTTTTCCATCCTGCAGGTTTTCCTTGCCTCAGCCACAGCTGGAAGCACAGTCCCACCCTAAATGGTCAGTAAATCCCATCTGGCTCCTGGCATGACTCCATTTGGTCTGTCATCTTCTTGTTGTGATCTCAGGAGAAAAGTGAACACTTGCATGCAAGCACTGCCCGAAACCACAACTGCAGGCTGCCACCGCTGCATCCGTCCCAAACCTGACCTCCAGCTTCCAGACCAGGGTTGGACCAGGGCTGGACCACAGATAAGACAGTTCTGCTGGTCAGCCGCTGGCATCAGTCAACACCCCCTTGGGCACCCAGAGTTACAGGCAGCACATGCAGCTCTCCCTGGAGTATAAGCTCCCTTGTAGAGCTGTGACTGTTGTATTTTGTCTTTTTTAATTAAATCTTGATTTTCTTTGCTTTTGGAGTTGGGTCACTTATATTTTCCTCTGAAATCTAGCCCCCAAAAAAGGGAATTAATGCCTTTCCTCTCCAGGCAAAGTTGCATTCCCAGGACGTGCTCTCCTCACCGACAGTCCTGAAAGGGGTTAAACACGAACGCCTGGGCTTAGTGTCACATCGCCTATGGCAGTTCCCAGACGTTCCCTGTTATAAATTTAGTCTGTCTTTAAACAGGTGCTGCATCCCACGGGTGGCTGGTATATACCTCAGAGGTTATATTTATTTCTCCTAACCCTGCAGAAGCAGCAAGCCTCTTGCTGAGCAGGTCCTAACCTCACACTGAGCGCTATTTTGTATCACTAAATCCCGGGGCTGAGCGGGGACCGGGAGCATCCTAACAAAACCCTGAACAAGCAGCCTCAAGAGAGTGACGTTCCTCTGAATTTGAGCTTTGGGATAGCAAACATCTCTCAGGAGTGGTTTGGGTAGGTTGGACAGACAAGACAATCTCTCAAATTTCCTTCCATCATTTTTTTCTATGCCTTGTGTGTGCTTTAGTGTTAAGATGATTGGTTGTGGCTGTGGACAAGGCTCTGGAAAGCTAATCTATTGGTGGTTTGTTGCCATGTAGGGCCATGAAGATATATATTTTACTTAAATATCACTTCAATTTTGGAGTCCTAAGTGAGATTTCAGGTGAAGATGCTTTGTGGTGCCCCGCTGAACTGCAGCCTTCACCATCAGTGGTCCTGTATGAATTAGGAAGAGTCTGATGCAATTTAACAGTAATTGGAGGGAAAGAAGATTCCTAAAGTTAATGACAGTATGTTTATTCTTCATAACCAGAATTTCTTGAGTTAGCTCTGATCCAGGCTGGTCACTGCAGCATACTGCTTCATGATCCAAGAGGTTCAGATAACATCAGTGTGGGCACATCTGCACCCTGCCTGTGGATGTGGCCTTTACACATCCTCAGCCCAGAGTACCAGGATGCAGATTTTAACAGTGGGTGTCTGCATAGGCACTTCCATCAGTCTGGGATGCCATAATCCTCAAATGCACCCTCCAGGTTAATGTGAGGAAGGTAGATGAAATTTCTGGAGCCATTCCCAAGTGGTTAACCTGAACATCCCTTCCCTTAGCACCACCTCATGTCCAAGCTATACCCTAACACCTAGAAGACTTATGCACTTCACCAAGTATCTGTATCTCAGCAAAGCGTCTTCACCTCATGGCAGAAGGTGACAGAACCTGTCTTACCTTGGTCTGGAACGTACAGAAGACATGAGTCAGGAATGGGTGCTCCCAAGCTAGGGAAAGGACTCTCTTCTCTACCATTGTACATTCGACATCATCATCCATCAGCACCACATCCTTCTTCAGGGCTTTCACGGCAAAATACTGGTCTGTGCTCTTCAGCTCTGCAAGGAACACCTAGGGTGGAAACAGCTGCTCAGAAAGAGCAATGATCTTCTCTCAGAGCTGGCAGCACAGCCACGTGAGGATGGGAGCTGAGCTCTGTAGAATTCACTAGGGTAGACCTTAAAAATGCTGATGTTTAAGGCACAATTCTGCCATTAAGACTTTGTAGACTTTGAGTTTATTCCCCACACCCAGAACAGTTTTATGAAGCTGAATCCCAGCGAAGGGTGAGAATGGAAATGGCGATTACAAGAGCAGGGGCTACATGCCCGTATGGACAGGACATGTCAGGGGCCCAAACACTTCTGACAACAGAAACCATCTTTATGCAAATGCTTACGAGATACATTTCCTGTTTTATGACTTTAAATAACAAAACACAGAATATTGCTTTGTCAACATGAGAAATGCAAATGCCCTGCACCAGATCCTCAGCAGGTGTAAACCGATGTCTACCCATCGTTAGACTGATCTGTATCAGATGTGACTTTCTCCCCTTCCTCCCAGTTAGCAGGATGCCTGAGCAGACAGGCTGGATCCCCTGTCCTTCTGCAGGACTTCTTCTCTGAGAAGAGAAAAACACATACCAGAGGAGTTAGGACCTCTGTCTGTTTTTATGGGCAGGGAAAATGAGACATGGAGAAGCGAAGGGTTTTCTAGAGACCACAGAGCAAAGAAGTCTCTGCTGGAAGGCAGTGCCGGTCCTGATCTTTATGTTAACAGCCTGTCAACACTGTTTCCCATTGACTGAATAAATATGTAAGACTCATCAAAGAGGTCTTTGAAGTGCTCTACCAGACACTATTTACTGAGTAAGCTCAGACATGTTTTAGCCCTGACAAAAGTTTTATTTACCCTTTTGGCTACTGCTGCATTTCACTTTGTAGCACTAGACAGAGCGTAGAGCCTAGAGCCTCCCTCTGTCTCTCCCGTGAATGACCAGAGATGCTAACAGTGCTGATGTTGCAGACACCCTTTTTACCCTCGTTTTTGTGCAGGGCACTGCACTCCTGGGGAAACTGGGGAAAGCAGTATATTTGTGACTTGTGCTGTAACTTCCAAGGTGCAGGTAGGCAACGTTAGACCTCACGCAGAGGGGACTTCCTCATGGGTCTGGCCCTCAAGCTCCCTGATCTGTGCAGAGCTGGAGAGACCCCTCAGGCACTGAGATGCACACACCCTGTCCCCTCTATGGGGAAGTGAATCTCGCTCCAAGCAAATAAGGGCACCAGGAGCAACACCTACACAGGAAACTTGTGGGTGAGGTTTGTTGCAGAAGGGCATGAAATAGCCCATCTTTTCCACACCCACACGGTGCACTGCAGAGAGATGCAGATGTCTGCAAGCTCGGAAAGTCCATGTTAACCCAGGGAGCTGAAGCAAGGTATAGAATCTGCTTCCATGGAGGTATTCAAGACTTGACTAGACAAGCCCCTGAGCAACCTTATCTGATTAGACCTGTTTTGAGCAGCAGCTTAGACTAGATGACCTCCAGAGGTCCCTTCCTTCCAATGGAAATGTTTCTATGATAGCTATGCTCTTGAGTCCAGGTTAGTCTGGGCTCCGGAGTTTGGGGTATTTTGGCTTAGGTCTAACTCAGATGTCTCAACGCTGCTTCCCAGGCAAAAAGTGTAGACATGCCAAATGTTTTCAAGCATTGGAAAGCCAACACAGCAAATATTTCACCAGTTTAAGAATTGGCTGCAGCAATCGCTCCAGCTCACTTAGCAGGCAAAAAGCAGCCCTTTCTTTAAGGCACAGTTTCCACCTTGAAAGGTTTGAGATCTGAGCAACGTGATACATAATGATACTCATTCTCCTTCTTGGCTGTGAAAACACAATGGTGTGTTCCTCTGAAATTGCTTCATGCAGCTCTGTGCTGGCACTGAGTAACATGAATCCCCTTCCAGGGGACATCTGCAAGAAGGAGGAACAATCCACAATTCATCAAGATTAATGAATCCACTGAAAACAGGTGGTTCTTGTTTCAAAAGCACAAATTCTTGGCTGTTGCAAACTTCGCTTTACGCTCCAACAGAGATTGGAGCTGGGAAAGAGCAGTCAGTGTTCCCAGCTGGGGACCTGCTGTTCTAGAGAGGGGTGATGATCCACACCCAACTTTTCAGCTAATGCTTCTGTCTCCCTCTGAGCTTGCTCAGTTAAGCTAGCAGGAGTAGCTGCATGATGGGGCATAGCACAGAGAACTTTCCTAGCACCAGCTCTCTGTGGATGCCCAGACTCTGTCAACCTGCACAGGTTTCACTCAGCTGTTTTCCTCTCTTGTCATAGGCGCTCATGAGACAGCAAACTCATGGGGCAGAGGGAAAGGCAGGGAGAATCTTTGTCTTAGGCGAGAAGACGACTGGGTTCAAGACTCAGCCATGCCACAGCAAAGGTTCTTTGAGGGCTTGGAGATGTTTTTTCCGAAGTGGCCTTCAAACCACATGTTATTAGTGCCATAATATGCAATATGTAGAGCTATGCAGTGGCATCTAGCCCCCTGAGGCTTACCTTGCCAAAACTGCCCTTCCCCAGCATCTTGTGCAGGACAAAATCTTCAATGGTTAGTTTTAGATGCACTTGGTGCTCTTCTTGCTCCTGGGGTTGTTCTCCAAAATCTGACTCTATTAGAGACTCCCCCTTCACTGTGCCCTCCACCGGAGTCTCCCAGGAGATGCCCTGTGGCTCTGCAACACACATCAAAGCATTCACATAAACACCTGGAAATGAGCAGAGAATCCCCAGAATGCTTACAGGTATTGTGTTTAGAGCTTTAAAAGGCTATTTCAAATAAATGGAAATGTGGTGGCCACATCTACTAAGTAGATGGGTTCCCACTTTACGAACTCCTTCATCTGTCTTTCTGTTCTATGGCAATGAAATATGACCAAACCCTTCATTTCTGGCCACCTGTGTTCTTCATTCCTACTTGTTGGTTGCCCTTATGATGTGGTCCCATTTTTTCAAGGCCTTTTCAAGACTCTTGGCAAAGCTAACGTGAAACAGATGTGACAGCATTTTTGTATTAGTTCCCTACTCTGGATGTGAAGCTCTGACCAAGTACTCCCCCTGTCCTGGAGTGGAACTACTCAGGGTTTCTTCAATACTCCATTCACTTGGATGTATGTGAACCTCTAAGAGATCCTGTCTCTTACTGGATATATCCAATGTGCTCAAGTGCGCAGTTGCTGTGATGTCCTAAATTGCTGAACAGCAAACCCACTACTCAGCAGAAAAACAGACCCGCAGGTAAACCAGATGTGAAACCATTTTGGGCTTTACAGATTCACATCAGCGTAGCCAGTTCTACTTGTAGAAAAGAAAGGAAAAAAGCACATATGGGGTCATAGTTTATTTCCTCTTGGGGCCCAAAGGGCACTGCCCCCTTAGCTCAGATGGTACCAAAACCAGCCTTTGAGGCTCAGGAGACTGGTGCTGCGCAGTATCAAACCCAGAGCACTGGTACAATGTGGCTCTGTTGTGCTTTAACCAGTGCCTTCTGACATTTTGCGCTAGGTCCAGTTTCCAGGATATTATCTGCACAGAGGGCAGCATTAATTTGCACTGAGAAAGTGGATGATGGTGGAGCCTGGAGTTTCAGCTTGACCTTTGGTTAAGGTTGGAGCTGAGGACTCACTGTTCCAGTCCTTGCTAGGTTTAAGTATTGATTCACTTGTATTCTTTTTTCCCTCCCCTTTCTGACAGAAGCATTTTAGAGCTTGTGGGAGGCAGAAAAGCATTGTGTCAGTGCCACCATAGGTCTGCTGCAGTTACAGTACAGTTCTTGGAGGGGCACCATGAACCATGAAGCTGGAACGAAATGGCCTTTTAAATGGGCCACATGGGTCTAATGAAAGATGGTGACATTTTTGCTCCCAATATCCAGAGTTCTGTGACTCAAGCACAAAGTAGACAAACAAGGGATCTCCCCAGGGGACTGTAAATTTTGTTTAAGGCCGGTGAACCCCCAGTAGCTTTGTCCAAGGTCTGCTAATCAATGCTCTTCCCTGATCTCTCAGTCACCCTCCTGAATGTCTTCTCTTGTAGCACAGAGGTCCATGACATTTAGATCAGCTCCTGGGTGAATAAAGTGGGGATCTGTCAATGGTTTTCAAAGGTACTGGATGTAAACCCAGTACTCCCAATCTCCTGTTTAGAGCTTGTTTTCTCAGATTTTATAGTCTATGAGTCCCAAGAAAGGAATAAATACATTATTGCCAGTGGAGGTATGAGGTGTACTCAAGCAGCAGGTCAGAAAGAGGGTTTAGGAGTTAGCTGAATGAGTGGTGGTTGGTGTCTCATGTCACCAGAGGTTGGGATGGCATGAGGGAAGTGCTGGTTTATAGAAAGCAAAGGAACCAGGGTAAGATCTAGGGTATCTGCCATGCCCAAGTGATGTGGCTGGGAAGAGTTGTTGGTATCCTGGGATGAAAAGGGTATGACTTGTTCTAGGCTGATAAGATGCATGAAAGATTCAATGGCTGATAAATTCCCCATCCTTGCCACCTCCACCTAATCATGTACAAACCAAAAAATTACTGTCCCATATCACTAGGGGAAACTACCTTTTTTTCCTGTTGTAGATGCTGGCAATGCCTGAAGTGGTTTTACCTCCTTCACGGGAACTGGGAAGCCAATTTCAAGAGGTCCATCCCTGGAGATCTGTTCAGTGTCACGCTGACAGCGAGCCTGGATCACAGAAAACATCAAACGACTTTTGAGCCAAATGCCATGTTCTGAGTTTATGGACACTGTGACTTCCTGAGTGTGACTGTCACAGAAGCCAAGATCTAGCAGAGGTCTTTGCTTATGAGGAAAGCATCTTTGTACCTAACGTTTAGGGGTTTGGTAACCTAGAGGAACCCACAGCCTTCTGTGAGAGGTGTGTGGGTGTTAACAGGTCTTTGTACTGCCAATATAGAGATCCCCTATTTTGCACAGGGGTCTGAGTCTCCGGTTATCCACACAAAGGACATTTTATTTACCAACTTCCTTCCCAATAGTCCTCTTTGAAGAGAAATCTGGAAAAATACTAGAGGCTGGAACATGTTGCAGCCTCATCCCTGCAGTGTCTGGATGTCACTCTGAAGAACTCCTTGCACCAGGTTGCAGATGGTGAGTGTGTCTGGATTCGAGAGTAAAGAGACAAAAGCACGGAAGATAAAGCCTCTGAGGGCTACTAAACACTAAGACTCCACCTGTGGCTCAAGAAGTCCCCAAGCCTAAATTTCTGGAGATTAGAAGAGTATTGTGGGGAAAGTAGCTAGTGTTTGCCCTCTTCATGTGGCCTTGGGCAACCTGGTCTAGTGGGAGGTGTTCCCGCCCATGACAGGGGGGTCGGAACTTGATGATCTTCAAGGTCCTTTCCAATCTAAACCATTCTCTGATTCTATGATTCACCTCTCAATGGGGACTCCAAGTATACAGTTCAAGGAGCTGTAGGAAGACAGCAGGTAGGAAACAGAGAAGCGAGAGCAGAAAACAGTCCTCTTTGGAGGTTTGGCAGCACTGCCTATCACATAAAGGTAAGAAATATGCAGAGTTAAACCTCGTAGATAGCTCCTCAGGAAGGTATAGATGGAAAAACACCTGCTGTACGCATAAAGGTGTTGCTTTGAGATACTGAGTAACCTAAATATGGAGAAGTAGGTACCTACAGATTTTGTCCCTCTTTGAGGTTACTCAGGAGCTGAGAGGCATCCTAACAATCCTGATTTTGAATTAGAATCTCTAAATTCTTTTATGGTTGTGGGCTTGCAACAAACTATTTTTCTTTGTTTTAATTCAATTATTATCTGTGTTCATAGGGTGTTGTTTATATGACAGTAGTATCTAGATCCTTTCCCCAGGGCCCAGGTCTCTTCATGAGAGTCTGTGCTCTGGGGAGTTTTATTCCAAACAGATCAGAGTCACAGGACAAATTGCTAAGTCACAAGCACGGAGCAAGGCAGTGACAGCAAAAGGACTTAAACCAAGTTCCTCTCACTCTGCCTTGGACGCTGTTACACAACCTCAGTTATGAACACAATATAACTAACTAACTGTAACTACAACTGTTCTGGATCAGAGCAAGAGTCCATCCAGGTCATGTCCTGTCTGCAATAGGGGTCAAACAGACACCAGGTAAAAATATAAGAAGAGTGAAGGCATGCAAGGTCACCTCCTCAGAATATTCTCCCTGTCTCCACAAAGATTTCTGGATTCAAAGGCGGTGCTTTTCTATTAATAGAATTAATCATTCTATTATTCCCAAAGGGGTTTCTCTTCTATGAACACTGGAGATTGTCACTTGAACCCATGAAAACTTTTGGCTTCCACAAAGTGCTGAGATGAGCTTAACTACCTATTCCATAAAGAACCCGTTTCCTAATTTTTACTTTGAACTTGCTACCCACAGTGCTCCACTCAATGCCCTTATTTCTTGCAGTGAAACAAACATTGAACAGTTGATCCTCCTTCCTCCAGGTCACTCAAGGCCTAAAGTATTTACCTGCTGGGTGCTCTCTATCATTGCCAGAGCTTCAGCCATTAATTTCTGGTTAACTCCACAAAGGTTTGCTACTTTTGTCTGGCACTTGTGATGGACGTTCATGCTGCATGCTGAAAGAAAGAGTAAAAGGTGTCAGAATCATAATCACAGAACCACAATCACAAAATAGGATCTCCCAGTTGGTATAGGATTATGAAGATGGTGAAGTGTCTTGGGCCTCTCTGGTAGTGGAAATAGAGCATGCAAGTTGATACGAGGAGTCATTTTGGAAGGTCAGCGGTGTCACTGAGATGTTCTTTGCCTCTCTGGGAAGTGACCATTCAGCCTCGCGGGCCACATAACTTTCTGTATACTGACAGTTGTCCTCCTTGAAGAATGATCCTCCTTGAAGGATGGTCCTTTTGACCACTCCTTTACCACCCCAGATGCCATCTCATACAGGTCTTGTAGAGAGGTGTGATAAATGAGATTTGGATCTTCAGCTTGCAACCCTCTAAAGACAATGGCTCGCTCCCGTGCTTAGCTCATGCCACATATATTGGGCACTCACCATCACACTTCAGTCCTTGCCGTGCAAGGCCCCAGAGGAGTGTGCCGCAGTGATCACAGAAAGTTGGGCTCTTGTAGTTGTAGACTTTGAAGCGGTGAGGCATGTCGATCTTGGACCGCTCTTTTACTGCAAAACAAAAGCCATGTTGGCAATTCACCCCTCTCCACCTCAGCTCTGGATGGAAAACTAACAGCACCCAGGCTTGTACCACAGAAGACAGGATGTCTACTGACCTTTTATCCTTGGGTATGACCATCAGGAAAAAAACTATCTAAAACTATCATTCAGATATACAAAGCCAAATATTGATACATAATACCTGTGCAATTCAGTGGGAACTGGGTAATTTAATACCTGGTCTTTATTTATCTGACCAGATAGCTGCTTGTATCTCAGCTGTGCACCCAGACTCCCTTAACACTCAACAGAAAAATAGTGGTACATCTAAAAATTATTCATCCCATCCTGAAAAGGATGTCAACATTTGTTGTCATCAGTCACTCTTTGGAAGAACCTATTTTTCTTCTTTTAGTATATAGAGAGTCAAAGGTGATGACAAAGTTGGATACATCTACCCTGCAGATGTCAGAAGACAGGTGAGATGAATCTCATCTCTAAAGACTGTAAAAGGAGAACAGGGTCCAGGATGGGACTGGAAGCAAAGAGAAGCTGTGGGACACAATTAAGAAACAGTGAATAGTCCCACCAAGACTCAAATTTCCACTTTTGCGCACCGAAAAATGAAGGTTTATTATAAACTGATACGAGAAAAATACAATAAATAATAGTGGATGTGCTAGATCTTCCACTGACTGTTTGGAAATCTCAGATAACACAGAGTGGGATGTTAAAGTACTGCTTTGAAAACTCAGTGTGATGTCCTGCCTGAGACCAGACAGTGAGGAATTTCTTCCAGTAAATCTCCACCTCATGTCCATGACTTCCCTCTGAGCTATACTTCATACATTAGAAAAATGTCAGTCCTGATTCAGCAATTGCTTATTCAGCGGCTGCATTCGAGTAAATCACAAGTAGGAGGTAATGAAACCACTAGGAACATAAAAAACAAAGGGCATAGATCAGATCACACAGCTTTTAGTTCAGTAGCACTTTTTGCTTCATCAGAAGTTGTTTTACAGTGATGTAGGAGAGATCTGAATGACACCCAAGCTTTTTAAAAGCAGCGAAATAATAATACATACCATTGTTTCCCTGCTATTGATTGCTGATCCTGTACACTTGGCTATTACTTTATCAATGCACTTCTTATGAATGGCAGCGTTACATTCTGAAAGAACAAATGTGTCACGGTGTTAATAAAAAATGCGTTAAGAAAAGATTAAGTGAAAAATGATAGTAACAAGAAAAAAAAAGGTTTCTTACGTCTGCATTGATAGCCTTGTTTATTCAGACCCCTGAAATAAACAGAGAAAGTTAACTGAATTTTCTGAAAGCCTCCACAGAAGAAAGGAGAGCAACATGTATGAAAGAAACAGAATAAAACAGCTTTATATACAGTCTGTATAGAGCTTCTCTAATCTAAGTATCTTCATTCAATCTAAAACTGGAGTGATTCTCTGTGGTTTTCACAGCCTTTTCAGCACACATTCACATTCTGAGTTTCACAATATCCAAATAGCAAACTGGGCTGATGAAAAATGTCCGTGCGTTTGGCCAAACCCAAAAATATTTATAAAAAATAAACTAAAAAATAAGAGGAATTTTCACAGTTGGAATTACAAGTAATGCCATAACTCCACATGTAAGATGACAAGGGTTCGGTCCTGCTGCCTTTGCCGACAGCAGAAGCACAGATAATCACTGGAGAAGCAGAACTGGTCCCTAGAGCTAAAAGGGGAAAATGCGTAGATCTGATTTCATTTACCATACAAACTCATGACAGACAGAGCAGAAGGTGGGTTGTGGAAAAAAGGTGGCCGTGAACTCATGACACTTGACATTATGGATTTTGGCCTGTTTGATGGCTCCCCTGCGCTGGTGCAAGGAGAAAAAGCCTTCAGTCTCACAGTCAGCCAGGTCCTTTGCGTCTGGGGGAGAGGAAAGAGCAGATTTATTAGGATACCTTGTCCTGATCAGGCACCTTGAGAAAATGCAGCTGCCAAACCACTAAGTGACTGAAGCTGATGATTCACTCCTGGGAATAAATATTTTTAAGAAATACAGTTTTCTGAAATCCACACAAGGCTCATTTGGATTTTCTTTTTTTTATCTATTGTTCCTACAGGGGCACTAAAATTACTTTAAACTTGGGACTCTGAGCTCCCTTGAATATTCATAATGCTGCTTTTGAAATGTAGACCAGAAATTTCCCAACGAGAGATAATTTGCAGTTAAACATATAATTCTAACTTCATATAGCAGTGAAGAACCATGCCCTAAAAAAGATGTAATTACATAAAATTTAATAACTATCTGTATATGCACACAAACGCACATGTGTGTATATATATATGTGGGTATTTAACGGAATCCTTTATGAGTGCATGTATGTGTGTGTGAGTAAGCACGTATGTATGTTCTTAGGATTTTCTTTTTCTTGTTATTTTTCCATGCCAACAATTGCTTTGTTGTTTGCTGCACCAATGCCATTGCTCACATTTAAACTTTTTAGAACAGCAAACAAACCAATTCTGACTACACATACACATGTGCGCTTATATATGTGCTTGTGTCTACAAATCTAGATATGCACACAATATCTCACTCCCAGTCTCTGTTTTGTTTTACTCATGCGTTATGCAGCGAGTTACATAGGTATTCTGTGGAAACTGCCCCCTGTGTGATCTGATGCTGATCTTGCTGTTTTTAATACACACACAACTTGCATTTTCTATTCTTCGGCCTCTCTGATATCTTCTAACGTACAAGGAGGCAACAATAGTCTATTCTATATTAAAATTAGGAAGAGATGAAGGAACTATCAGTATGGACATGCTATTAGCTGCTTTCAGTACTTCTATGTTTCTAAAAATTGAAGGTCCTTCTAGATATCTACACCTTACAGTTCACCCCGTGTCTGTGAAAGGCAGCAGGAACTTGGGCATCAAAGACAGAAGAATACGACTGAGCATTTGGATTGCAACCCATTTTCTTCAACAAAGCAAAATGTATTGCTCGTGGACATAGACTCTGCAGGTGACTAAGCTGCTGCCATGTCCCTGGAGGTCTGGCTGGACCAGGCAGTGGAGCCCAGTGAATGACTCAGCTCACCTTGGAGCACAAACCTGCATTTGATCAGATGAATCACTCTCTAGGTTCTTCTCCTGTTTTGCCTAGGTTGTTCTTGATCTTAAAAGACCAACTAACACATATACTCAGGTGTTGTCAACCATAAATTATATCCCAGCCTTTACATCTGCCCTATAACACACGCCGTGGCACATGTTACATGCATACATACAATTAGAATGATTTCAGAGGGAGCCTGAGTATATATTCTGTCTTACTTTGAGTAATGAGAAAATCTACCAAAATCTGCCTTGCAAATCACAGAGGAACAGTCAACCTTCATCCCCACCATAGAATAAAAATTGCTTTTCTGGAGCGTTCACTTCAAACCATTATGATAGTTCCTATGAATAAATCAGTAATAACATAGGCACTGCTTTCAGTGAAGACACCATGTCTGCCCCACATAACCAGAAATCACGCCTATCAATTAACAAACAAAATCACTTGCCACTTATTTCCAGGAAGTATCTTGCATTCATCAGCATTCGGCCTTGAGGTTTCAGTTCTAGCTGGTTGAGATAAGCGAAAAACAAGAAAAAAAGACCAGTGCAATCATTAAACAGTCATTCAAAGAAGCAACAACCATTTCAGATGACTCAAGCTATCTCCTTTCCCCAGCAGGAATTTTTTTTTGAATGCCATTAAAATGTAATTTTTGGGTTGCTCATACCCTTGTGGGACAGCAAGGCAGAATAGGAGCAACTGTAGAGAGAGGAGGCTAGATCACCTCTTATCAAACTCTTGGAGACAATAAATGTGACTAAACCACAGAAGCTGTATGCACGTTTTTAGACCCCAGCTCAGGACCAGCATTATCTATGGAGACAACTTGTCATTCCCAGTGGATCTTGCAATGGGGAAGTGGGACCACCTTGAAAAAAACCAGCCAATTTAGGTACTTAAATGATGCTGAAATCTCTTAGAAGCTTGGTTCTGCGAATCTTGCTTCCATTACAGTCAATGTGAATGGCATTACAAGCTTACTCAGGCATTTCTGGGACCTGGAAATTCCCACCTATCTGAACCTCCATCCATAGGTGACTTTGTAAATCTGTATCCACTTGCCTAGGAATAAGGAGATCTGCATTCAAGGAATTCTTCAGCCTGGGAACCACAATTGTGCCTTCCCTCACCCACTTCCAGCACAGCCTGAGCAAGGTCACCTCCACCTTCCAGGTGAAGCACTTCCCATGCACATAAAAGCAAGAAAAATGTTATTCTCTCCCCTTCTGACCCTTGCAGGATGGGATATGTAGGACCAACCTCCCCAGGTCGTGACTTATACTGGGCAGTAAGTGGAGAGAAGATCTCAGAAGCCACTAAAAGGCTGGGACGCGACAGGACTGGGATATCCCAACTCCGTTTGACCTTAGGTCTGTTACTCTTGGTGTAAGCAAGCAGCACTCCAGCCTACGTGCCCCCTCTCCTCTTCACTGGGTTGCTGCCTCCCATGGCTCTGAAGCCTGGGGTTGGAGGGATGCTGAACAGAGCCTTTTGGCTTTCAATTCCATTCCTAAGTATCTCAGTTGCTTCTAAGTTATGTGTTAAATATGCGAATCTCTACCAAATCTTGCTTTTAGTGATGAAGGCCTTTTTGACTTTTCTACTATCTGCTTAACCCATGCAGCTTAGCCTCAGAACTGGCATGAGAAATAAAACAAACAAACAAAAAATTCGAGGGAATCAGTTTCTTTCCAAATGTCTTTCCACTTTATTGTTAGTCATGACATGGCTACAGAATACTACATGTTAAAGACTATTATCAAGAACTTTCTTGCTTGGACTACCAGGGAATACAACCTTACATTTGGCATCCTTACGAAGACCGTTACTCCAAATTTACTCCACTATAACTCCAGTGATTTTAAAGGAGTTGCTCTGGCATAACTCTTAAGTCAGGCAGCTGTGAATCAGGTACTTGATAGCAGATTAAATTTTTAAAGCTGTTTCCCCAGAGCACATAAAATAATTCACATTTAGCCACTCATATTACCAATTGTCCCCAATGGGTTTCCTAAGCGAAGATGAATACGTGGGCGCATGAACCACAATCCTTGCTAACAGAGAGCATATGTTTCAATATAACAGCAGCAGGTAATATAAATGTGCCATGCTCTTCTTTTCTTTTCTGATATGAATGGAAGTCTTTCCTTCAAGTCACACCCAAGTAGACTGAAAACATTATTCTTTGGACGACAGACAGTTCCTGCTGCCCTGCTGGTTACAGTCACAGCCTGGCATGGACACAAGGCATTTCCCCACCCCACAGCAGCTCCCCATCACATCCTGCAAGAGGAGGTAACGAAGCTCACCCATATCTCCGTCTTCCCATTGCTCTTTTTGCACCTCTCCGCCAGCACCTTAAGTTCCACCGTGGTCTCTGAAACCATTTCGGCACTTTTGTCCTTGACAACGATGTGCATGACCCTGCCGTTGTTGATGTGGGCGTCGAAAGTGCTGTTCCAGGGTGGGTACATGGTGGGCTTCTTCTGCACATACACTTGACCATTTTCTGTCAACAAGAAGCAGTTTGGATTGACTGGATTTGCTTCTCATCTGCACTAAGGCCACCACTCTACAGTTCCTGAGACAGATGTGTGTTATTTACCCACTTTAAGGTCTCTCTCCTGGCATGGTGTCTAATGGACCATGTTAGAGTGTCTTAGGAGGTTACTATGTGAAGTGAAACTTAGGATGGGATTAATTTCACTTAACTTTAGGTGTCTACAATGTGTATGCCCGTATCTGAGCTGTCTGAGCATTGGCTCCACTCAGAGCCAGTGAAGAGGATATATTCAATATAAATCAATGGAGTTCGGGTGTCTTCATTTGACCAAATACAGACATCTACCTTAGAAAAGACAATTTCCACCCTTGACTCCATTAACCCTATTGAGTAGATCTCAGATGCAGACTCTGATACCACAGATACATCTAAGCAGGTGAATCTCATCACAGATAACCAGCTACATGATTCATCATTTCAGGTTTGCTTCAGTCCCCCTAAAAGCTGGGTGCACTTTGTGATGAAGGTTCAGCTGGAGGGCATGTCCAGTCAGTGGCTACACCTCAGCTAACTCAGGATGGCTACACCTCAGCCAACTCAGCTAACTCATACGTGAACTGTCTGGCAGACCCGCAACCACATCCACAGCGATGTCGAGATTTCAACCTAGCAAACTTTTCCTGCCCTTCTTCCTCAGGCAGTAATTCTTCTTCTTCCACAGCAAATGCATCTTAAAAAGGTGATGGGTAAAAAAATGGGTGTGTCTGGGGCTTAGCATTAGCTTGCGGAGAGTTATCTCTAGTTAGTTCTCTCTGAAAAGAAACTCAGCTGGCTTTATTTCATACAGCCCATTTTATTTCATACAGCCCTGCAAAAGGCTTGGACGCTTACTCAAGATCGATTCTATTTCACAGTCACCCTCTGCAGATTTTCAACCCGTGAAAAGCAGCCGTGTGAGCAGCAGACCTGCAACTCCTGTCTCCTAAAGACCCTGCTCTTACTTCCAATAATCCCAGCCTTCCCCTCATCCCAGCCAGCTGAAAAAGCACATGCAGCTCATAGCCTGGAATGTGACACGCGCTGGAGAAAATCTTTCCCCAGGTGGGAGGACTAATTCAGGTTTCTGTCCCCTGCTCAGCTTTGATTTACACAAGCAGGAATTCGGGGATTTCTGAGGCTTGTACCACAACTTCAGGATGGATTAAAACTGGTAAACAAGCTCCAAAGTTATTGGAGGCAGGTGAGAAGGAGAAAAAAGGAAACAGTGATTCCTGATTGTGTAATATTCATCTCAGGAAATGAGAGAATGTTTACTGGGGAGAGAACAAATATCAGGGCTGTGTGCTTATGACAAAAGTCTCCCTTCACCACCCCGTACACTAGAAACAACCACCAGAGCCACTGATGTAAACTATACTCACTGGATAAATTTAGGGTGAGAAAACAGCTTCCCGAGGAGAGGCATGCAGGATCCTGCAACCAATAGCAACTTGTTGAAACTTCACTCCACGACCCAACACGTGGCTCTCATAAAGCGGTTTTGCACCTGGGTCAATCACATAAATCCCATTCGAGCTGCGTTCCTCTCTGACTATCAGCACTGGTCTGCGTTGCAGGACTGAGCGGAGATCATTCCCGCAGCGTGAAAGCACTTCTCGCCCTTGTCCTGCCCCGTATGACAGGCGGTTGTGCAGCTAAATCTTAGGTTCAAATTCAGTTTTCCCAAAGTTCAGAGCACCTCTGAATAAGGTGAATCCGTCTCTATCAGTGAAATGGGGCTGACTACTCACATATGCAGATTTAGGCAACCATATACGCAGCTCATTGTCTGCAGGCTTAATTCATTCCCATCAAGCTTGCAAATATATATTCAATGCACTCTTTCAAATAAAGCAGGCAAAATGAGACATAAACTTCCCAGCATCACGGAGAACAGAAATCCCAGTAAGGACCATTATTTCTTTGCTACATCAGTGAAACTCCACAGACGCGAAACACACCGCTTGCAAAACAAGTGCTTTGGTTTGCGTTGCACTCCAAAACATACGGCTTGAATAAACAACCCCTGGAATGTGAATGAACTGGCCAATATATGGGATCAGACAGTCACCCCCGGCGCATCCCCGCTGACGTCTGTGGAATTCGGCCAGGGATTAATCTAACCCCGGGTTCCTGAAAAATAAAATAGCATCTGTCTTTCCTGGGCACCAGCTTCCACTGGAGCTGGGAGCACTTTTTCCTGGAGGCTTGCTGAGTTCAAACACGGAGCAGGATCCTTCACAAAGCAAATGTCACCAGGACAGGTGGTGAAATGGCACTGGGCCGGGTGGCTCGTGAAGGCAGAAGCCATTTTTAAAGGGCAGATTTTTTTATACCTCAGGGGCGCCTGTGATTTCTGAAATGTTTTGTCATCAGTAATAAATTGCTGTAACACTTCTAATGGAGGTTAGGGTTGGTTTTTTTTGTTTTTGTTCGTTTTTTAAAGTTTACATCCTAAAAGACCAGGGTCCCTTTTACAACATAAGCAAGTGGAAAAAAACCAAAAAGGCTGCCCAACATCTTTCCTGAGCTTCTGAAATTCTTTAGGGTGGCCTTGTTGTGACACCTGTGTGGCCACAGACAATGTGCGTTACTCCCAGACCCCTGGTGACCTCTGTCCCAATGACTTATTCATCACGGCTGGCCGACAAGTCCCAGCCTTCAGCATGAACCCAAAGTGAGAGTCAAACTCTCTTTTTTTTGGAAACTAAACACATTTATCATCTACCACTGCTCTGTTTGCAAAAAAACCCAACCAAACAAAAAAACCACTCTCACAGTTTGTTAATGCTGAACATGGCATATGTCCGATCCGTAATAGGATATTGCAAAAGTCAGAGCAGAGTCATCTACCAAACTAATTCCAGCAGAGAGCTTGCAGGAATTTGGGACTGCATCTATCCTGGATTCAGCTCTGGGTTTAGGCACGTTCTGCCCTGCATTCTGCACTCGCCACTACATAGCAATCATTTGCCCTGGAGAAATCTTAATGGCCACGTGTCAGAGCACAAGGCTGGGAGTCAGGATTGCTTCCATCTCTTACCAGCATTGCAGCTGATTCACTCCTGCTCCTTTACATGTAACTTCAGCCAAAAATTTGCATATCAGGGGATCAATATAATTGTTTTTTAATCCCATCACCACTGAGTAGCAAGTGCTTTGTGAAACCAGGGAGCTGGAGAGCAAACCATGATCAAAAGAATCACAAAGCAGGGATGCAGCTATTTCAAATATACTCAGTCAACGTTTGTCCTGAGACCTTCATTGTCTTTTGCCTTCTCTGAGCCTGCTTGAGCATGACAGGTCCTCTGGATGGTCATGCAGAGAGCATTTCTGGCATTTAGAGTTGGGTTTATCTCACTGAATGTCAGATATGTACCTCTGAGTAGACTGTCTAAACTGCCCTCAGAGACAGTGCAGAGCACTGGGCCTTTCTAGTGCGTGATTCATCAGACCCATTATGGTCTTTCTCTGGAGATTTTCAAGACCCGTCTGGATGCAGTCCTGAGTAATGTGCTCCAGGCAATCCTGCTTTATCAGGGGAGTTGGACTAGACGATCTCTAGAGGTCCCTTCCAACTCTGAAAATTCCATGATTCCATTACGGATGCCTTCCTCGAGATGAATCCTACCATGGAAATCTGTAATGCAAGGGCAGCCGACTTGCTCAGATACCGATATCCTTGCAGAAGACTGGAATTGTAGGGGAGATGGATCCCACCATGGCCTCATTTTGGCTTAATCACCTTAAGGTAAGGTTAGTCATCTACACATTTAGACACCCTCTACGAGCAGCAGATTAACACCTCCCAAGGGTGAGTCAACCTACCCTAAGAAGGGAGGCTGAGAAGAATCAGTCTTGGGAGTTTCCTGCTGCTGTCACTGACATGACGAGGAGTCCCTCTGGCTGCCCAACCATGCTCGGAGCAACGGCTGGACGAGTGCAATTATATCCCAGCAGAGATCTTCTAACAGAAGGACATAATTTTTCCTATATTCAATCCTCAGTAATGGAGAAAAGTTCTCCCAAACACACTCTTTTATTTCTTGTTTGTAGAGGTATTATTATTATCATCATTAACTCTCAGGAGCACAAAAATTATATCCCTTAGTAGATTTGTGTTTGTTAGATGCCAGAAAATGCTTTTGGCTCTGTGTCAGACAGATAAATATAGGTCTGTGTTGACCAAATTGATTTTATTCACTTTTGAACTGACAAGACACTTCAAGTGGAGTTATGGCTTTCAAAGGACTTATTAAAGCAAACAGCCAAGTGCTGCACAGAGCTGAAATAGGACCTATTTTCAGTAAAACGTGAGATCTTAGGGATATCTTGTCATGTAGTATTTTCTTTCCTTTTGAATTTATGAGTCACCACATCCTCCAGAATCATTTAAAGTATAATTTCAGCCAAGACAGAGTTCAATGTGATAAATGCTGACTCTTTTTTTTAAAAACAAATAAACAAGCAAACAAAAAGTGAAACAATGAATTGTTTTGCAATTCTAAAATTTCTTTTTTTAAAATCTCTTTAACATCCTTTAGAGGTTAGAATAACAGGGTTTCTCAAGATATAAAAAAGGATTTTTGAGTTGAATTAATTTTTTAAAGAATCACAGCAGTCAAGTTAGGAATTTATCAAGTTAGATTTAAGAAAAATAACAGCCAATATGAGGAATTCCCTAACACTGAAGGTCTTGGTCTTCACGATTCTCAAAAAGCAGAACTGAAGAACTTCTCATCCTCTCACTGGGACTATTTTCATGCATAAGACATATACGAAATGTTTTCCCAATGAGGACTCATTAAGGTTGTTCAATCAGGAAAAGTGTGCAACAATCCATATATCCAGACACAGAAAACAGCTTAGCAGGAGGTTTCACTTTCAAACATTTTACATAGTACAGCAATTACACAGAGCAATTAACTCTCTCTGCAAAGACTGCAGCTGTTTGAGAGCTATTTTTTTTTCAAATGGTGGAAGTTGCTGGACCTGCCAGTTCCTCAGAAAAATGTGATAACCAAAGACAGCCCTCCCAGGATATTTCTAGGACACCCCAGATTTCATCTGTCTGGAGTCCTGCTGACAAACCAACAACTGCTCATAGAAAAACGAAACCAAATACAGCTCAGCTCATCTGTACTGTCACATGCTGGGACCTGTAATTCAGATGATAATAACCTCAAACTGAAGACATAAATTTGTTGGGCATAATCTTAAAATCAGGTTGTCTTGCAAGCCATACAAAACCCTGACTTGCACTGTGCTGAGACACAAAAAGCACTTCACAAACCCTTATAAATGTTTACCAATGTTCTTCCTACGCACCAGAAACGACACAGTAAGGCACACTCGTCTTATAAAAGCTCACACGCATATCAAACACCTCCCCACTTACCTGACTCCACGGCTTCTTTAACCATCACCGCACAGTAAGGGTTAATCACCTCCCCTTGGGATGGCAGGTAGGGGCCACTGTCATAGTTGGATAAACCGATACGTAGAAAGGGAGACATGACAAGTCCTGTGTCAAACAAAAGACAGGCAATATTTGGGAAGAGTCTAAAAATTCCCTTGGTTTTAACCAGCCTCTTATCTCGGTTGGACAGGGGTACGCCGGCCGTTAGTTATCCATCCAACTGGAGACTCTCTGGCTTCCTCCACTGTCTAGCAGGATGATGGACTGACCGAGTGTCGCTTAAAGTACGTAAGGTAGCGTAACTCAGCTGTTGGGCTCAACCGCATAGCCGAACTCATCACAGGGCTGGAAAGACCCGCAACAACAGCTTTGACTACTAGTGACTTGACGCCAGCTGTCAGGAACGAGAACGACAATACACAGAAGCCAAATCGTGACTTTCTTGGCGGGGATAACCTCTGCTGTAATTTATGTTGAGTCACGCGTTCAAGAACCCAAATGCTATGAGAATAGAAAGGGTTTCGGGAATACAAGGCTGCTGGAAGCCTGCAAGCTGAACATGAAACTGTGAAATAACTGCGTACTATTTATACACAGCATGGAAATGATCTTGGGCATTCAGCTGCCTGGGTACTGACCCATATTCATAAGTGAAGCTATAAAGAGAAAATTCAGCTCATATGAACCACACATAATTTTAAACAGCTGAAAACAGAAACATATAAAATCAAGATGCGAGGAAACACAACAAAGCCTTTGGATTGGTCTTCTCTGTAGGCTTTTTCAGAGCTTCCAGAGAGATTTAGTGAAACCGGAAATTACTAACTGCTGTAGGTGGTGCCCATCCTGGTGCCATCTGGGCCCAAGGACTGGGATTTACCACACGACTTTTGTGTCAACTTCTGAGCTTGTCTTTCCTGGTTCCCCTTTTAGCCAACAGGCAGCGAGAGGCACTTTGAACCCAGCTGCAGATGTCTATGTCTTGCACCACCGAAGTTAAAAGACATGAGTCCTCTCACCAGCTGTTACCTGTCAAATATATTGACAACAATATATTGTTCAGTTACAACAGCAAAAAATTTGAATGATTTGTGGTGTGGGATGCAGCCCAAGCCTCTTCTCCTTTTTACACCTAAAATGCTCTATACCAAGGGCAGCTTCTCTGGCTTCACACAGAAGAAGACCCAGATGCATTGCCGGGAATGGCATTTTCTTACCTGTAAATGGTATTTTCCTGGTAGATAAGTTCAGTCTCTGGCTAGAGGGGCTTCTTTTTTCATCACAGTTGCGGACAACATGGAAAAGATTTTCTCAACTGAAAGAATGAGGATAACTGCTCCTCTGGCTGGGCTGACTAAAACTTGGACTCTATGTTCAAGGAGACAGGAGGCAAGACCATCAGGGAGAGAGGGAAGCTTGAGAAACCAAGATGTAGCCCCTTGCTTGAGTGTCTTCTCTCTTACTCAGCAGTGTGGAGTGATGAGTTTCCATCAGCCCCCTGTGCAAAAGTCTAGGGCGACCGTAAAAGTCAGAACAACTTTTTGTTAGTGCGCCGCCAAGTCACAGCAGGTCGTTGTTTTGCTTGTGTCCTGGGTATGGTGAGATCTTCTCCTTCTTCCTGTTTTATAAAATGAAGACAAACAGCCACAGTTATCACAGGGACTGAAACACTAATTATTCTGGACTGAATATTCACAAGAACTGAGCACTCACACTGTTACATTTTCTGACACTTTGGCAAAGAGGGGGCCTGTGCAGCCAACTGCAGCTATTCTCTGACAGAGATTTCGACAGGGTGAGGTTTCCCATGAGGTTTGCCTAAATTTGTTACCCTACATACGACCATTCTATACAACAGACAGCATAGGAAGATTCTCCTTCCTGTTTGAGTTCCTGGGTAGGCTAGCGAACAACCGGGCTGAGTTTTCAGGAAAACAGCAAAGACTCATAAACCCTCTTGGACACTGTGCTTCAAAGAGAAGAAAATCGTCAGGTTTCTGGGAAGACAGGATGGGGTAGAAAGAGAGAAAAAATCCTGTGATTTATGTCTACTGTGTCCCCCTAGGAATGCAGAGATCATGGGCCACCAGCAGCTATCAGACCTCCTCTGAAGACTGTCCAAGGACCTCCTCATGTGGCATTGCCCTCAACTGGGAAAACTTCAACACTTTTGCAGTTTTACAGAAGCTAGCAGGAAAGGCAAAGCAGCACCTAGGGCTGGATGCAGGAGATTAGGACAATCCTGTTCTCCTCTGGATGAGGGCAACATCTCTCTGAATGATGTTTCAGAAACGCATTAGCCAAAAGCCTGGTAAACTTGCTCTGGAAAGCCACTTTCATCTAGATATTTCAGCACAGGTAGCTCTGTAAGGAGGGGCATTTGTGGCACTGCACAATATTACAGTAAATGGTTTATGAGTGTTCCCTGGCACAAAAAGGCTAAAATTTCTTCCCGGATTGACAGAAGCAGAGAAATCTGATCAAAATAAGTAGGAAAAAATCTCTTTAACAGGAAGCAATATCTGTGTATATATTTCCCCCCTCTGTTTGATGCAACTGTTTAGCCATTTCCTTTGTTTCAAAAAATAAGAAGTGTACTTAGTCTAAAGACAAAAGGAAAAACAAATCAAAGGGTCTTTGGCAGCAGAAACGGAAATCCAAGTAGTTTCAAGTTCTGTCTGTGCAATGTAGCATCAGTCTGGAAAGCTAACAAGAGCCAAAGACTAAGGCCAGCAGTCAAAACATCTGCATCATGCCTCTGTGTGTGAATGGAGATGTATTCTCTCTGCCTCTGCCATACTCCACTAATAATTCTGATGACTTCTGGGCAAGAGAAGACTATGTATCCTCTTCCAAATCCCCAGTTCACACACCCTTGGCTTTAAGAACCTACTGTTCCATGGACGGGAGCAGGAGGAAGAGCAGGGAGAGCTGCAAGCACTCCCTTACCATGACTTTCAAAACTCACCTTTAAAAACTCAGGGTGCTAGCCAGAATTGCTAGTCAACATGTTGAGCATCTAAGAACATGAGTGTTGCCAAAGGAAGCTAAAGGTTTTTTGATCACTCCTCAACACTAAAATGTAGTGACACTATTGGCTCAATTACTAAAGAAACAAAATTAGGGCTAAAAGCTTGAGCCTGGCATTTATCACATTTCGATGTACTAACAACATAGTTAAAATTGTGAAAGCAGCTTGTCCTGCTAAATACTCACATCATTGCTCCAAAAATCACTGGTTGGATGTACTACAAGGTACCTGTTCAGATCATAGAATCATAGAATCGCTGAGGTTGGAAGGGACCTTTAAGATCATCAAGTCCAACTATTAACCTACCCTGACAAAACCACTTCTAAACCATGTCCCCAAGTACCACGTCTACCCTTTTTTTAAACACCTCCAGAGATAGTGAATCCACCACCTCCCTGGGCAGCCAATTCCAATGTTTAATAACCCTTTCAGTGAATTTTTTTTTCCTAATATCCAGTCTAAACCTCATCTGACATAACTTGAACCCATTTTGTCTCATCCTATCACTTGTCATCAGGGAGAAGAGGTAAGCCCCCACCTCTCTACAACCTCCTTTCAGGTAGTTGTAGAGAGTGATAAGGTCTCCCCTCAGACTCCTCTTCTCCAGGCTAAACTACCCCATCTGTGGGTCTGCCCTGTAAACAGTGACATTTAAAACTTTTCTTAGTCTTTAAGGCTGGACACCCCCTCCCTTCCCTGGAGTGTAATAATTCACTTTGGCTCTGTGCAATCAAGCACTTCATGAACAGGTTTCCCAAAGAGGCTGTGGACTCCCCATCCTTGGAGATATTCAAAAGCCCTCTGGACATGGACCTGGGCAACTCGCCTCAGGTGACACTGTTTGAGAAAGAGAGTTGGACAAGGCAACCTCCAGAGGTCCCCTTCAAGCTCAACCAGCTTGGGACAGATCTCACTTAATCCTAGATGTCCAGAGCACCTGCGCCTCCATGTGAGGCAGTTACCTGAGCTCCTGAGAGAGGAACAGAGAGAAACTGGCAACATCAGATCATGTGGACCCATTTTAGACCCCTTTGTTAGCATGTGAGGAACCCATTCCTCTCTTTTGAGAGCAAAGGGGAATACCTGGGGATGATCTGTTCACACAGAGCACCTCCACTATAGAGATCTGGTTTTGATCAGATTCCTCAAGCCACGACATTTCAAAAAATCCCTTGCATTGTATCTGATCTAAAAGGTTTATGCTGGGGCTTCACAGAAACCAGTCTATTGCGTGAGATGTTCTGCAGCCACCAGCAAACAGGCGAGAATTTTCTTCCCAGCTGCAAAGCATGTAGGTTTGGCACGCGTAGCGTTAGCACTAGCAAATCAACAGCAAAGGCTGGCTAAAAGCTAGCTAAAATCAGAGTTTACTGTTCTACCAGCCTCCTGTGAGCACTCTGCCCTGGGGTGAATTTCTTCACCCTGTCCAATAAATCAGACAGATAACTGGTTTCCTGCTTCTCTCTCACTGTCTTTCCTGAAACCACCTTGGCTTTGGCCCAAACATCTGTTTTCCAGGTCATATCTCCAGCATTTACCACTACAGGACTGCTACTTGGCTCACATCCACAGCCATAAACAATTAAGGAACAACACAACTCGGCTCCAGCAACGGCTCACTGTAATAGCAGCAGTTTAATTTAACACTAGAAGCAGCTGCATTGGATATGGAGAGCGTCTGCTTAATTTCCCAGCGGAAAGGATACTATAAGGTATCTGAAAACTAAGGATGAAATGCATCTTCCTATAAAGGGCCACCTGCAACCTCTTCCCTCTTCTCCAATAAAGCACCAAATACAGTGTAATTGGGGTTCAGCAATCCTGCACCCTGTTTCGCAGGCACAGGGGAGCTTTGCCCACTCCAGAGAATAACACAACACATGGAAATAATTCCCAGATTATATTAGGAAGTAATAAAACCCTTAATATCCTTAATCAATTGTGGTTAAGGAGAGAGGAAGAAATGAGCTCCTGCTCCTAGCCAGCAGAACTGTGTTAAGGACAGCTGCCTTCAGTGGGATTTATGCTTTTATGTCTCGCTGAATGAAAATAGATGCACGCATAATGCAGTAAAGATGGCGACTTACTGAATGAGGGCCAACTGAGAGGGGAGGGGGAGTATTTCTGGATTTGAGATGCTGCTTTCCCAATGTCATCAAACTCTAGTTTTCTAGAGGGCAGAGGGAATATTTCCAGCTCTCTCCCCTTTTTGAGGCAAAACTGCTCATGCAAAATGAGTTCATAATCTGCGGATCAGCATCACCAAGAGCAAAAGGAACCAGGAGTTATAGCTGAAGGGTATGAACTTTCCTTCACCCCCTGAAAGGCATCTCCCAGCCAAAAAGGCAGTTCCTGACCCTGCAAACATCTGTTTAGATAGCTGTTGGAGACCTGCATGTGAGCATAGCTCAACACACCTCAGGGTCTTCCTGTAGGTTTCAAGAGCGACAGTGAATGCCAGCAGCGATGGCTGTGGTCCCTGTCTCTGCCCCCAACTCCTCATATCCCTCAGGCCATACAGTAGGAAACAGGGATCTAAATAACTCCCCTGAGTGACTTTCATTTTGGGTGCCTGTACTGCCTGTTATTTCAGTGGAGATCAAACCAGTCTGTTCCTAAAGAAGGAAGTTCAGAAACCCTCTGAGTGCCATCCAACATTTCTCACACTTTTCTTTTGCAAAGGTGAGGATCGTGGGAGGAGGAGGAAAAGGAGGAGAGTTTGCATAGCCGTTAAACTTCCCCTCTCTCAATAGTCAGCCAACCCATCTGCAGCATCTCACAAAGGCGGTGGAGGGAGAGGACGAGGAAAAGCAGGACCAGCAGTCTCTGATGGGATTTGTATAATATCAGACTCCAGGTGACTAAAGAGTTTCCCAAAACTTCATGGAATGACTTCATTTCAAAAACATAGGTGATGCTCTCTGCGCAAACCCTTCCCCATTGCTTGCAGACACAGAGGACCCAGGCAAAGCATTTCTTCTGCCATGTGGAAATGAAGCTGGCAGACTTTTCTGGGGCCAATGGCAGGCACAGGAATGGGCATTTCTCTTTAAAGGTCTCTGGGACATCTTGTGATGCTGTGTTTAGAGCAAGTTGCTTGTATCGGTAACAGGACCTGGTCTCTTCTATATAGGCTAAAACCATGGCTGTGTCTGTGTTCAGATGTCTGTGTTCACATGGCTGTGTTCAGGTCTATGTTCAGATCTTATATGTGATTTAGCTACAGTGGAGTTAACGCAGATGAACAGATTTACATCTGTGAAGGGGTTGGTATTCATTCCACTGGGGAATTGCTGAAAATTGCTGCTGGGAATGCCAGTGGTCATTACATACATCCACTGGCTCTAGGATGGGATCTACAACCATTCCAGCAGATACATATAGAGCCGGGTCTTAAAAATAGGGAATTTGTGTTTTCCTATCCTGAGATCTCCCCATAATAATTGCTTTAGGCTGACGTAAATGTAGGCTATGCCCAAAGACATGGTTCAGCTCTGCACCCCATCTCAGATTTCAGTTTTCCAAACTCTTCCAGGATTCTGGTACCTGCGTATGGTATGGGAATAAAGTTCTCTAAAAGCAACCCTTCTTTTCTTTACTTGACAAGCAAGTTTGCAGCTGCACCCATTCCCCAATTTGACTGATCAAGCACGGACGTGGGGGCCTGCACTAAGCAGGAATGATGACATGGGGGATGGTATGCAGCAACTGCATTTTGGTTGGATAAAGAGACTGAGAAATCACGGTCTCGCTGTCGGTGAAGAGATTAAGGGTGGATTCACATGAATATACGCAGACAATCACAACGCACATATGAGCTACCACCCCAGATCCTGTCATACACAGGAAAGAAAAAAGAAAAGAGATATAAGTACTTGTAGGGGTGCATCACCCCACCCTAAAGAAGACATTCAAAACAGGTTAAGCCAATCCTATCCTAGAATTGCTATTTCTCCACTATGATTATGCCTACCCCAAAGATGCCCAAAATCAGGTAAGTTCTCTGAACGATGTTTTGATGTCCAGTGAACAGGACTCAGATTTTAAGTTTGATCTGGGAGCAGATGCATTCATGTCTAACAGTCACGATAGCTTGAAAAGACAGTGAAATACAAATGGGTGGGGACCCAACACATCCTGCCCGTCCACGGCCATCTGCTCTGAAAGTCAGTCTAGAAATGGAAAGATGGTCTAGTGCTCAGGGACACTCCTCAACACTTCTTAATTTGCTCATGTAGACGGAGCCAAAGTCTCTCATCAAAAGGAGAATCTTTCAGATATGGCTTTTGTTTTCCAGTAGACAACATGAATTTATCTCCCTCTGGAGAGGCAAGATTTTTCAAGCTAAAACCCTTGTTATTTCTGCAAACTGGGAAGAGAAGCAGAGCAGACCCACCAAATCTCTACTGGGAATAAACCCCTTCAGGTCCTGTGCCTGCAGCTAGGTCAAAACCCTTATTTTCCTCACATTTATCCAACATTTGTCATGTCTGGTCCTGAAACAGAGCAAACTTGCACCCTCACCTGTCACACCTGAAACATGCACAACTATTCAGCTTGCTCTCCTTTATAAATCTTCTATTTTTTGTTCATTTTTTTCCCTTTGGGTTCAGATTATTAAAAGCAACTTGTTGGTTTTGCTTTCTTATTTTCCTAGAGAGCTTCTGGTTAATTTATGTCCCTGTACTACTCCATTTCTGCAACACTTAAGCCACACAAACTGAAAAGAAATGTTTTCAGAATAATTACCCTCATTGTATTTATTTATAATTTTTAATACTGACTTCTCTTTTCAGGTTTTAGTTGCCTTCTAACAAACACAGGACAAACCTGAAACCACAGCGCCCAGTTTTTCAAACACTGCACACGAAGCGTTTTTAAAGAGCTTGTTGGTGTAATGAGGGAAATAAAAATACCTCGAACTGAGATGTAGCTACAATATTTCCTTTCCTTTGGCCTCTTGTTCATTAGCCTAGCAGTTTCTGTATTTCTATAAGATTTTGGCACTGGTTCAGACTTCTCGATATATTTTTTTTTGGTTGGTTGGGTTTTTTTTTTTAAATGACACAGGTGGAGTTTGTCTCAAATACTTCACCATCTTGTATCTGGATGGTCGTTAACGGACTGAACTTCCTGCCAGTGCCAGTATCTGCACCAATTTCTTACTTTCCTTCCCTTAAAAAAAAGAAAAAGTCCCAAAGAGGGGGACAGGACCATAATGGGACATATTAACATCCTTCCTTCTGCAGGCACAGAAGATTTGTTCAGCAGTAGGGGTATTTCATGGTTTTATTTAATCAGGAAATCTGCTAAAGGTATTTGGACCCCAAATCATAGAAACATTGGGCTGGAAAAGAGCATTTTGCTCATCCCTCTGCCTGCTGGCAGGCTATGTCTACATCACCCTTGATGTATCTGTCTAGCCATCTGTCAGGAATAAAGCTTCTGGTATGCATGGTGTTACCACATACTCCTCAAAAACTGTGGACAAATTTGCCTCGGATTGTAACTGGAGTCCACATTGGACACCCACACCTTACTTCTCTGTGACACAAAGGACTTTGGAGATGTATTTTAGGAAAACAATTTTGATCTAGTATTGTCCTGTGTTTCCCCAGAGCTTGCCCTATTATTTAAGGAGAGTTAGTGTTTTCTCCTTGCTCCTCTCCAGCACTGTACATTTCCTATTAGGCACAGCAGATAGGAGCTGCAAAAAGATGTCTGACTGACAGATAATTTCGTTTTAGGCACACCAACAGCATGAGGCCAGCTCTGGTCCACAGCCCTCAGCTGCCTTCTCCTTGCCCTGCAGTCCCCCCAGTAAGTCTGCAGGAATCTCTGCCTCTGTGAGCACCTGGCCCAGCTCACGCTTTACAATGAACACCACCACAGATATTTCAGATACTTCAGCCTTCTCCACACCCTTGCAGTTTCATGTTTATCCTGCTAAATCCCTTAAAGCAGAAATACTTCTTCTGCACAGCAGACCTGCGGCTTCTGCCTTCATTCTCTGCTCCATCAGTCTTTGCTGCCATGGGTTCACCAAATTCAGATGCAATGATGTGGTTTTTTTTCCTTCCATCCACCTCAGGGCTCCCTTCTGCAGATGCCAGATCTGTGACCTCTGTCATCAACACCATCACAACACAAACCTCTATGTCTTTCCCACTCCCGATGCCCCTGGACTCCAGCCATCTCCTTAAAGAAACCCTGACATATCATTCCATCTTCCTCAGTCAGACCAGAGCTCAATTTAAAACCAGAGTTCTATATAAATAAGGAAGCTCTGGCTCCAGTTAGGCCAAAAACCCTCTTCCCACTTGTAGTTTGGTGTCCTGTTCTCAGCACCAGAGCGTCAGGTGGGTTCCTGAGAGTCCTTCCATCTCTATCTCTTCATATCTTTCCACTCCATTTACCATTTAGCTCACACCAACTCTCTGAGAGGTCATTTGTCCACCAGCTTCTTTCTGTGCTTCTGCCCTTAGTTATCTCCCTGACTGGGGGGATACAGGACACAGAGCAGGAAGAAGAATGAAATACAAAACACAGCCAAAATTCATTTTAGCTCAAACTGCTGAGAATCTGGGTTTTTTTGGGGGGGAGGTTGGGTTTGTTGCTTGGGGTTTTTTTTGTTTTGTTTTGTTTTTTATATGACCTCCTGGCTGCTTAAGTAAACCTTCACGGTTCCAGCTTCACACTGTGTGCAGAGCTAAGTCATGATCATGCAGACAATATCTGCCCTCCTTCTTCCCAAAACTCACACTGTTTTCCCCACTAATTAGCTCATGCTGTGCCCTGAGCGCAGGAGGTAGCACAGAGCCTCGCATAAAGCAAACAGACATTCAGTCCATCCTACACTAGCTATCTCGGGACTACTGTGGCTCACGATCCCCAGGAACCATGAAAGGTTCACCTCAGCATCAGTCTCCAAGCTCAGCTAAGCAACACAGGGTGCAAGGAAGATGCCTGTCCCTCCTGCACACACCACTGGCCCGAGAAAAATTCAGTTAAGCACTCAGATACTCAGGTACAACAGCCCAGGTTGTCCCGGTGCACTCAGAAAATCCCAAAGGGGGACTAGCTCAAAAGCTGTGTCACCTCTGTACAAGGGTATGAGTTACAGCCGTAGCAGTGTTCATGAAGATGCAACAGATGATCATTTATTTTAGACAAATAAGGTCCCTTTTACAATGATCAGAAAGGGAAGGAATGACCAAAAAAATCAAGGCGGTGCTTTGTTCTAGAGATGAAAAAGGTTGCAATCAGTTACCACCCCTTCCTCACCACTCCCAAAAGGAAGAATGCCCCTTTTTCTGAAGTGATAGCACAGCTGTTGTCTAATATAGAACTGCAGAGCCAGGGGGGCTGTGCAAGTGGGAGCTGTACCATCAAGAGCCATATCGGTGGCTACCAGGACTTCAGCAAGCACATATGGCATTCCCTGAAAGGACTGAATTCAGAGGCTCACATCAGTACTGTGATCCAAAGCTCATTCAGTTAACACCATGTCCTCCTTGTCTACCATGCCTGCTGCTCACCCCTCATCCACCACCACGGCCTCCCTCCGTGTGAGTAGCAAGAGAAGTCCATGAGCATATCAGGCTGGTGATGCTTCTACTACCAGGGTCCTCAGCCCCAAAAGAGACCACACTCCCCAGGAACTACCCTATGGCAACTTCTCCGACGGAGATATGGGTCCATCTATTGATCCTGACACACTGGCGGTCCCTTTCCCTCCCCTCTTTGCCCAAACAAACCACTATACAGACGGGATTCCTAACACCTAACTTTAGAAATTCACTCTACTGCCTACTCTGTATACTTCTGCATATGGACTATTCACCCCAGACTCCTTTCATAAAAAACAGAAAGAAAGAGACCTGCTGGGTTTTCAATTTCCATTATCTCCATGTAGCTGACTAAAATGGGTCAAATGCCTGGTGACCTCAAATGCCTTTTTCTTCCCACAGCCAACAGACAGAGACCAGGCAGCCAGTTCAGGTGGAGATGTCTGTCTGGCATTTGGGCTTCTGAGACAGGAGGGGATGGCTCCCAGCCATGGTGTCTTACCAGCCAGCAGTTAAGCAAATTCAGAGATCAGCTTATGGGTCTTTGTCTGCATCGAAACCCAAATGAACTAATACATGTATTGCAAAGAGAGACGAATAAGCTGAGGAGGCAATGATGGTCTACAGCTTTGCCTAAGTACAACAGACTCTGAACCAAAACTCACTGAAAACTTTATTTCGCTTTCTACAGGATTTAAATCTGGTCTGTAAATAAGGCAGAAGGACAATGCTAGTAACTAGGAACCAGAAAAACTGACGTAAGCCGTATAACTGAATTTTCTAATGATGAGATTTGGTAAAAGCACCATCCTTTCCAATTTCTCTAGAAAATACATTATAAAAAAACCACCTTGCTTTGACGAGGTGGGGCCAGGGGGAAACAGAGTTGTTTTCTAGAGACTTTCTCTATCTAATTTGCTCAAGTGTTTTAATAACAATGGCTGCAGTTGCCCTGACAAACACCCTCCCCTTGTACGAGGGGGAGGAGGGGATAGAGGTGCTGAAAACGGAAGCTGGAGGATGCATGTTCTTTACTATTTCACCAATGTTATAAATCAAAACATAAATAGCAAGTGTTACTGCAAGGGTGGGAGGGGAAAACCTGGGTAAATTCAGCTCTCAGCATGCACACCGGCCTTCAAGACAAAGAAGAGAGACTCCCACATCAGCATTTGTCTCTCTGGTTTCCGTGGATAAGTAGGGTACGACCTTGTCTAAATCCCATTCACGAGCCAGAACAAATCTCTATAAGCCTCAGCTGCTCTTTCTGTTCTCAACATATCAGGCCCCAAATGCCTCCTCTTTCACTCAGACTGATTCTTCCCCCACCGCAGCTATTCCTGACTTGCGCTGCTGATTTACCCCAGCGGAGGAGCAGGCTCACCAGCACATAGAAACTCCACGGCAAAATCAAATGACCACATCAAAAACCTCCTCCGAAAAGAAGGCTTGAATCCAAGTGAAAAATTAATCATATGCAACTTCAGTTTCAAAACAAAATAGAAGTTAAATTTCTGCTCCCAGTGGACCTGCAGAAGTCCAGAGTGAGGTTCACGGTGATTTACAGCGCTAGATGACCTCAAAGCTTGTCCTCTTCGTGAACGTGACAGCTGTCCTGTTGCTGGCTGGGAAGTCCCTGAGTATCCCTGTAAATTGTTATCTGCTATGTACAAAATCACGGGGTCATTAAAAAACCAAACTGAATTAGTACTTCACTTGTGCCAAGGCAAAGCTGCAATAAGCCTGTGTGTTTCAGGAAAGTTACTTCAGCCTTACACGTGTGTGTTTGCAAATAATCCTGCTGCCACTAGCATTTTTCTCTTTTCTAAACTAAAAATTAAAATTAAGGCCACATACCTGGGCAGTTTATTTAGGTTACACGTTAATTTTGGCCTCTCAGACAGACACATTCATCTTATCAATACTTATAAATACTTAAAGGAAAGGGTGCCAGGGGGATGGGAACAGTCTCTTTTCAGTGGTGCCCCGTGATAGGACAGGAAGTAACGGGCACAAACTTGAACATAGGAAGTTCCATTTAAACATGAGGAGGAACTTCTTTGCTGTGAGGGTGGCAGAACAGTGGCACAGGCTGCCCAGAGAGATATGGGAATCTCCCACTCTAGAGACATTCAAAACCCGCCTGGACGCAACTGCTGTAGGTGCCCCTGCTCTGGCAGGGGGTGGGACTGGGGGAGCTCCAGAGGGCCCTTCCAACCCCCACCATTCTGTGATTCTGTGACATTCAGCTCACAGTGAGGGTACTGGTGCTGTGTGTTTGGTCCCAAGGATGGAACTGGGTCCAAAGAGTTGAGTTACTGCATCAATGTGGACGGACAGGGACAAAGCATACACCTACCAAACCCCCCAAAACCCTTACTGTCAGTCCAAAGTTATGAGTATATTTGTTAGAGGGGTTCTTCTCCCACAAAACACCAAAATAACTTCACAAAACGACGAGTCAGCCAAAGCCCTACAGCCAGTCTGCTTTGAGAACACATCCCCTTCCACCCTTGACCCCTGCAGCCCCGAGATGAGCTACATTAAATGCACGCTCCCGGCAAACGCCTGCATTTATAGTGGTACAACAGCCCTTCTGCTTATGGGCTTGGACTGGGTTTATTTGCTTTTCCAGAAAACATGTGGTGCAATGGCATATGAGGGAGGAATTGCACTTCCTGGCCTGGTGGGGGGTGGCTGCTCTGCAATGAAATATCCACATGTCATGACAGAAGAGGAATCTGTGTTTGACCTACAGCTATTGTTTAGGTTACAGGTTGTCTGCCATACTGTTACTGGACATTTCAAATGCCCCATACTTATCAAGGTAAGAAACAGAGGAGTCCAGAGGAGTCTATGAGCTCATAGATGACTCTTTAGGGCTGTGATTTAGTCCACAACACTTGGCCCAGACATAGCAGTGAGGAGCAGGTCCATGTTGGTGACCAGGGAGAGCTGTTTCTTCTCACTTTCTCTGCTGAGGTCCAAAACTTGCTATATACAGCATGCAAGGACAATTCATTAGGTTCATTACTCCTTTCTGGCTACATGCCTTCCTGAGAGCAAGGGTATGTCTCCTTTCTGCCCTGTGACTGGCCCATATGCTATAAGTGATTCTAGGTCCTGAAGGTCGCACTAAACCGAAACTAGGTATTTTGATCTTGTGAAGTGATCTGTTGGGATCAGCAGTGCATGGACGCACATGTCCCATACCGAGTGGACCAAGATATCTTCTCTGATCCCAAAAGGACAGCACATCTATCCCTTAGGTATATCTTCCTTCCTTGAAAGACCCTCATCCATCCTGCCTATGGGGAACAGTCCTTATTGCTCAAAATGTGTTGCCAGAGTGCTGCTCAAACAGGCCACAACCAGATGCAGGACTGTGCTGATGCTTAAATGGTCTTGCTGACTGCAGCACAGTGCTCAGCCCTGTCATGTTACTAGCATAGCCAGTAACCCAGACACACAATGAAGAATGGCACACACTTGCTCTCAGGAGCGCATCCAGTGGCAGCACACCAGCTATCAGGTGGAGCTGCGTGTCCTACCAAGCAGGAAAAAGTGGGCAGCAGGTCCCAATCCTTTGCTTAATACCAAAGATGGTCCAGCAAGGAAAAGAAATATCACTGGGAGAATGTGACCAGGCATTATTGCTTTAGTTTGGACTGGGACTTGGTTTGCGCTACACAAGGTGAACATTTGGATTCACTAAGTTCACCTGGATCTCTAGAGACCTCACCTTCCAGCCTGAAAGTAAACAGTGGGTCCATATTGCCCTTAAGGTGGGAGTTTGAGGAAAAGGCATACTTGAATTATTACAGAGTCTGTGTGGGTCCGCTCTGGTTCTGGGGATATAAGGCCTCCTTTCCCTGAAGAAGTGACAGGCAGAAAGGTCTTACGTCTCGGGTCTCACCTAACAGGAATTAATCAGCTCACTCTGTCCCAGGTACATTTTCTGGAGGTGTTTCTTTCTTTCTTACAAGGAGCAAGGAACAAGGATGCTCTTGTCTTAGCTGTTCTGGCGAGGTGTGTAAGCATGAATCCTCATGCCCAGGAACGCTGATAACGAAGCCAAGGAAAGAGCCAAAGCTTCAAGAAAACTGAAGAGCATTTTACTGTACAATGTGCTATACCTAATCACGGGTGAATCTCTAGCTTAAACCTTCATCCTTCTGTAGTAGGGAGGGATGTACTAGTCGCCCCCAGCCCCACACCCACCTCTCACCATATACCTATCTGTCTTCTGCCCACCTCGTTGTAACCAGCCCCTTCTTCTCAGGCTGTCTATCTACACAGGGTTTTTCCCACCCCAGATTGCTGCAGTGGGGAGTCTGAGGTCTACCCTACCTCCTCCACTCAGTGATCCACTTCTGCAGGCACGCTCACATCTTGTCCCATGTTACCACCAGCGCCTGGAACAACCTTTACAAACCAGTTTCAAACATCATTTTCCTGCCTGTCTAAATGATAAAACCCTCCATGAGCAGTGAGCTGGAGTTTTTTGTTGCCATAGAAAATTCTGTCAAACATATTTGATACAAAACCACTTTTTCAACTAAAAAATATAAATATTTTCTGAAGAAAACTTATGGCTTTTTTTCCTCTAGGAAACTGAGGTGCAAAGTCTGAAATGTTTTGATTCAACCAACTTATCATAATGCCTCATGGAAACTATAGATAAGGTTTCCTCATATCCTCATTCTTTCCGTCAACACAGGTTTATCCACAGGACCACATCTTCCATCAAACACTATTGCCTGGGACACTGGGGATGGAGTCAATGCTCTTCTGCACCACGTGAACAGGTCATGGTGAGTCTTGGAAGCTCCAGGAAATCAAGTGAATGGAAAAGTGCATACTATCTCTAACTAAATTCCTATGACACACAATAACAGCATTCAGAATCAAAACATTTTTGTTGTGGACCAAAACATTTCCACTAAAGAACTAAAACAACCTGTGTTTTGGAAAAGAAAACACCTTTATTTCTCTTGTCCTCTAAAACTGACTGAATCTCTAACCCTGAAGCTTCTAGTTTAGACGTTGATCTTCTAACACCTTACCTGGGAGTACGTTACTAGGCCCATGAAGAGCTGTGATCTTGCAACACACAAGGTTGCAAGACTTCCTCCTTCCTTCCATCTCCTTCCTCCTCCATTTCCACTTCCATATGTACCATGCTTTTGCTACCTTTGTTATAACTCATTCTTACATACACTGTAAAGTCCTTAGGATCAACTTTTTTTATGCATCCATGCACTATCTCATTCTCGGCTCCCGGTCAGGTCAGTTGTAATTGTGGAGAAAGTCCTCCTACTATCACATTTGCTAATAAGTATAATGTGCTAAGTACAGAAAGGCTTTTATTGCCACCTTTGAATTCCTTTACATATGAAGGAAGATGCTCCAGCCATCTCCTACAGGCACCTCTCTTTGATGTTACATCAAATTCTTTCCTTTAGCAGTTGATGAACTGGCAACCCTGGACGAAAACTGGATGAATTTTTCATCACTGTAGGTGCCTTGTCTACTCTAGGAGATGATTTCAATGTAGCAATACTTCGGTAAGATAATACTCTCTTCTTTTTTCTTTTTTTTTTTTTTTCTTAAAAAAGACACTTTTTATAATCACTTTTTCTGGTTTTCTGTTTCATAACAAGTGGGGATAAGATGCAGGGCTTTTTTCTTTTTCTAAACTCAAGTATTCATCAGGCATTATTGATGAGATGCAGATCAAAAAATTATGCCGTGAAAGATACAGTTTCTCCATAATGAGTCTCTCCTGCTCCTGGAGAAGTGCTGTCATCTCCTGATGGAAAGGCAAGAGTGCCCTGGCCTCGGGTGACAGAATGAGGCAGAACGATCTTTTTTGCTCGGTTTCATTTGAAGTCTGCACACAGCCCCAGTAACACTGCTCAGTGAAGTTCATGGCCTGGTTTGTGGATATCCTGAGTTTTTTCACATTGTTCTGCTGGCTACAATGCCTCTTTTTGTCCGCAAGAACCTCCCAGGCAGTTCAGAGCTACTTCCTTTATAATCTTTATGCAAAGTGTGGAGGTTTTACCCCTATTTTATAGCAAGGTCCAGACTGACATGCAGGTCAGATCCTTGACAGCTTAGTGAGATAGTGTCAGTCAAACACCTGTAGGTTAGAACACTTGGCCACGTAGGAAAAGCATTGCGGAGGACACAGCACAAAGAGCTGTACCCACCAGCCCTTCTACCCCATTGACCTGGCAAGGTGAGGATGCCCTAAACTGGTCTCAACATTAGAACTTCCTTCACTTCCCTGATGAAATGTCAAGTTAAGTAGATGTAACAGAAGACACAGAATCAGACTGAGTCCAGTACACAGATGGCCACAAGATTCATAACGTCCCTATTCTCACTTCTTTATCAACCGGATTTTTTTTTGTCTTTTAAGGTTGGTATTTCCTATGTGTACGTTCTGACTATATTGTTGTATCTCCTGGAGATAAGTGGGACATTTGTATTTGACAACGGTAAGGAAGGAAAAGGGGATACACTTCTTATGAATGAATGCCAAGCAAATTAAAAGACATAATGCCAAGCAAATTAAAAGACATAATAATTGAGGCAGCTAATTAGTGAGGAGCATGCCAGCCCAAAACAGGTCGAATGTGATGGGGAAAATGACCATTCACAAAACAGAAAAATATTATGTAGGGCTTATCATCTGGAAATCTCAGGGCTCTTTATGACTGAGATAAATATCAAGAAATTCATTGTAGAGATAACTGAACCCCACATCCGCACCCCACACATGGCACCGTAGCGAGAGAGACAAGGTACGGTTACGTGAGAGCTGCACCGTTTTCTTTTCATCCTGCCCTGGGTACGTCCTATACAACCCTACACTTCTTCCATGCAGCTTTTCTGCCCAAAAGGACCAAACACAGGAAAAGGTTCCCACACACAGGAGCTAAAAATCACCAAAATGGGATGGTACAGCTCTGCCCCACGGCAACTTGTTGCTACAAGGGACGATACAAACCAGAGGAACTATCAGTAACTAAAACAGCTGTGCGTAATTTGAAAAGCAATCTGGGTTCGCTCCACACACATCATCAAAGTTAATAAACCTTCTCTTTACTGCTGGATGTGATCTGGTTGGCGGCGACAAATTAAAAGTCTCCAACAGTGCCTGATAAACCACAAAATTAACGCAAACAAGCAATGATACAGAAGGCATTTTGCAATTGGCTACAGAGAAGGGTTTGCAGTTTACGCTGCCTTTGGCAATGTTTTCCTTCCAGCCAGGCCTACAAGCAGGACTCCGGGAGATGCTCTGGTTAGGATGCAAGTGTGGGCACACAGAGAGCACCACCGCCGAGTGGAAACAAACTGTCACGGACAGCTCACAGGCTGACACACACTGCCTTCTGATGCCAGTCACCAACACGAGCTGGTGAACATTTCTATGTGAGAACGGGCAGATAGCACGTGAGAAATCCTGCGAGGGAACTGTGCGTGCACACTGAGGTGTAGGTACCTGTGACTGCGGGATCAAGGCTCGGGTTAGTCCTATAGATGATTTCACACGTGAAAGTTTTGGATGTTCATACTACTGTATTGACTTTCTCTTCCTTTCCTCTTTTGAGAATCACTTTTTCAAAGCTTAGGCAAAGCACAACACTCTGCGTACACAAACCCTGGCTTCAGCAAAATGGGAAGTGACAGCAGAATTTGCAGCCAAATGATTTAACTTAGATCCACAAACATATAGGTAAAAAGCCAAAAGCAGCTCCTATAGAGCAGCACTCCTGACAAAGCCCTGGAAGATGGTTAGTACTTTATCTCCGTCCCAGGCTTCTGCAGAGCTCTTTGCAATTAAACCTGGGAAGGTTTAATTGCTGGGAAGCTAAGCTGCTGGGGCTCTCCTTCCCTCCATCCCTCCTTCCTCGTTGCTCCCTCTAAGCCTTTCCTTTGAGGCCCTCCACCTCTGACGTGACGGTGAGGCACACAGCGCATCCGTGAGAAGCTCTGAGAGGCAACTGAGTGACTTTCTTTGAAAGGAAACGCACTTGGCGCAGAAAAATAAAAAAAAAAAAGAGCTCCACCCTGGCAGTGTAATAACCCTCTGTTCATGGCTCCCCTTAGGGTGAAAAAAAAAAAAAAAAAAGAAGTTTTACCCAGTGTAGCAGTGTGATTACAAAACCAGCCTGGGCACAGGGGGGCTGCTGAGATGCAGGATGGAGGTTGAGGGGAGGGATGTGAATCTTCAATAGGGCTTTGAAAAAAATCCCTAAGGACACATAGAAGTGGGGACAAAGTCTAACTAAACTCTGCATTGCCTGTGCCATTGGAACTGCGGCATCATCTTAAAGCAGGGAGTCTTTCAAGTCAGAAAGCTCTGGAGAGGCTGAGTGCTACTGGCTTCATTCGTCATGTGTCCTCACAGGGGTTGGCCAAAAAGTCATGTGAGGAAAATGAGGGGTTCAGAATGGCTTTGGCAAGTGACAGCTGGTGGATGTCAAAGTCTCGTGTCCAGCCTAGATACAAAAAAAAGAGCCAGAGCAACCACCCAGAGCCCACACTGGGATTCAGATTCAACTCTGGGTTCAGGCACTCAGCCAGCAGCAGCTTGGTGGGACCCCGAGCTCCAGGA
>NW_009647856.1:9627576-9628935 GCF_000708025.1 Charadrius vociferus | reverse complement strand
GCAGGAACATCCCTGGAGTAGGTGCTCCTTACTGGTCCCTCAACTTGGCTCCTAAAGTGCATTCCCCAGAAACTCAAAAATGCCTGGTGGCCTCAAATGGGATGCAGAGTCCTTTCTTCAGTCAAAAAGAAGGGTAGAAAGAAATTTAGAAAACACAGGTTCAGGACTTCAAGGATTTGACTATTCAAAAATATGAAAGTCAGAACATTGCCCTGTTCACCGCAAACAGTTCTGCTTCTTCCCCCCCGCCTTTTTTTTTTTTTAATAACAAGTTCAGTGAAACTTTATCTCTTCCTGCCCTAGTAACCCTACTAAATAATCTGCTATTAGCATGACTCAATTGAGTGGCTTTCAGCTGCTGAAGTAATTTTCTTTGCTACTGTTGTTTCATGGGTGGAAATTAGAAAAAGAGCCCGTCAAAAGCTTTCCGCCCCTGCAAAGTAACACGCTACCGGAGATTAGAGAAACGTACAGCTGAGAAGTTAGTTAGTTGCATTGTAGTTACAATTAAAAAGGAGCCGATTACACAGGAGAGTTTAACTTCATTAGCATTCAACGTGCGTGCAGGGAACATAACCCAAGTCTCAAGACCGAGCAGTCAGGACGGGTTTTCGAGTCCCCTCCTTCAAAAGGAAATGCAGCTCACAACACTCCGCAGCGGAGGAGGGATGGAGGCAGTTCATTTCTCTTTACCACTCAAATCTGCTTTCAAACTTACACAGCGCTAGTTTGTAGAGTATTACAAATTCGACCCGAAAATGATATATGAAGCTGCTGAGCTGCAGCATCTCCTCTAAAACTAGACTTCCATCTGGCTGTCCTATTACATACTGCTGTAACCAAGAAACACCTACAAAACACCACAGAACTTAGCAGGGGAAAGTATTTTCCCTCTATATTTCCCCCAGTTTGTTTACAGTGTTGAATAACACTTTGGTTATAGTCAGTTTTCATTGTTTTTCTCATTTTCCCCTCTTCTCTGTATCGCATGAAGTCACATGGGAGAAAACAACACTTTTTTTTTTTTAAAGGCAGGAAAATGTGATTATGAAACCACAGACACTCGCAAAAGACATCAGGTGTAGAACCTGAAAGTAATTTAAACTCTTATTTAAGAAAAAAAAAAAAAAAAAAGAAAAAGAAAAAAAGAACTCTAGCTCGATTTCAAGTTGAGAGCTTTAAAATCCCTGAACGAAGGAGAGCCCATAGCTGATAAGCGGAGAGTGCTGAGCAGCGCCCCAGGTAAAATGAGATGCCAACAGCCCCGGAGCGCCCCAAACTTGCGCCCCCCGCGCACCCCTTGCGCGCATCACCCTGCGCTGCCCTGCGCACCCTTTGCGCGCCCTGCCCTGCTCTGTC
>NW_009647856.1:9601008-9627264 GCF_000708025.1 Charadrius vociferus | reverse complement strand
CTCCGCCTTCCCGTCTCCGCCCCCGGGGCCCCCCTGGCCTACTCCTATGTTCCCCCCCCCAAAAAAAAAAGGTCCCGATGCGGGGCGTCTTGAGGCTGGCTGGGAGGGGAGCATCCTGCCCAGCCCCACAAGGGCACCCTGCTTTGGGGCTGCATGCACAGACACCCCCTTTTGAAGCAGGGCAACCGTGGCTGCAAAGAAATGTTCACCAAAAAGAATGAAATAATGAGGACAACCTGGTGTTTTTCAAGCTGCAGAGCTTTTTTTCGTTGTCGAGGGGTGCAGAGGGCAACTCAACAGGGAACTCTTTCCTCATTCATCTGTCCCATCATGTTACATTCTTGGCCATGGGTGTTGGAAACATCTCTCTTCCAGGCAGGTCCGACCTCGGACCGGGTTGTCCTATGAAAGAAGGCCAGGTGGTACCTGTTTGGTGCACCCGTTTTAGGGCTTGAGGGTGTCAGAGGTGGGTTTTGACCTGGGACATTCCCAGAGAGAACTTCTCAGCACCACCTGTCCTGTGGCTTCCTCCTGTGCTGTAAGATTAGGTGTGATGCTGGGGGTTGTGGGATTTGGAGGGAGAAACTGGCCTAGGAACCTGGGAGAGGAGCAATGAGAGGGAAAGGAAACCCCAGAAATTTGGGGGACAAAGCGTTTTGGAGGAGACCATGTGAAATCCTGCAGGATTTCCAGCCCTGTGAGTCTAGTTGGCTTTGCTGCTGCTAATGGTCAAACAAATATGATTACAGCTATAGCAGGGAAACCTGCAGATGTCCCTCACACCACTGAGATACCCATAGAAGACATGAGGCCATGTTCAGGTACCTTCTGTGGGACCTAAAGCTCTGGTGAAAATTCTCAAATGGTGTTTCCCTAAAAGGTCCACACATCGTTAGGGGTGCAGAACATCCCACCTGCCAGACCTGTAAAATAGATGTTTTCAGATCATCCAAATGAGGTGTTTAGAAATTTTAGGGCCTGTAAGTGTTCGCTTTGAACAGGTTTGGATGGTATTCTGAATACCAGTGGGATTATTTTGCCCTTGCTGCTGGTCCCTAAAACTAAAGTATGCATCAAAATGAAGAAAGGGGAGGCAAGGCAAGGCGAAGGGAAAAGCTGGTGGGATTTTGGAAATCAGGGGAAATGAATTGCTTTCCAAGAGCAGTTCTCTCCTATTTTCTGGAACAATTTGACCTGAGTACAATACGTATTTCTGTTACCAGCAGGAAAGAAAAAGACATTTCATGAAGCAGATGATTTTGCATTTTAATTGCTCACACACCATTAACTTACGTACCCATCCTTCCTGTCTGCATCAGAGTGCGTTACATTGGTGAGGCACAGGGTGTGCTGCTGATACTACAAGCATGCAGAAGACGTTCTTTCACCTCAAATGAAGATGAGCTGTAGATAATGAAAATCCCATGTATTTCATAGAATCATAGAATGGTTTAGGTTGGAAGGGACCTTGAAGATCATTGAGTTCCAACCTCCCTGCCATGGGCAGGGACACCTCCCACTAGACTAGGTCGCTCCAAGCTCCGTCCAACCTGGCCTTGAACACCTCCAGGGATGGGGCAGCCACAGCTTCTCTAGGCAACCTGGGCCAGTGTCTCACCACCCTCAGAATAAAGAATTTCTTCCTAATATCTTATCTAAATCTCCCTTCTTCCAGTTTGAAGCCATTCCCTCTCCTCCTATCACTACATGCCTCTGTAAAAAGTCCTTCCCCATCTCTCCTGTAGCCCCTTTAGGTACTGGAAGGGGCTCTAAGGTCTCCCAGAGCCTTCTCTTCTCCAGGCTGAACAACCCCAACTCTCTCAGCCTGTCTTCATAGGAGAGGTGCTCCAGCCCTCTGATCATCTTCGTGGCCCTCCTGTGGACCTGCTCCAACATGTCCATGTCCTTCTTGTGCTGAGGACTCCAAAACTGGAAACAGTACTTCTATCCCAAGCTTAAGTTTTCAGCTCCACTGGTCGTTGATGCTGTTGCTACAATTTATGTCGAATCGTGATGGTTGGAGGACCATCAACTCCACCTGCACAGCCTGGATGAGTCCAAGCTTCAGGCTTCACAGTGGTGTACCCCCAGCTGCGATACAACCCCATGGTCTTTCCCTCATTCGCTGACCTCATTGTCGCCCCTATGTGCACCAGATCCCACCTGCGGGACAGAACATGACACAGCAGCCGGTTACATGAGGATCACTTTTCCTATCGGAAATGTTGCAGATCTGCAAATATTTAGGCTCAGGATTAGTTTCTGGATATCACACACAAAACAGCGCATCAGGCCATTTAACTCCCAAACCACGACAGGAAACCAAAAGTCCCTAAAGCTGCATCTTTCTGGTGGAAAATATCACCACAAGCCATCGTGTTTTCTTTCCTGTATTTGAAAACCACCCACATTTTCAGTAAGAAAAAAAAAAAAATCGATCTGATTGAACGTTTTGCCTGGGCAATGGGCCTTTCTGAAGAGTTTCATTCTCAACATGTTTGGTCTCTGTTGTTTGGGTTTTAAGGATGATTATTTGCAATGTATTGTTCATTTAAAGGAGGCGTGGGGAAAAAATAACAAGGGAACACATTTAATAACTTCTGCGAAAGAAGGTAAAATATTCCTCTTTGCTTTGAATTAATTGAAACTCAGTTAATGAGTCAATGAGTTTGAAAAATGAAGAAAATACAGCAGGTTAGGTCATTTTCAGTGTTAAAATAACTCTAAAACTAGGCTTTTTTTTTTTTCTTTTCCTCCCTAAAGGTTTCCATTTCTGCTCAAAGTGTGCACTGCATGTAACACGAGGTTTGCATCTCGGTCTATTTTAGCAGTCATAAAAAGAGGGCTTGGAAAGGATCAGAGAAGTCACTTCGTCCCTTCTACTCTACTGTGGGTCCAACGCTCCCCAAACCACCTGTTCCCAAGCAAGGTCTGTCCGCCCGCCTGTCACACACTTCCAGCTCAGGACCTCCACGGCCTCCCCAGAAGAGGACAGGAAATGCAGTGAGCAAATCAAACCGCTTGCAAAATACTGTGTGACGGTGCATATCTCCCAAGGCTTCACCAGAAAACGTTGAGTAATTATGGGAGAATCTTTCTGCAGGGTCCAGTCTGATTTTACTTCCTTGGAACTCCTTGCCCGGAGATATGGATTGTCGCTTTCAGGCTATAAAGAGAAATAAATCAACCAGCCTGGTCTTATCATTGGTAGTTTTGCAGTACCCTCCAAGATTTTTTAGTCTCATACCAAGGACCAACTGAACACAAAATGCGTTCCCAGTTCATAAAGTTTGCTCAGCTGTGATTTTAGAAAAGTTCAAAGCTTTTTCTCAGTCCCCGTTCAGTCATTTTGCACTTGATACTATGGTTTGTCAGCAGCTATGAGCTGGTGGCACTCGAAATAATCAATTTAAGCAGATGCAGAGAATCCATTTTAGGGCACAGGTGGAGGGAGGCAATCCCGCTGCCTGCCCACGCCAGCTGGTTCCCACGCTCTGCCTCCCTCCTGCCTGTGTCCTGCCTCCCCACCCCACGTTATGGCTTCCTCACTTTGCTGACTCAACCAATCTCCTCCCCGTGCTCTCAGCCAGAGCAGCAAAACGATCTGGATTTAAGAAAAACAAGCAAAGAAAAACTGAAAAAAAAAAAAAAAAGAAGAAAAAAAAGAAGGGTTGCTCTTTGCCTGTAACAGGCATTATTTTCGTAGGGCATGGCCACATGAAGGGCTGAGGGACCACAGCGGTGGTGGGGAAGAGGTGGGTGGCTGCAGAGTGGGAGTGTGGAAACCTCCCCAAGCCAGCTCCATAGCCAAAAGGTTCATGGTGTGTGTGACCACACGCTCGAGTTGGCACCGCGTGAGAGGTGTGGCACTTAAAAACTGCTAGAGAAACACAAAGTTATTTGTGATTAAAAGTTCCTCTCCTTTCCTGGACAATAGTCCCCCACTGCTTATGTGAAAGCAATACCCGTTCACTGACTTCTGCACAAAGTCTCCCTGAAATGGCGACCAATGAAATCCAAGTCCAAGCTTGGCCTGTTCCTGTGCCTGGACATCCCTGGAGGTGTTCAAGGCCAGGTTGGATGGGGCTTTGAGTAACCTGGTCTAGTGGGAGGTGTCCCTGCCCATGGTAGGGGGGTTGGAACTCAATGATCTTTAAGATCCCTTCCAACCTAAACCATTCTATGATTCTGTGATTAGCTGTTGACCACTCTTAGAGACAAACTGCCCCATTTGGGGGTTGTGGGACTGCTGGCACACATATCCTGCCATTCCTAGCTCCTTTGATAACATTAATTAATCTGAAACAAACCCAACAGTAGTCATCTTTGAAATTACAGAATCACAGAATGATTGAGGTTGGAAGGGACCTCTGGAGGTCATCTTGTCCAACCTCCTTGTTCAAGCAAGGCCATATACAACTGGTTGCCCAGGACCACATCCAGACAGCTTTTGAATATCTCCAAGGATGGAAACTCCACAACCTATTCGGGCAACCAAATACATTGAGCTCTTTTTGTAATGTATTTATATACCCTCTGTATTTACTGTCTTCCCAGTTAAAAAAACTTCAGTTTAAATTCAGTTGAGATTAGCAGGAGTCATTGCCCAGGGAGGTCACAGAGGTTAAGATTCAGGACCTTAATATCAGCAGGATTTCATCTGTGCTCACATTTATGTTTGTAACTGCCTTGGTATTCAGCACAGAAATTTGCACCTCTCTAGAGGGTACTCTAAAGACAAGATGACTGGGAGGCTGATCAATCTTCTGCTGCCACTGTACTAACAAAACAAGGTTTTTTGTTTTGAACATGAGACGTTTCCTCAGTTTTAGATCTGGATGTCTGGGTTTTGAGCCCTGCTGCTGACAACTCACACCATGGTGTCCTCCCATGACTGATGTCTGTACCAGGATTTAAACTGCAGCATAACTGAAGTCTGAAATAAGAATCGTGGCTAGAAGATGCTTATGATGCTTGCTGAGGTGGGGCAGATGATCTCCTTGGAGACACAGTCACCTTCTTCAAACTAATGGGCTCCAGCAGCCCAGCTGGTAAGGGCTCTTGCATTTGATCTAGTGATCATGGTTTGAACCCTCCTTCCAGGAACCCAGAATTTTTATTTTTTTATTTTTTTATCTGTGCAGTTTCAGCAGACAGATAGTCACAGATTCCTATCTGTCAAATAAAATAGTTTGTCAGAAAGAGCAATAAGACACCATGACGTTAATTCAAATTTGGATCTTAAATGAATGCCGTCTCACTTAACGGTGAGGAGTTGAGAAGTTTTGCCTGATAACTTTGTTTCGGGGTTATATACTGGGGTAACTCAAAGCAGTTTCTCACCAGTATTCCAGAAATCCTGAGTGTCCATCACAGAAACCCCTTGTGCTGGTGCTGTACGAACTCCTGAAAGGGACCAACTCCCAGCAGCAAATAGCCTCCTTAATGCAGGGCAGGCTGGAGGAGGAAAGCCCAACAGAACCGGTTGTCTAAGGCAGGACCAGTGTCTCACATCCGCTGTATTAACACCTCATAGTTTTTAATGTATTTATTCTTATTGTGCCCTAAAAAGGAGCAGCTTTCCCTCTTTTATAGATGAGGGACTGAAGTCTAGGGACACAGAAGGGCAATGTCTGTAACCACTCACATGTCCCCACACAATAAGACCCCAGACATCTTGTCTCAAGGTGTCTTTTGCACTTGGACCTGTCTGGAAGGCACATGGTGAGAACTGACAGGTCAGGCCTGGCAGGGGAAAAGATGGAGGCTTCTCCCATTGGAGAGTCTTTCCTGAGGCATGGCATGATTTAATGCCAGAAGCAGCTCCAGGTGGTGAAGACTTAACCAAAGGAAAAGCTGATTTAGCATGGGAAAGACTGCAGGAGCTGCAGTACTCAGTAGATGTGCACAAAGCCACTGATGGAGATGTAAGCACTAAGCAGACTCTTTCACCAAAGGTGTATGCAGATCCTCATTAGTGGTCTTCATGACCTCAGTAGTGCTTTTTCCAAGAAAGGCTTTGAGACAAGTCACCAGTGGTTTAGTAAATGGGCCTGTGAAACTGAGACATAGCTGGAAAGGTGTGGTGGGTTCAGCTCGCTAAACCCTGACTCAGCCTGCTCTGCCTCCCTCCCAACCCAACGCGGCGATGCTGAGCAGCCCCTCACTCTGCTGCCATCCCACCACCCCATTGCGTGCTGAGGCCACACCATCACCTTGGTGCTGCAAAATGAGCGTTGATCTACCTCCTGCGTTTGGTTTGCACCAGTGCCACCTCCTAGCTGGGAGCAGCCAGCCAAAACCCAGCCCTTTCTGTATTTTTTACCTCTCCTCTGTAACCTATCTGTGAGCGGGTGTGAGCCAAAGATGACTTGTGAAGGTCTTTCTTTTATTTCTCTGAATTCTCTCTGTGTTTCTCACATTAGTTCACCTGCTAATTCTTTTGAATTGACCTATTCAAAAGAAGTAAAAGCCCCAGCAGACAGTGTTGTTTCCCAGTGAAATTCTGCTAATAATGAATTATTCAGTTGACTGCTGTGGTGTGCACACTCCTAAATTTCCCAGAAATCTGTCTTCACTGCAGATTTAACGTAAGCTGGGGTGAGCAGAGGCTGCTGACGGTAACATTTCAGACCTGACCTCCTTGTGGTGAATATTTTGGGTGAGGAGTGGGTTTGCTGGCTTGCTTTCTTTCAGTGGTTAAGGTGAAAGGTCAAAACTTTTTCTTGTCAGTGCTATGAAAATGTCTGATGTGAGTGCATTTACTATCAGTGATGGCTGATGGAAATATATCAGGCTCTGGTTAGGGGAACCATTGTCACATTTTTCTATTACGGCCACAAAGTTCTCAAAATGATGACTTTTCATGGTAGCCTCTGTTCACCGGAGGATGCTGGGTCTCCAGGATACTTTTTCCATCAATGACTTCAGTTTGGGACACCCAGCAAGAGACACGATGAACTCAATTTTCAGCAACATGAAGAGAACAAGATCAGATGGTGTTAAATTTGGTGGCCAGGAGAGCTGGTCCTCAAAGGCAGATGCTAGAGAGAGCTCAGCTAGGATCAGGAAGAGGAACTCGGAGCAATGTCCTAAGCAATTGTAACATTAGGAATGTGCATGGACAGCTTCAGTATGGTAGGCCACAATCCTCTCCCTCTCTCTCTGTCACTGGCCACAGCCAATGGGTCATAGCCCACTTAGGTACCTGCAATTCTGCATCATTGCTAGGAGGAGTAGAAATGGGATTTCAGTGAGGCAAGAAATAAAAGGGAGATCCCCAAGCACCTCATGACGGTGGTTTGGCTATGTGCTTACTGTTCGTTGTTACTTTCTGAGGAATGACCGAAGGCCACGCCATAAACCCCTCAGAAACATAACTCTCTGCTTTGTGTGATCCTCATGTTCACTATAGTCAAGGAGTATGGCAGGGTAGAGAGAAGCACCAAAAACTCCACAATCAAGTTCTGAGACCAGAGGAGAAAAAAGACAAAGAAATTAAGAACAGATTAGTGTTGTAGGTGACCTTCAGTACCCTGTCTAAGCCACAAAGTGTGGGAAGACGAGAGGGCTGCCATGGAGGTGCAGGAAGAGCACACGTACAGCATGGTAGTGATTCGGGGCAGCACACAGCGAAGGCTCTTGCTTTGGGTAGGTGTGAACACAGAGGATGTTGCTTCACTTGGGTTGGTTTTGGGGATGCCGGTGTTGCTGCCTGCAGTACATTGCGGAAATACCTAAGCTCATTTGAAATAAGCTCTTGTAGCTATTTCAAGGAGTTGCTCTGCGACAGTACAGATGTGGGGGAGGAAGCACTGATTGATCATATCAAGAAGTCGATATCTGCACATTAGATCACAGTCTTCGTAGATTTTCCCTGTCACTACAGCAGCACAAATACAGCTTTGAGATAACCTAACAACTGGCCGCAAGTCCTCTGGACTCCTGGGCTGCTGCATCTTCTGTGCTCTTGTGTGTTGGTAAACAGACGAAAAACATGGTACTACTTGGTGATCTAGTCACATCTCTGATTAAAGAAGGTCAGTATCTGAAGGGTAAGAAGACCCCAGAGCATCCTTTCCTGTAGGATATCTCTTAGCCCTGCTCTAGGGGCTGTACACATTTACCCCTCCCACCAAGTTCTGGAGCATTTGCTTATTATTAAAAGTAGGTCATCACAGTAGCAGCTCAGGCTATTTTGTCTCTTTGAACACTTTGCTTTCCAGACAATGATAAATGCCACTGTATATGAATAATTTTTTACTTCTGGCTCCATTTGGTTCTGAGAGAGAGCTCTTAGAAAGGATTAGATGGTTGGAAGCCTGCTCGGTAGTGCTTGCTAATGAGAGGAAAAACAAAAGATGGAGAGGAAAACCAAAACTACAATCCCTTTTCTGCTCCCTGATCCAAAGTGGTTTATCCTGTGATTTCCTTCAGGTTACAGAAGAAAAAGCTCAAACATACCCTGAAATTAAAAGACTGTATCATAGAAGGTCCACCATGCAGGAGGCAAGTGCGGTGCTCTGGTTGTACTTGAGGTCTATTTTGAAGGTTTAAGTGGGACTTCAGTAATAAGTGGGCTTTGTGTTTTATCTTTCCGTACAACCTTGCAGATTTGGACTTAATCCGGGTGTTGTGTAAGGCATCAAGGTGCTATAACACAAAATGCCTCAGAAGTACCAATTGAAACTCGCAATTCTTTTCATTTGTGCCTCTGGTTTGTACTCAAATGCTCTTATAATTTCTGAGCACTCTTCCATGCACAGTAGCATTAGTCAAAAGTCCTTTTCCAGGTGAGGGAATCCAGGGCTCCAAGTATTAGCCAGTGAAGAGGCTTAATTCTCTTGAAGTCCCAAAATGAATAAGGCTGAAGAACCAGAGGAATCGTGCAGTGACAAAAATTATTTTGAAAGGTCACTGCACAAAACCGAGACAGGAATGTCAGGTCCTACCCACCAACCCTAGGAAATGCAGGGGCTTGTTTAATATTCATTATGGTCTTTCCTTAAAAGTCAGTGCGCGTTGAAAAATGTCACTGCACAAACTCTCAATTCATGTTATTTCTTAGGCCATTGCATGTTCAGTAATGGGGAATCAGCTCCATATGCAATCGGAAGGTCATGCGGTACACAGGGCCCTGACTTTCTGCAATGTTGGTGCACTTAGCATTGAAGACTATGCATCTAGTTTTGTAATGTCATTCTAGTAGTGTCCCTCTCTTCCCCCAGTTCTTTTTGATTTGAATCTTCAAGCTCTTTGTGACAACGATTGTCCCTTCTACAGGTCTGAACACGTTCTAGCATGATAGCTTTTCACTATGACCGATATCAAGATGCTAGTGAAATATGAATGCTAAATAATAACTGCAATGATAAGGCAGTATATATTCCCTTTGACAATTATAGCTTTGGCTTCTGAAATTCATGTAGAATTTCACTTTCATGAAGAGCTACCAGTCTAATTCTGATCCAACTTGTCAAGATGGTAAAGTCAAAGAGACGGCTCCTCGTAAATCAGTAAATGTTCACTGGCTTGAGCAGGGTTGTACTCATTTAAACCACAGTAGGCACATCTCCAATCGCTTTAGAAGTCTGCATCAATAGAAATACTTGCATGATTTTAGTTCAGTGTCAGCAAAAGGGCTTTTTTCTTCTGAGTCTCTGAGGACAGGAGGAATGGGATTGTGGGAGAAAGCAAGGTGGTGAAATGTCTGGAACCAAAAGTTACATGGACTGGTCTGTGGGTTTTACTAAGAGTGTAACATAAGATGCAGGCTAAGAGCTTAGTTTAAGAGGAAAAAACATGCTTTTTAAGAGCCAGAAAACTTTGAATAGTGAAACCATTGTGCATTGATCTAAAGGCATACAAACAACAAAAGGCAAGATATTAATGCGTAAAAATCCATATTCATACATAGAATCATAGAATTATTTAGGTTGGAAAAGACCTTTAAGATCATTGAGGCCAGCCGTAACCATAACACTGCCAAGTCATATCCACGTCTAATCTGCAGGACTGTAGCAAGGGTTTCATCTACATAAGATATCAAAAGAGCCTATGTATAACACAACACCCCCAGACACCCCAGCATATGGCCACAAGTGTCTGCATCTAAGACCAAGGAGAGGCCCTCGTCATCTGCAGCAGCAGGGCAAACAGGAGGTGGTGGCAGCTTAGAGATATAAAAAGAGATGTCCAGATGACAAAGGAGAGCTGCAGTAACAGAACAGCCTTGTGTCCCATCTGCCTATGTGAGTATTTATACGTGCGTATATTTGTATTCTCCACCCATCTCACTATCAGTTTTGCAAACACTCTTATTGCACTTGTCCAATACTGGAAGAGAGGGGACATACTTTGCAATACCAATGACGTGACTGAGCCAAGGAAGCTGTTTCAGGCTGTTATACCTGTACAGCCATTTTCCCCTCTCTAATGCGAAGGAAGCGTGGAAGTGGACAGACTGGCTCCTCCATGCTTGAACCTTTAATCCTTGCTTCAGTGCCTCAGCACTGTGTCTGAGTCACCATCCGTCCCTCAGCTGAGAAGACTTAAGGACACATGGGAAAATGAGAAAAATTGCAGAGATGAGCACAGAACTAGAGACAATGTAGGAGAGCTTTCAGTAGGTGAACGTCTGCATTTGGGGAGATAATCTGGAAGATGTGGAGCGGGAGGTGGAGAGGACTGAGAACTACAGCACCATCCCAGGCTGACGGTGCGCAACCATTTGCTTACTGTTTAAACAGAGTTGATGCAATTTTGCTTTTGCTGTTCCTGCCGAGGACTGTGAGGCTGTGGAGGAGGTCGCTGCTCCTGTCCAACCCGCCCAAGTCTCCGCAAACTTCACATTTTTAAAAGGGCAATGAAGCTGGTGAGGGGTCTAGACAACAGGTCTTATGAGGAACAGCTGAAGGAACTGGAGTGGTTTAGCCTGGAGAAAGGAGGCTGAGGGGAGACTTTATCGGTCTCTACAACTACCTGAAAGGAGGGTGTAGAAAGGTGGGGGTAGATCTCTTCTCCCAAGTAACAAGTGTTGGACAAGAGGAAACGGCCTCAAGTTGTACCAGGGGAGGTTTAGATGGGATATTAGGAAAAATTTCTTCACTGAAAGGGTTGTAAAACATTGGAACAGGCTGTCCAGGGAAGTGGTGGAATCTCCATCCCTGAAGGTATTTAAAAGATGGGTTGACGTGGTGCTAAGGGACATAGTTTAGTGGTGGTTTTGGCAGTGTTAGGTTGATGGTTGGACTAGATCTTAAAGTTCCCTTCCAACCTAAACAACTCTATGATTCTATGATCTTGTTCTCCAGGTTCCTTGCGGTAGAGATGGCACTAGCTCTCCAGCTGACCAAGCAGGGAGGTGTCACCTACGTGTTGGAGAAGCTGTACCGCTGTCTAACTTATGCTGCCAATCCGCTCACTAGCCGCTGCCTGGATCTGACCTTCCTCCTGCAACCTAAACTTTGAGGTATCACTGTTATTATTGCACAGATGTGTTTGCCTGCTCTTCCTCAGGCTGCTCTGCCGAGCCCATTAGCAAGCATTTGTACCCCTTGCTCAAAAAACGTGCTTTTCCTCCCTGCGACCAGTTTGGGTAGGGACTGGTTTTCTCTGTTTGTGCAATACTCTGCAGCATAAAGGGAGAAAGGGGAAGCAATCACTTGCGACCGGGCACTGGGCACTATAATAAGCAGAGGGTGACGATACATGCAAGGCTGAAAGGAAGGCAGGAAGCGGTCGTTCGTAGATGAGTAGGTTTTATTCTAATTCATGTGACATATGACCGCGTTAGTCTGGGGTCAGGCGGTGGCATCCTAGAGCGTTGAGCACAGTGAAGGCCACAGCAGAATAGAGATGGGTAACCAGGATATCTCTGTCCAGCCTGCCAGGGACGCAGTCAGGTATCAATCTTCTAAGGCAGTTCGCTGATCAAACTGTAGACCACAGAAAAACCAAAGGGATCATTTTCGTGTGTGTGCGCGTGTGACTTTCGCTTTGAATCCTTCTGCGTTCAATTTGACACAAAGAGAAGAACAGAGCAGCCACCGCTCAACCCCGCGGGGCAGATGAAGTGAAAAGTCAAGGTCTTCATCTGCAAATTAAAAGTGATTTAATGACTGCCTCCTAGTGGGCAGTGTATAAGCCAACTGTTTCATGGATATTTTTGCAGTGCCACCCAACAACATAACATGGGACATGCTTGCTTCTGGTAGGTGCCTCAGATTTTATAATAATTCAGGCAACATCCTTGACATTAGTAAGAACTAGTTATCATGCAGAGTTTCAGTTTCACTGTGATCGCCTTATCTGAATACAAATCTGAACCATCGTCAGACATAGCTTAGGACACGAAAATACCTAGCATGCTCTTTATTGCTGTACCACCTAATCATGTTTTTCTAAAATATTTTCGCACTGGCAGGTTGTTGGTTTACTGCTTTCCAAGGTAGAAGAACAGTGATTTGGGTTTGCCCTTTGCTGTCACGGATTTGAGTGTCAACATAGTCATCAGGGTCACTGGGACATGTGAACAGTCCCCAGTACAACTCCAGGGAGGAATCTCAGACATCCTAAAAGAGCTTTTTCAGGTGCTGTAAACAGAAAACAGCAATGCTAGGCTTTGTCCTGGGTGAGGCTCCTCCTTTAAAGATTATAAGTATTTCATTAGTGATGTACTCCTCATTGTGGATTAAGAACCCATTGTGCCTGGTGCTGTGAGTTATGAAAAATTTCTGACTCCAGAATTTGAATGTCAAGTATCTAAGTCCAGCTAATAACCGAGGGTCAGTGGAGACAGACAGGTGCACTGTGGGTGGCCTCACATATCTTATGGGTTCGCAACTCAAAATCTTCTCTCTTTAGGTTAAACAGACCTTCATGTTTTTCCATAGCTGTTGATCCAAAGCGTGTAATTCAGAACAGAGATCCTTCAAGGTGGATGTTAGTTGAACAACATCTGGAAAGTGGCAGCTGCTGAGGCTGAACCTGCAAACCCACAAGTTTTCTGGAAGTAGGCTGGATCTGGGAATATGGAAATCGTGCAATCACAGCACTAGTAACCTGAGCTTAGTCACTCCCAGCGGCAGGGTAGCCTGCTGATGGAAAGAAATAGTCATCCCCAAACTCTTTCTAGTGGATATAGTGGCATATGAACAGTTCCAGGAGTTCCCTGTTATAGGTGAAGTTGAGCTCCAGTATGGAGTGAGGTCCTCATAGTAGGTGCATAGGTGAAGCCAAAGAATTCAGATGATGGAAAATTTATTGGGAGATTTTTGATCAAACTCTTGCTAAACACTGATGCTCCCACTCTGTACAAACTTAGAGACAAAGTCTCTTCTCTGAGGGTGGAAAAGCCAACATTTCCAATGGCAATTTGTTATTGGAGTTTGTGGGCGGTTATTTGTTTTCATTCCCCCAGGATGGAAAAAAAATAAGATTATAAAGCTATCAACTTTTAAAGTAATCCTTTCTGTCAATATAGGCCAAGCAGGTTGTGGCTTCAAACAATTTATAGAGATTTGCACACCTCATTTCAAGTGTCATGCCACGATCTTGCCTCCATGCTGCAAGTTGTTTAATTAGCCACATTAATCCACTAAATGATGGCAAAATGTTTAGTAATGATGTCTGACTGGGGCATTGCAAAGGAACTTTGTTGTTTAATTAGCAGGTAATTGATAGCACAGATAGTACCAGGTTATAAAAGGCTTTTTGCATGTCAATTGGGCTTCTGCTGAGCTCAATACAATAGCTTTTAAATGGCCTGTTCAAATTAATTGCCATTATTATGGTACATAGATTTAAGAGGGTCCATTATTCATGAAAAAAATTATTTTAGCATTCCTTTAGATCTAGCTAATCAGATGTAGGGATAATGAAAGGTACCTGGAAGGAATGGAGAGGTGGTGAATTAGCCATCTGACATGGAATTACCCATAGTGGTTGCACTGACTGAGGAATCAGCTGCATGAGGGACCTTGGACATGGAAATGTTGAGGCTTCATCTTTCTACTCTTTTTAATGTAGCTGTGATTTAGGAGCCCGAATACTCATGTGGATCTGGGCTGTGGAATCCAGGTAGGTCCTTGGTGCTGAGGATGGTTGTGTCTTGGCTGAGATAGTGATGCCTGTCAAAGTCAAGGTCCTCTTTTAGTCATTTCCACAACGGAAGTAATTTTGGGTGAGTTAAGCCCTCCCAAAGTCAGTGGCTGTGCCTTCATGGACTTTGAGGGTTTCTGGCTTGGGACCTAAGGAAGGCCCGATGCGCAGAAAAGGTACTGAAGACAACTGGGAGAGAAGGCAGCCAGTTGTGATGCATCAAGTCCCTGGAGGTCTGGGACATGAGGGAGCATCCTGGTGGGCAGAGCCACGGCGTTAGACTGTCAACAGGAAAAATATCTGTTACAAGGATCTGCTGAGCACAAGGAAACTCAAGTGATGCTGTCCATTTCTACCACAATTCAGTGTCTTGGCTTCACTTCTACTCCATAACCTGGCAGAACACAACCACTGTCTGCAGCTTTACTACACAATTTGTAAAGTTAATATATGGGAGTTGAACTGGTGTTATGTGTGTTTAACATCAAAAAACATGTAGGAAAAACAAGTATTTGAGGACAATAACTCAAACCATTGTCACAGCAGTTCAGTAGCTTCTAATGATTGCTACAGTTTTGCTAAAGATGCAAGTTTGGCAGTCCTGATTTGCCTGGGTTGACTCAAATGGGTGGGATTCTTCTTCTCTAACTTTAGTTATCTCCCTACGAGGAGGCTGCTGTGGCTCCATGGTTGTCATTGGAGATATAGTTAATAGTGAGTGGAATTTAAAGTTGAATTTAATTGACTGAATGTGGACATTTACTTCAGAGTGGGATAAACTGCACCATGAACATCATTGATTGTTTGCCTTCTTGACACATATGAAATCAAGCTTAATCCTCCTACCATACAAACTATTTCAGCCTCTCATTCTCTTTACTACTAGAAAGACGATTTTTTGTCACAACAAAGCTGAAGCCTGTGACTTCTTATCCTGTGATGTGACAGAGACCTATAAAATCATGAGTGCCATTGAGACAACATTAGAGATGATTGCCCGCAGTCTTTTCTAGTACAAGAACATCAAACTAGCATCAAATTATATGAAAGAAATAGGTTCAAGCAAACATGCAGGTGTAGTTCTTCATGAAGCATGCAAGACCTGTAATTAAGTTATGAAACCTCTCCCTGGAGGATGTTGTGACCACTGAAAGCTTAGGCAGGTTCAAAATGCACTGAGACAAATACACAGAAAAAATCCCTTGAGGGTTATTAAATTCCAGTAGACCCTCTCTGTGTTAGGAAGTCCTGGAAGTGCAAGTTGCTGGAGGCTGAGACTATCGAAGGAAGTATTACTCTGTGTTTGGCCTATTACAACTTTCCTTAGTTCATTTGCTGTTAGTAATCCTCAGAGGCTGGGGACCCTCTTGCCTGCACTGAATCTGCCTTGTATTAATGGTACATTGCTCCAAATCAGTCTACTTTTCCTTGTAGATCATGTTTTCTCGGCGTCTGAGGTCTTTCCTGACATCGGGTTCTGTTCTGCACTTTTCTTGAAGAGTAGACTCCAGGCTGGACCTCATGACCTCATCCTCCGTGGGTACCAAGCCGACACCATGTACAACAGGTTTGCCTCACCTTTTTTTTTTTTTACAGTCTATGCTGTCATTTCTACACCCCAAAGTGCTGTTTCCTTTGGGTATAAATATCTCCCATGAATATCCTCAGGCTTGTGTAAATCGATGGCACGCAAATCAATGCAATATAAGAACATCAGCTCTGCCAGCATGCTGACGGGGGAAGGAAAGGGAGGGATTCGAAGTCCTGTGAACTTCCCAGGTAAATCCATCCCTGTGAAGATGTGGCCATCCACCTCTAGTTGTCCTCACATATACTACTCTGTCCCTGGTAAACGTGTCTGGTATACTGAGCAGCTGGGACAGAAATGTCAGGTATACAGTTAAAGGACCAGTGGATGGTTATAGTATATCTGCATGTAATTCTTGGAGCCACTGGAGACTCGATGTATGATCTCCCTCTCCTGATCATGGAATTTATCTAACAACTGTGACTCCACACCTGACTTGCCCGTTGGGCTCGTCAGAGACCCTGGGTGCTGGGGACGTCTCTCTGCTGCTGTTAGTCTTATTTCTAATTTGTTTCTGATGTTATATTCAGCAAGATCCCAAGCCTGGAGCCCTTTACACTTCATGAGGTTTAAGATCTAGATCCAGACTCAAACTTTTAGGCTTGGGGCCATTTTCTAGTTATGAGACAAATGTTATTTGCATATTCTTGCTTCAACATGATAGGATCCTCTGAACTAGTATAGGTCTAATGAAGAACATTTATTTCAGGACACTTTCTAGTAATTCCCAGCTACATTTTATAGCAGATATTATGTTCTAACAAATACCCTCTATAGAATCATTGCCTTCCAGTGCTTCTTAAATCCTTTAGTGGGTGGAATATGATTATAAGGAAAAAATATGTAAAATATGCAAAGGTTAAAGCAGGCAGTTGTTTTGAGGTATTTTCAGATCCGAATATCTTGATCTTTGTGATAATTGGTATTCAGACATGCTATGTTTGCTAAAGAAAAGCTTAAAATAAAAGTTAGTAAAATCCTTTACTTTAGAGACTAGCTGGTTGGCTGTGAAGTGCCAGACTGCTCTTCAACTTTTCTCAGCATTTACAGGCTTATCACTTGCTGGATGGCACTTAAATGTTACATTCTCGGCAGAAAATGGAGTTGATTTTGTAGCAGCATGCCTGGACTTTAAGGGTGCCAGACAGTTGCTCTGTCGTAGGTGTCTAGTGCAATTTTGGATGTGCCTGTCTATCATGCTCTCACGCTTAGCTTCTAGCCACCCATCCAGAAAGGCACGGGTCCTACGTAACCACGCTTATCTGAATGCCTTGGATACCTTGGGCATCTCAGATGGCTCCAGGAGTCTAAGTTTAGGTAAGTGAAACAAGCCCTGACACTGTCTCATGAGAATTCAGAGTGTTCCTCTGAAATACAGAAGTAAAGAAGGCAATTAAAACGTGATCCATGTTCTTCACTGAAACATTCATCTCCAGGTGTTTCCCCACCCTTTTTGATTCCAGCCTGCAGTATCCCGTCATCATTAGTTTTCAGAGTCGACAGTCTGTGGAAGGGAATCATACCACCCCCCTCACTCAAAGGCTGTCTGATGCTTGTTGAAAATGCAGGATATGGCTCATATGTCCCTCCCGCTTTTCTATCTTACACCTGCAGTTAGAAATAAGATTGTTTTCTTAGGTATAAACCTAAATCTTGGAGCACAATACTCCTGGAAGGCAAAAAATTCATTGACCAATTCTCTGACATCCAAACAATGCTCTTAATCATGTCTGGTGGAGATAACACCCTGTCTTCTTTTGCATTTTCACTGATGATTTCTACCATGATCTTTCATGATTAGCCACCTCCCACGTTCTAGTCAAGTACACTGGTTTCCTCCTCTCCCCAAAACATCGACTGGCCGCCCTCCCCCTCAAGGAAATGAATATTTGATGTTGGTGGGGGAATTGTGTCAGACTGAGGAAACTGTGGGCTGCTCAGATGTTGGCAGACTACATGAGAGCTGCCGAAAGGGGTTTTCGGGGCTCCTTCTCTGTAACCACCCCCTGCAGCCACTGTCCCATGAAAGCAGATCTGGCAACTGTACAGCTTAAACTGTTCCATGGCAGTGCAATGTGGAAGATAAAGCACCCAGCTCAGGAAATCTGGGCTTTTCTTCCCTTTAACTTCACAGACCATGTTCCCTGCCTCAGTTTCTCCCTTTCCCACAGAAGGAGAATCCAGCGCTGGGGTGGGTTATTTCCAGCATGACAGTTTAAAGAAGAAGGAAGTTACTCCATGAATTACCTGTGGATTTGCTGCAGAGGACTCGTTTCTTTTACCCACTTGCAGGGCTCAAGCAGCAGCACAGAGGTTTCTCCTGTGCAGATTCTCCAAGGTCTCATAAGGGTTGTGTTTACATTGCAACCTTTGCAGGTGGAGATGGGTCTCCATTTTCTGCCATCTGCCTCTTTCTGTGAAATGGGAAATACTCAGACACCTCAGTCTGATCTTTTTCAAACTGTCCCAAAGGTGTGGGGCAAGGGACAGACATAAGACGCGGCTCCACAAGCCTGATTGCTGTGTGAAACAAGGCTGAGATATGGCACCAAGCATGTGCTCCAGAAGAAGTGTTGACCTGTAAAGCTGTGAGACAGCAAAGATGCCTCCATCAGTAATGTGCAACGCTACAATAAATCCCAGAGGTGCTCTTTCAGGCCAACAGCCAGAAAAATAAGATCATACTGAGAAATGAAACACTGGTTTAATTATTGTAATGAACTGTTTCCATTGCTGCAGGATTACAGGTCCCCTCGTGGCACTGGGCACAATGTGCTTGGGCCTGAAAGAAAAAAACAGCTACACAGGTAGGTCCATTGGCCTGTTTTGAGGAACCAAAGTGTTTGTATGGCCAAAATGTGTTAGCACAGCCAGAGGTGGCTAGAAACATAGGAGAAAAACATTTGAAAAACAGAGGAAGAAGGAGCTGGGAGTCAACTTTAGCATCTAAAGGGAGTCTTTGGACCACAAATGGGGCAAGGAATAAAAAGTGGTTTTCTGCTGTAGGCTGCCTTTACCTGGGCCTCCATGAAGGTTGTTTCCTGACCAGAATCTGGTCCCTTCTGGCCTTTGTTCTTAATGAGGTTGTTGCTGTGTGGAGAAACACCTAAAAATGTTTATTGATCCCTGATCCTGCACCAGTGGCTATATCTAGACTGCTAAATCAAAACAGGCACCAAGTGCCTGTCCTGGGACCAGGGCCTGGCTATGTCCACACTAAGCACTTGGCCCTGGTTCTTCTCCCTGTCTTATGTTCCTGTGGTCCTGAGACAAGTTTGTTATCTGCATTGTATTTATTATCTCCATACCTTTATTATCTTCTTTTCAGGTCAAGGTCACAAGAATAAGGCTGCAGTGGAGTTGTGCTTCATAGCAGGAACCTGACAGCCAATGTTCTGTACCTTGGGATGTAGCATGAAGTTATACTGGTGGGTGTGAAGCCTGCAAGCAGCAGCCCTACCCTTGAGCTTATTCCCTGTCCCTTTTTCATTTTACGTCTGCAGAGCCAGGAGAGCCTCTACAGGAATGAGCCTTGCAGTCTGTGGGTTTGATGTCAAACAACAGAAAACCATTTAGGGGAGGGATAGACCTTTCTTGTACTCCCTCAGCCACCTCTTCAGCCTGGAAATGAGTCCAAGGTTGTTTAATTGTTCCTCCTCGGGCTGCTATTCCACACTTTTTTATCATCTTTGTCATCTTTCTCTGCACCTTTCTTGAGCTGTAGAGCAAAGCTCTCTCTTTCATGTTTTTTTACAAGTAAGTAAACACAAGGCATGAAAGACATGTTTACAGAGAAATCCTCCTTAATGTATTATTCATTTGACTTTTTAATAGGAGTGTTTCTGTAGCCCTGGTGTCCTGAGGATATAATACAAGGTTTGTAGAGAGAGGTAATGTTATTATTAGAGCAATGGATAGATTTAGGGTGGAAAAAAAATTACCAAATTGTGGACATAGAAGCCCAACTTAAAAGTCTTTCGGAGAAAGGCTTTTGTAAGTAGAAACTTATCTATGTTCCAGCTGCTATCTGGAGTCCCACAAGCTTTGACATTTTCCCCCAACATTGCTTTTTCTTTTTTAAGAGAGAAAAGAACATGACGGAGAAGCTCAATGCAAAGGTTAAAAGATGTGCGATGCTACCAAGCTAATTAACCTAATACAGTCTTGTCAATACAAATTGCTGAGAAGATGCATTTCTTTCATTGCCAGGCTGATACATTTTGGTTGGCCTTTAACCTGCTTTCATGGACTTACTCCACAAGAGAAGGCTACCTACATCAAAAATCAGAATGTCAATTAGAAAATCTATACTAGTTTTACTCTGTTGATTCCACTTTGCACCCTTAACAGGATCATAGGGGCATCCTCATGCTGACAAACTTTAGGCCTGCAGATCCGAGTTATAAACATTGCAGAAGTTAACAATTCTGGGTGATTTTACTGCCTTCCCCTACAGCTGATCAGTGGCTTTCACTACAGATTGCCTGAACAGTTTAAAGCAGTGCAGAGGACTGATTTCACAGAATCAGGACCAGTCTTGCCATTCATTCTGCCAACTCTGCTCCAGAGATGGGAATATCTGGTGGAAGCAGAGCAACAGGCAGGAAGAGATGGCAAGATCTGAAACACAGCACAACACACAGATTGATGCTTTGTGCTACTTCCAGTGCTGGGGCAGCACATAAAGCTCAGTGGCTGAAATCCCCTTGGGTTTCTGTGAGTTTCTGTATCATCCTGAGATTTTAAATTAGAGAAAACAAAACAAGGAGACAGGAACTGAAGAAGAAACCAAAGTATTAAGGAAATGCTTTCAACCAAGGCTTAGTTTGTTGCTTGAACACTAAAAATACAGCCAGACTAGATGCAATGAACAAGTCCCACTGGGCACAGACTCCCTGTGAAGGGAAAAGCTGCTGTTGTAATACAGCCTGGGAAACCTGTATTTAAAGCCTGGACCATCTTTTGAGCTGCAGTGGGTTCCAGGTGGGCTCCAAGGTTTTTTGAGGACGAGGCCAGAGGATGGTAACAAGGATTAGGGGGTAGGGAACATGGCCATGGCAAAGAATGGAAGCCACTGAGGATGTTTAGATCAGGAGAAGTGAACAGCAGAGCAGGATAGGCCAATAGTGGCAAAGAAAGAGGTGTATCTCTTCCCTGTGTCTGCTGAGGACAAGACATCTTGGCCTGAAATTTCATGAAGGGCTGGTTGCGTTATATATTTGGGCATACTTTTTAATGCCTCTCTGAATCATTGCTTTTTAAGAAAGATGTCTCCAGTGGCTTCCTGCACTGACCTCGCCTTTGGCTGTGTAGGGTGTCCCAAGAAGATCAGATTGGTTCAGTTTGGCTGATGACTGTAGATTGACTGATAGCTTTGACTGATAGTTTGAACTGATGGCTTGCTTCAGTTTTGTCCTAACCCTGAGATCTTCACATTGCACTACAACTGAAATAATCCTAGCAACATAATAATAGTAATAATAAACCTATTTTGGTGAGAATATTTACAGAGAAACATCTGCAGATTTTGTGACTTAGAAATCATATTGAACTTTTCATCTCATATTAGTTTAGACATTGAAAAAGCTTTTTTAACTACCCAGGGAAGTTGTGACTGCCCCATCCCTGGAAGCGTTCGAGGCCAGGTTGGATGGGGCTTTGAGCAACCTGGTCTAGTGGAAGGTGTCCCTGCCCATAAGCAGTGGGTTGGAACTTGATGATCTTTAAGGTTGTTTCCAACTCTGACCATTCTGTGATTCTGTGATTAATGCTCAGAGTAGTGGTGCATTGGAAAAGCTTCATGGAGAAGGGATGGGAACTCCAATATTTCTTTCTCTTTTCAAAATAAATTAGACAAACTCAAGATTAGGTCAATGTTGCTTATATTTCTGGTCACGCAAAATGTGATCAAGTTGAAAACCAACCTCGAATCAATCACTCTTGTGAGAAGGCTTTGAGGAACACATTTTCTGTGAGAGAGTCAAGAGTTACAGATGCTACAAAGGAAGAAGGAAGCCTGACTTTCGATAGAGAAGAGGAGTTTTTATAGCAGCCTCAAGTTACACCATATGAAGTTAAAAAAAAAAAAAAGCGTTCCCAGCTGAAAAGCCTGTGAATAAATGAAACTAAAATAAACCTCTGTAGCTCCATGCACAGAGGAAGGTTTTTCTTCCCTCAGTTGCTCTGCTTTCATGCTGGTGTAACTCCAAATAATTAATTTGAGTTACTTCTGTTTGTGCCAGCTTTGGGGAGGAGAGATTCAGCCCCAAGCACAGGGTTACTGGTTGACTCATCTTTTCCATTATGGGGAGAAAAATAGTGAATAGAGTTTTTAAAGCCGAATCTGGCTCTCAAACTGCAAAATTTATGTATCGAGGTATCTATATGTGCACATATGTATGCATGTATGTGTATGCATATATGTGTATGTATACGTTCTTTTGGACTTCACTGGAACCTATTGAACCCTGGGTTTATTTGACAGGCTCCTGAAATGCACTACTTAAAGAGATTTTATGTTTGAGGCAGATCTCAGATGTGAAATTTTTGAAGATTGTTTGACAGCATGACATGCCAAACCAAAACTGATGATGCAATCTCTAAAATTAACTGGACAACGGCACATTCTGGTAGCCTATTACTCATATAGGTTTTTGAGTAAGTATGAATATTCTACTTACTTTTTTATGTAATAATTCAAGGGAAGGCACTTTTTGAGCATATTTATACAGAAATATGAGGATCAATTTAGACTTCAGCTGTTTGGGATTATAAATCAGGCCTGGAGCCCATGAACAGCCCATAATCTTTAAAAAGGAAGAAAGAGGTTTCTGTGAATGGATGTTGCCAATATTTATGTGTCCACAAGCTTACTGGAATAAAATTGTTCAAGTATTTGCGGGACGCAGCTATTAATTAAATAAGAAGTAATATGGGGTAGTGTACAGTACACTACCTTGCTGTCTTTCAGTCTTTTGTCAATCTTGGAGTATCACGTTATCTCTCGTTCCTTTCCTTTTTTGTCAGTAAGCACTTATGGGGAAGAAGTGGTGCCTTATTATATATTCTTCCTTTGTAAAAAAAGATCCCCACTGAAGGCAATTATAACCCTAAAATACTGAAGGGCGTTTGCTGTGATATGTGTTCACTGGCTCCAATGATAGGAACAGGACTGGCAATAAGGGGTTTAAACTGCAACAAAAGAGAATTAGGGCAGACACTGGGAATAATGCCTCATCAGCTGGGACTGAGAAGCTCCGAACAGGTTGCTACAGGCGCATTGCAGAGGCTCCATCACTTGAGGTTTTAAAAAGAAGCCAGGTAAGCTTACACGTGTACTAAAGACTTGTGTGAGATTTTAATGAGGAATTAAACAAACTTACATAGAGAGCTGAAATAGTTAGGGTTGATCTGTATTGGGTTTGCATTTGTATTGTATAGGGTTGACCTGTATTGGGTTTGCATGGCAAGGTTTTGGTAGCAGGAGTGCTACAGGGGTGGCTTCTGTGAGAAGCTGCTAGAAGCTTTCCCCATGTCCGATAGAGCCAATGCTAGCTGGCTCCAAGATGGACCTGCTGCTGGCCAAGGCTGACCCCATCAGTGATGGGGGTAGCACCTCTGGGATAACATAGTTAAGAAGGGGGTGGGGGGGAAACCTGCATAACAGCAACCAGGAGTGAGAGAAAAAACTCTGCAGACACCAAAGTCAGTGAAGAAAGAGGTGGAGGAGGTGCTCCAGGGGCCAGAGCAGAGATTCCCCTGCAGTCCATGGTGAAGACCATGGTGAGGCAGGATGTCTCCCTGCAGCCCATGGAGGTCCATGGTAGAGCAGACATCCACCTGCAGCTCATGGAGGACCCCATGACAGAGCAGGTGGATGTCTGAAGAAGCCTGTGACCTCGTGGGAAGCCCATGCTGGAGCAGGCTTCTGGCAGGACCTGTGGCCCTGTGGAGGGAGAATCCCACACTGGAGCAGGTTTGCTGGCAGAACTTGTGACCCTATGGTGGGCCCACACTGGAGCAGTCTGTTCCTGAAGGACTGCGTCCCATGGAAAGGACCCACACTGGAGCAGTTTGTGAAGAACTGCAGCCCATGAGAAGGACCCGCCTTGTAGAAGTTCATGGAGAGCTGTCTCCAGTGGGAGGGACATCACGCTGGGGCAGGGGAAGAATGTAAGAAGTCCTCCCCCTGAGGAGGAAGGAATGGCAGATACAACATGTGATGGACTGACCACAACCCCCATTCCCCATCCCCCTGTGCCATTGTGGGAGGAGGTAGAGAAATCAGGAGTGGACTTGAAGAAGGGAGGGGTGGGGGGAAAGTGTTTTAAGATTTAGTTTTTATTTCTCATTGCCCTACTCTGATTGGATTGGTAATAAATTAAATTAATTTTCCTCAAGTTGAGTCTGTTTTGCTCATCATGGTAATTGGTGAGTGATCTCTCCCTGCCCTTATCTCGACCCACGAGACTCTCGTTACATTTTTTCTCCCCTATCCAGATGAGGAGGGGAGTGATAGAGCGGCTTTGGTGGGTACCTGGTGTCCAGCCAGGGTCAACACACCTCACCACCATTAGAGAGATGATGGAAGATGCGGTCTCTTGAGATCCTATTTTACTGTGGTTCTACAATTTCTCTGAACACAGACTTACACCACCTCTAAGTCTAGCTTTATATTTTCTGTAAATATTTTTGTACAGCACAAATAAGAGCAATTACCGTAGACGAGAAACACAGCGCATTTCAGTGGGCTACGTAAGGTTTCAACCCACATTGCATTTAATGGAAATTATGCATCTGAGTCACAGACCAAAAAACAGTATAGAAAACAAAGGCGTTAGAAGACTGACTGTACATTTGGACGATAGAGAAAAAAAATTTTAATTATGGCTAGCTTAGCAAAAGTTTGCTGTTACCCTGTGAGCAGTTAATCCTGAGTTCAAAATCATAAGACTGGTTGCAATATGCATTTGTGACAGCACAATGGGAAAAGGGCGATGCATGAAAAATTTCTTTCAGTATGTAAGCTACTTATTTGCTTACTAAACCTTGTAAAATTTCTCTCCTGACAATAAGACAGAGTTTCTCCTTTTCTATCTTAATATCATGGATGATTTTCTGTTTCAGAAAAATTGGCACTAGAGAGGAAGTAGCACTTCCATCCCTGGAAGTGTCCAAGGCCAGGTTGGACAGGGCTCTGAATAACCTGCTCTAGTTGGAAGTGTCTCTGCCCATGGCAGGGGGGTTGGAACTAGATGATCTCTAATGTCACTTCCAACTTAAACCATTCTATGATTCTATGAACATTAAATAGACATGATCACCGGCACTGAGGTCATATTTAAATTGGCATTGAAATAGATTGGTCGTGAAATGTCAGAGACATGTTCATCTGAAGTCAAACTAGTTTGTGCTGAACACATCTGGAGAATCAGAGTTCAAACCTTGGAAATTCAAGACAAGAAGAAGGAAACCCAAGCAGTCCTCCTCGGGCAGGACTTCCAGAAATCCTTTAGAGCTGCTGATGGGTTTTTGTGCCCATGTGGAAAGTGTGTGGTAGGGACAGACTTCATGAAAGACTGAGTGCCATCCCCTGAAAGTGAAACTTTGTTAAGATTCTTGTGCTGAGTACCCAAAGACGAAGCTTCCCAAAACACGGGCAGCTTATCTGATCTTGAGCAATGTGCTGGAGATGAATCCTTGTGAAGAATAACTCTGCAGGGATTGAGGAAGATGCCTGAAGGAATGAAACTCTCTCCTCAGCTTTGCAAACTTTCTAGAGCCTTTCAAGCCTTGATTTATCAGCTGACAGGGCTGGCGGGCAGCTTAAACATTATTCCAGCGGCAATCTCTTGTACATGTGTATTATACATAGCAACAGAAATCAGGTCATGAATCGCATTTCAGAAACCAGTAACAAGCTAATCAATATGTCAAGTGACTTCTACACATTTTTTCACCAACAATGGGAGCCATTACCCTGGAAGCACTGTTCTTTGCATACTAGGAGGAACAGAGTATCCACATCATATTTACTAAAAAACACCAGGTATGAGCAAGACACCTCAGGTAGCTTTGGTTAGCTTACCTTACCCCTAAATAAAGGGAACAAAGAGCTTTACGTTTGGCAAGCTCTTGTATGGCAAGCTACCATGAACTGAAAAACATAGAAACACAGACAATTAATCAGGATCAGCTAATGTATGATAACACGCTACTGCACAATAATTCTCACATGTGGAAGTACCCTAGCTCCACAATGCAAAATAATTGAAACTCAGACCCTGAAGAAAGTGGGGCCTTGGCACGCTCCTTAGGAGTGATTAATGAACCTTTCATGGTAAAAAAAGGAGGAAACTAAACTAATTAAAAGTAGTAATACACTGCTTGGAAGATGAGCCTGGTTATAAACCCTGAATGAACTGCACCTTTAGGGAGAGAGGAGAGCCACTGCTTCATACTGTATCACTGCGTTAAACGTGACACAGAAAGGAAATCGTCAGAAGGTCGCTTCATATCTGACAGCAGCTGGCTGTAAAACACTTCATGCTTTTAATGTTTTTCAGCTA
>NW_009647856.1:9552282-9600972 GCF_000708025.1 Charadrius vociferus | reverse complement strand
AGTACTGCACTCCACATCAAGATGAGACATGTGAGAGTGATGCTTTAAAACAGCTATTATCAAAAGAAGCTGAAAACATAGAAGACTTTTTGACCGATCTAAGATTGAAGAGAAATTCTTGCTTTGTGGGAGGCTAGATCCCTTGATAGGAGACCAGAGTGTGATTGTAATCAGGAACTAAAAACTCAGAAAGAGAATGTATTGGCAGATTAAGAATTAACCCTTGACAATGTGGTTAGGATGCATTAAGGAAAAAATGGGAGACAATTCCCTCAGAGCACAGCCAGAACTGTGACACATGAATTTGATGTCATGAAGCCCCATGCACAGCTGAGGATGTAGTAAGGGGTTTCCAGTGCTGTCAACACTAGTGGCAGCCGGTGTCTCCATCCCTGCCTGCAGTTTGGGGTTGTCTAGGCCAAGTACTGCCTAGAATCATCACGTGTAAGTGTATCACAGTGTGTATGTGGATGGCTATTTTATGTCCTTGGGTTGTCCTCATTTGATGTAAAACAGAACCAATATTCTTTTCAGTAATTTTACTTTTCAGTTAAACCTCTTCTCACATGCCTACATAATTCCAATGGAAAAGTTATATTAGATTAGGTGAACACCCGTGAAAAATAAGTGTGTCAGTAAATCACCTCATTCTCAAGGACAAATCCAAATGTCTCTACAGACATCATCTGGCAGCTGGAATAACCAACTGGAGTGTTACCCTGTAGTGGTATCTATCCGACATGGGACGCAAGCCTTCGCAAAACTTTTCAGAAGTTGAACAGATTCATTATAGAGTCCTAGTGTTACCTGTCCAGAAGTGATACAGATAAGATGCCCATAAATACTTCGAAGAAGGTTCATGAAAACAGGAGTTCAAGTCAAACCAGTAGGTCAGAGCAAGACTTGCTGTTTATAGACTTTCTGTAGTTGTGGCTTTATATTCAATACCTCTTCGTGAATTTTTCTCCCACAGCTTTATTTTGTTGCTTTTTGCATACCAGCAACTTTTCGATATTCACCACATCCCACGTGGGGAACTACGTGCGTTAGCCCCCTGCGATACCAGTATTTGCCAATATCACCACCAACAACAGTACACTTATTGCACAGGAGATCTGAAATGCCAGTAACTCCAGAATCTCACTGGACTATTTAACAAAACTTTCATAGTTAATGAATACTTTTCATCATTTAAAGTTCTGCTTTCCGTTAGTCCTGACTTTTGTTACTGTTAACACTCTGCTATTGTGGACATACAGATCTGAGAAAGGAATATGTGCAGCACTGTGTTTCTAAGAGGTTTTGTTATGAGCTTGGTGGACCCAGGAGTGCAGCCATAACCGGGACCTGAAGTGGGTACACCTTTGCTGGATTACTTAGCTCCAAGTCACTACTGAACAAACGTCTTCCAAAGACGTCTCAGAGCTGTATTGTCTCCGGCTCCTTCGGATTGCCGCAGAAAAGTAATTTCTCTTTTGCACAATAGCCTGATTTCCAAAGTCATGACCTTTGCCAAAGCACCCCACATTGTGATTCTCTGAAGCGCCTTCTCGTTGCACGGCTGCATGGTGCAGCAGCGAGGAGCAGGGCTCTGTACCACGCTGTACAAAACCACAACCAACCCCAGCCCTCCCTCCACCCAAGCAAGTGGGATACCACATTGGTGATGGTGGGGGCTGCTCCCCCATCCGCACTCTCCAAGAACCAATGCTCGGGTGCAGGAGGGCTTTCACCTCCCAGCTGCTCTCCTGCCTCTCCAGCAGAAAAGAAAAGGAGTTGAGTTGAGTTAAGATGTGGACAAAGCTGGGGCAGTCATTAACTTTTGGGCTCAGTAGCTGAAATTAATAAAATAGAAATAAGGGAGGGGAGTGAGAGAGGATTTCAGAGGAGGAAGGCATTGAGGGACATTCTCTGGAAATCAACAAAGCAACACAGAGGAGGTTGCTTTATAGTCAGGCTGAAATGTTTTGTTCCTCCCCAAGTTCAGTGGTTTCTTTTATTTCCCCTGTATTTAACTCCCTGTATGTTAGTGTTCACAGCTAGCTCCACTTTTCAGAAGAAACAGGCTGCTTGAAGAGCCAGTGTTTCATTCTCGAAAAGCAGAAATACAATGTCTCAATATTTTTATTCCTCTTTTTTGGGGGGTACTCAGCCCAAGATGCTGAGTAGGGACATAGTTTAGTGGTGGTTTTGGCAGCGTTAGGTTGATGGTTGGACTTGATCTTATGCTCCCTTCCAACCTAGACAATTCTATGATTCTATGATTCTATGCTGAGTACTTCTGGCCATTCCAATTTTTCCTTTCACTCTCTTCCTCTTACACTCCTGGTCATGAGCCAGAGCCCATCTCTCTGTCTTCTGCTAACCCACCCCACCACCCTCAATTACCACTTCTCATCCTATTCAGCATTAGGCTGAACTGGTACCACCTGGCATGGTGGCTGCAGAGGTCTGGAGGGACCTGAATCTAGGGACGAGAGTCAGTGTCCCTCCTGTGATGGTGACCTCTCATTTCTACTCTGCAAGATTCCCTTGGGAGCTAGATTCCCAGAGCCAAATGAAATATCTGATGTCTGCGCAAGGCGCACACAAGAGCTTGTTGGGTGATCTGGCCATAGCTGATTTTGGCATGACAGCTTGAGTCCTTGCAAGCAATAAATGATCTGGGCTGATTTGTTTGCTGCTTTGCTTCTCTCCATGGAAGAGTTTGAGATGGGATGCTGTGCTGTGGTCCAGCATCAGCTTCAGGGACAGGAAGGCATCCTCCCCCTCTTCTCATATGTTGTTTGTAGCCTAATGGGGCAGTGCCTCTCCTGGCCATCTGGAGCAATGGATTTGGATCTTCTCAGGTCTAAGGAAATCTTGGAATCACAGACTTTTCCACAGGGTTGAAATCTTCCGACCAGGGCTCCATTAGGGAGGTTCTTCTTTAACTTCCTTATAAACAAGTACCATAATCTTTGATTTTCCTTCTAGGAAAAGCAAAATATAATGATTCACAAAGTGCATTGGTTATGAGAGCAGCTCTGTTTCACCTTTCACTCTGGGTGCCTCAGAACAGCCCTTTGATGCCTATTTCCTGTGGCAAGTAAAAAAAAAAAGAATAGATGAGTGGGTACACATTTTTATTGTTTTTCTTTTACCCTGTTTTTGATGACTCGGTAGCACCTGTCACACCCAAATAGCCTTCCTAACTCTGCATTACCTTTCCCTGGGGCGAAGGCATGGGAGAGAAGATGGGAACCAGCAAATAGAGCTTTGGATTCACTGGGACTTGGGGCAGCTGCACCTGGGAAAACTGCAGACCCCCATGGACCAAGGCCCCAGGTCATAATTGGGACTGGTTAGGACACCACAGAATAACTACTCAGGAGGTTTCTGCTCTAGTTTATTTTCCTGTTGCCCAGTCATCTCTGAGGGTGAATGAGTCAGGGGAGGTGAGGGAAGAGTGAGAAACACTCCAGCCTCTGCCTCCCCACGGAGCCCAGAGGAAGAAGATATTGTCTCTGTGGTTAGAGAACCAGACACGTGTCAAACGTTTGCATTCGAGTCCTCAGAAGAAAAAATTGTCACACAAGCTGTATCATAGCTTGCGGCAAAGCTTTATCTGCTGGGCCCACCGAGGGTTGGTTTGAGGTGGAAAGATGTGACACCCAAGTGCAGCTATTTGCCTCCTGCAGAAGGACGCTTGCAAGCTTTTCCATCTTGGGGGCTTCAGGGGTCTCCCCTGGATCGTGACAGAGCAGGGACCGAACATCAACCCTCCCTGACGTGTAGCCTGCAGCTCTGGAGGAGAAAGACAGATGACCAGAGCAAAGCAACTCCCTGAAAATCAGACTTTCTCTTTGCAACTTTAGGAAAAAGAAGTGTTCAGTCCTGGTTGTTTTATTTTTTTTTCTTTTCTTTTTCGTGGGTGAAATTCAACTCCTTGAGGAACCACTCTGTGCTGGTAAATGCTGATAAATATCACGGTCTGGCATACAATCACTTGTTGTTACGGGGAAGAGGCACACAGCCATGATCTCTCTGTAATTATTTTGGCACATAGACTAGAAGAGCATCCTTCCAACCATCATCCCTAACTGCCAGCTCTGTGTAGACCTGTTCAGTGTCCCAAATGCACCTTCTCCATGCTGGCTTAGCATGTGAGAGGTTGGTCTGTCTTAGCTTAGACAACAGACAGGCCACGCCAATGGGCTTGCGGACAGAGAAAGTGTCCTGACCTGCATAACTCATTGCTACAGGTATAGCTTTGCATGTCTTCTTGGCTTTCTAGGGCCTCTTTTAGGTTATTCCCTGTATTTGGTTCCCTTATTGGGACTTTACATCGCCCAGGACACAGAAGGAAGGACAGTTCTTTTCATCAAACATTTCTTTAGACAGCAAATGGTGGTATCAGGTTGAGATGCCTGATACGCAGACAAGGTTTGCTCCCAAATATGTCAACGAAAACAAAATTAGCACTTTAAAAAAAAGTAGTTCCACACAGACTTACTGTTGGGTCTCCGAAACAAAAACTGCAGGACGGAGAGTGCAGTGTTTGAAGTGGGCATGAACCGTCATGTTTTGCCTCAGCAGACAGTTCCTTTACAGGAAACAGCCACAATTTTTGTTCTGTAGCCGAACAGATCACGAAAACCCTCCCCGCCGTCACCTCACTCGTCCACGTCAGTGCGCAAAGTTAAAGGAGCCATTTTCTAATGTCCTTTGGGGGCTTGAAAGTTCATCAGGGACCATTTTGTAAGTCCCTGTTGCATTTCCCCCTTTCCCGCACAGTGTGCTTTGCACATTGTGGAGCAAACAGCACCTGAGATACGAGTATTTGTGATTTTGGGGCTGGGCACTGGCAGTACAGGACATAGGAAAGCAGCAAATCCATCCTGGCCATTTGTGAAGGAAACATCAACTTTTTAGTGGCTGGAGAGTTACTGACTCTCTAAAGTCACTGAATCACTTTGCAAGTTCTTTTATTTTCCTTTGGTAGAAATGACACTAGCTGTCCAAACCATCTGGTTACTTTTGTATAAATTTTCTGCCAAACTGTGGTTCTCACAAGGTCATGGTGTGAGACTTGGGCTGTAAGGCTGAGCAGTGACGGTTGAAGCATGTTAGTGCTGTTTCTTTTATTTTTCTTCTGTCAGAGAACTAATCCAAATTGTTCTCTGGTAACAGCTGCTCAAATAGAAAATGTTATATAAAATCAAATGACCACAACAGTTTGGGCCATAGGATCAGACCTGTCAATTGCTTCCTACAGGCCAATAACTTGTGTTTGTAGGGAAGGAAGCAGGTCACCATGCAGAGATTTCCAGGCTCAGCCCAGCCTGGATGTGCGCAGTACACAGCATGGCTCAGAACAGGACTGCTGATGCGGGGTGCAACGAGTGCTTCTCCAACCCCGCACCCCACATCCAACACAGACAGACCCTTTCTGTGGCTTCTTGAGAAGTCTAGGATGCTAATTCTGGTTCTGTTTGAGACTTTCTTCTGAGCTTTACCAGACAGGAATTACTGAAGTGTGAATATGCATACGAACCACCTTGAACTCTTGGCAACAGCCCAGAGCAACCTAAAACCTGTGATGGACTTGTCCTCTTAGTTTGACAAATAGGATCAAACACAGATAAAGGAATATTATACAACTTGTAAGTGACTGATATTGTGGTCAGGATGTAGTAGGTTAACCATTATCAAGATAATGTAAGTGAAATCAGCATTTCTCAGATGTATTAATCTCTTCCAGACCATTTGTAATAGAAGATAATGTAGGAATGGAGCGTGCTTTGCTTACAGATGTTCCAGATGTGGATCCATCAAAGCTGATGGACACAGCTGAAAGAGTTAGATGCTTATTGAAGTTAACAGTGAACTTAACAAGCATCCTGTAAAAGGCTACTTAGATAACTTAGAGATGAGCAAGAGGAATTTATTTTTCCTCCGAATAAAAAATTTCCAGGGAAACTGTTAATTGTTAAACGTCAATCTTACGTTTATACAGCTGTCTGAAGAACCCATGCTGATTCAGGTGTGTAGGTTAAATGCATGTGTTGGATCTGTTGATAAGCCTAAGTTAGAAATAAAAACATGATCAGGCATGGGATCATCATTTCCATCTGGTCATCAGTTAGAAGAAGGGAGTATGTGCAAAAGAAACACAAAATCTGATCAAGTCACTGTCAAGCTGAGGGAGACACTTGGGTGTTTGTGGAAATAAATTAACATACGTTATGTGTGAAGGGTGCAGTCATTCTTTAAAAGACCCAGTGACAAAAAACTAATCAAATGACAGTTATAATGATCTGAGCCTGAAGGGAGTTGTTATAATAATTATACAACATGCAGAGGATTGTAATAGTGGGGCCTCACCCACTAAAAGATGAAAGGATCGTGTCAAATGGAAGCATTTGAATTCTAAAGATGCTAGGAAGGCACAAAGAGAAGAGCAGAGGAAAGCAGCAGTCAGGAATCAATTTACCTTAAGTAGTTTTGGCCCCCGGGGCTGCACAGCTTCAGCTGTTATTTGAGTTGAAGGGGGTTTGCCTGGTGCAGTGTGTGAAGAGGAAAAGCAGCTCCAGCCTGAGACCAAGCGTACTTAAGGAGGGTGATCCAGGTCTGCAGCTGGGGTGGCTGGTGTTCTGAGTCACCGTCTCTGATCCTCAGGGTGGAAGACTCCAGTTTCTTAGAACATTGTCGAGTGAATGACCTCTCCTTTTATCCTCATATAGATCGTTTTTGTCTTGTCTAGGGCAGTACTTGCAATGTCCAGGAGTGATGTTCCCAAAGAAAAGGAGGCTCAAAGTGCACAGTGGAGTGTGGAACTAATCTGAGCACTAGCATAAAGAAGTTTTTTTCCTAACCTAATGCTTATTTCTTAATTTAAGATAACCTTCATTTTTCTCCATCTATTCCACTCTGTTGCATGAACTCACTATTGCAGCGAATGTGTCGTGGAAGACAGCACAGGTAAATATCTTGATGCACAGTCATGTTTTCTTATATAAGTAGAAGCAGAAGAAGTAGATTGCGTGAACTAAGGATCCATATGTTTCAGGCAAGGTCTGTGATAAGTTTAAAGGTGATGTGCCTCTTGTATTACCGTATATTTAATTACAATATGAACAAGCCTGTGGAATATTAGTGATCATCATATAAACTGATAATTTGTAGGGAAAGCTGCACCACAAATCTGATGTGCTGTGTTTCACAAGTCAAATATTTCTACCGTCAAAATCTGAAGTCACCGACTCTTCAGATTGGGAAAAAGACAACATGTTCTTCCTAGGAACTTTCTAATTTTCTTAAGTACATACTAGCTTTGTTATTTTTTTTCCAATTTAATAATGATAATAGATGTAGTTTGCTTTCCCTTAAACACTGATTTTCCTGATAGCAGATAGGACCACTTTACTCCAAAGGTTTTGATCCTTTAGTCTATTATCTTCGTCTTTATCTGGGCGGGTCACCCCCGCCCCCCCCCAACACCTCCCAGCGTTATTGCTGGATTTCCAAGAAAAAATGAAATAGCTGTCGAACAGTCAACAGATAATGGAAATAAGTTTGAGATGTGGACCTGAAGCTTCAGCAAGATGGGAAAGGACAATTTCTTAACTGAATATCAGTGACACTGAAGCCAGAAACGTATGTTGGATCTGTGTTGTAAGGTGTACGTGCTCTTATCCTATTATCCTCCATAGTAAATTTGTGATAATTTAGCCCACTTGTTTGAGTAATGCATCAGTTTTTTCCTCCGTAGCTCTCAGTTGTTGAAAAATTCTTGATACTGAAAGGGTCTGACTCACTCCTAACTAGTACTGTGTCAGAACTAGCCTGCAGTGTATATATGACAGTGAATAAGAGCCAGTAGCTCAAGGCTGGCTCAGGGAGGGATTGATGTCAAGTCCTGCTTGGATTGGTTCTGGATTGTATATCCTACAGTAAAAAAATTAGGTGAAAATACCATTAAAATCTCAGTCTGCATTTTGTCTCTGTGGTTTCCTTTAAGATTTTTTATTCTGAGCACTATTAATTCTGCTAATCTCCAGCTGTTGTTTGTTGAGAAGCATGCACCACGATCAAGAAACAAATGGTTATTCTCTCTTGGCCATGGTACCCAGGTATTAAAGGATATTTCCATTAACGCTCTACACCAAGGTTTTACCACTACTTGACATACGGTGTAATTTATGCCTTTTGACAAAAGGAACTGAAATCAGCACGATCATTTTATAGCCTAATCCTGTACCTTGTATTAATGCGTAAACAGTGACACATGAGAATTTTACTGCGCGACATAAAACATACATCAGCATTGAGGGGATGTGTCTGTGTGTTGGAGGGAAGCTTTTTTTGCTTCGGAGAAGACTGTTTTCTTCATGTAGAAATCTTGATGGAATAAGATCAAACCACCTGGGCTGGAAAAGCAAACAAATGTTGTAATACGGAGAGCAAAAGGAGATAGTGCATATCTTTTTGGTACTCTGAGAGATGTAGATGTTCAGTTTTTGGGATATAGAGTGCAAGTGTAAATCTATGAGTTTGATGGATGCTCAGTGTCCACTATTGTCCATAGAGATTTAGCACAGGCAGTCAGCAGAGCATAAAGAGTGACCCAGGCAATAAGATGACTTAGTGTATGTGTGGCTTCTGAGTTAGGATTCCTTCACGCTTCTGGATTGGTAGCTGGAGTCCAGGTGAGTCCCACAACTGAGCTGTGCCCCATACTCCTCTTATCTGCAAAAGAAATATCAGCTACATAATGCATGCATGGACCTTCATGTCTCTACAGTCTAGGAGGAATTCAGCCCCAGATTTGAGCACTTAAATTTGAGTGTCAGGAGTTGAATCTCCCCTGACTTTTTATAATTGTATGGTTATATAGGGCCTATAGCAAGGACCTGTTGATGAATCAGCTTGATTCTGGAGTAAAGACTAGTAAGAATCCTGTTATGATAATAATTTCTGGTGTAAATACTCTCAGTTCATATGCTGCAGAACTAATTGAACTAAATCAAGCATCCAAGAATCTCAGCATTAAGCCTAATGTTTAGCTGCATGTAACTTGTATGGAAAAGTCCAGACCAAACCTAGAATTTCTGGACTAACTTGTATGGAAAAGTCCAGACCGAACCTAGAATTTCTGGGGTCCATTTAACCCATTAACCACTGAATGTAGACTGAATGGTACTTAGCTGCCTGAAACTTTGTGTAGATCTTGGCTTGGAAGAATGGGAAGATCTTTCTTCTGTCTTGGTTCATATATGCTCTAAATTCTTGCCGCCTGATTTAGCACAGAACTCCACCTTTCATACAAAACTTACCTAAATGCTAGACACCACCGTCTCTACAGGTGAAAAAAAAGCACAGTGACCAAGTTCCTTTGCCTTCTTCGTCTTGAACCTAGACAGCACCGAGCCATCTGCATGCACGGGCAGGCTGACTGTTCCTGGAAAACAGTGTCAAATCCATCAAAGGCCTGGATTTGTTAAAGCAACATAAAAGCAGATTAATTTCACCTGATTTAATTTTTCTTGGGACTCCAGACACCATTTGGGAGACTATCATGAATCGTCATCATAGAATCATAGAATGGTTTAGGTTGGAAAGGACCTTGAAGATCATCATGTTCCAACCCCCCTGCCATAGGCAGGGACACCTCCCACTAGACCAGGTTGCCCAAGGCCATGTCCAGCCTGGCCTTGAACACCTCCAGGGATGGGGCCTCAACAACCTCTCTGGACAACCTGTTCCAGTGCCAGGGATGTTGGGCATGAAGGGTGGGAATTGTCTGATCAAATTTAGGTTTTTATTTCAAGAGAAACAGGCACTTCTGGAACACATTCAACTCAGACTAATGTGAATGTGTAAAACAGGTCAGATGAATCACATCTTAAAAATGAACACATTTTCCTTTAACCACAAGTGGGGAAAGGGGGACTAACTACACAGGTGACAGTAGGTGGGATGAATCCTGCCCCAATGCCTCTGAAAATGAAGCCATTGTAGCTGATGAGACACAAAGTTGATGTTCCAGATGTAAGGGACCATATGCTCTATGGGATTGTCTGAAAAATATGAGGCCTTCATGATTTACAAAATACAGAGAGCCACAGCATTACTGTCTTGTGTATATCTATGTCAAGGTATTTAAATGTGTCCTCTGAACTTCTAGTGCTCTTCTGCATGCTATCTTGATTTTTTTTCTAACACAAAATGGTTTATTTTTTATTAAAAAGATTTATTACTAGCTTTGTAAGGGAGGGAAGGCAGGCGGCAGAGCTGGACTGGTCTGAGGACTTCTCTGCAACCAGAATTCTCACTGTAGGAGGGAGTGAGCCATCTGTTTCCCTGACTAGTGAGATCCACGGATGACCACAGACATTTGCCTGCAAACTATGGCTCTCCTGCAAGGTGCTTGATGGATGTGATTGATAGGCATCTTTTGGCTCTCACCCATTTTGGTACAAAGCTTCACAGTGAAGAAAAGTGACCTCTGTGTTCTTTTATATAGCCTTTGCTAATATGACAATAACAGAAAACATCATTACTCTACAATATAAATCTTTTCAGGGCCTTCAGCTGATGTTATTTATGTTGCCATCCTCTGTCCCCACCTGAGGGTGCAACAATCTGAGACTGGAAAAAGTGGGAGGGTGTCAAAATGCTAAAATGTAGGATTGTTTCTCTATGATGAACAATTACATACAGTAGGACATTTTGGTCTGGAAAAGAGGTTCCAGAGAGGACATCTGATACAAATGAATGAATGGCTTAAAGAGGGGAAACAGGGAGCAACTCATATTTGGTTTTTCCAATACTAAAACCCAGGGGAGCATCAAATCGCATTACTGTCTGGTTAGCTCTGGGGAAAAAAAAAAAAAAAAAAAAAAAAAAAGAAGACATATGACATATTTCTTCTAGTTGTGTGAAGTGCAGCTGTGAAAAATTTTAACAAAAGACAAGGGAGTGCTAACGCTTACATGCTTTCAAAAAGTGATAGAACATATTCAGGGATGAAAACTCCATTAAGGGCTTCAATTACAAAACCATCCTGGTAGCTGCTGTAGGCCCAGAGCCTCAATTTGTGGGGATGTTCTTGATTTTCCTCTTCTCTATCCATTTTCCATTGGCCATTGATGGAAACAGGACTTGGTTAAGCAGACCTTTACTCTGATCTCATACAGCTTCATGCTACTTCATCACTTATAGTCTATATGCACAACAGCCATATGCAGATGAAGTTTATGCACTCTGAAGGAGCCCTCTGGAAGCAGTGACGTCCACCAAGTGCTTTACCCTGACCTGCAGCAGTAACTGGGTATGCTCTTTCACAACCACTGCATCTGATCCCACAGAAGAAGGCTACATTGTGAAGACCATATCAAAGTCCTCAGTGATGCAAAACGCCAAAGCTCTTCAGGAAACATGGTCCTTGTGTAGTCTGAGTGAGGCATTGATTAACAAAGTGCTTATAAGTGTTATTAGCTTTAAGTACACAAGGCATGTAGGACGACCATTTGTGAGACTTCACCCAACATTTAAGGATGAGCATGTTTGAAGTTCAAAGCCCTGATTTTCCTGGATCTTTTATAACCTCTTTGGGAAGAGGAGGAAACACTTCTGTTCTACTGGCGCTGCTATCTACAAGGCACTACCATGAGGTTAGGAGTCCAAATGTCCACAAGGTGCAGAAGATACCCTCTGGCTGAAGGTTCCACAAAGTGGGGTTTATCAGGATGCCCCATTCAGCAGGTCTGTCCATCTTTGTGGCTTTGGACTCCTCCACATAATGAAGTCAGTGCCACCTAGTGTTGCTCTCCTTCAGTGCAAAGGAGCTGGACCTTCATGAACGTTGAGGGGGACAGGAATAATTTTGTCTCTGCTTAAGAATAGTTGTGTTAGGGTTGCCCACTTGGCCATGACAAAGCCCAGGAGAGCACCGTTTTGTTTTGCTGAGGGAGGCTATAACTAATTGCAGACCTATGAAGCATGTCACAGGTGTGGAGCATCAGACATGGACAGCTTCATGGCTCTTGTGGCAACCTCACTGTTCCCATCCTCTGTGACCTCCTGTGCCTGGCACCAAGGCTCATCCTGACCTGTGTGTCTCCAACCCGATGTACTGGATCCGTATAGTCATGTCACAGGAGAGAGGTCAGGGCACAGCGCTGTAGACAAGGCTTTGGCACATGGTGTCAGGGATCTAAGAAACTTTCTAGGTATCCCCTGCAGCTGCTGCCTGTGACCATGCTCCCTCCACTACCATAAGAGCTTTAAACTTGATGCATTGCCCCCATGGGCTTGACAAATTCTGCACTCAAGGTGAAATCACAAGTGAAGCTGACACTCAGCTGCTTTATCAGAGGGTTGTCCTGCCCATGCTGTGGGAGCTGGCTGCATTTGAAAGGAGAGAAACAAGAGCAGGAGCCCAGCCTTGCTGAGCTGATCTGGTTTTCAGCATAAAAAATGTCTTACTAAAAAATTTAGATGTTTCTGGCTTGTGATTCCTTCCTTTCCTCTTCTCAACCACTTCTTTCAACAAACTGTTGAAATGCTTCCCACGTACAAGGACAGCCTGGGGAGCAGAAATGTTTCTGACCAGGCAGCTAGCTGAAGCGTTGAAGGTCTGAGGAGCAAAAGTTTATGGTCCAGCAGGTCAGCTAACAGTGTCTCTCGCAGAGAAACAAACTAGAGGAATTCAACTCCTTTAAGCTGTTTATTTCTGACAGAAATGCGGTTGAGAGCACATACTGCCTGTAAGAGCACAGATCTGCTGTCACTCCTCTCCTGTTTAATATCTAAGCCCATCAGCAAGGTAAACTGAATCTTAACACCAGGACAGCAACCGCTGAGCTACTACCCACAAGCCCTGAAAGTATTCATAAGTGGGTGCAGAGAAGGTACCCAAGGGACAGCAAGAAGAACTCGAGCCCTTTGGATTATATGTTGTGATTACATCCGCAGACCAACACATTCACTCTAGACAGCCCATGGCTAAATAGCTGGTGGGCATGAAGGTAGCTGAGATATTTCAGAGCAAGGGCATCGTGATGCAGGAAGAAAATGAAGGTAACATAGAGTGGGCAAGAGATGTTTGCCAAGTGAAGCTTATAGAAGATCAGACAGAAAGCTGGAGTGACTGTGGAGGAGGAGTGTGTGAGGCCAATGACACAAAACTAAGAAATCAGATTTTGTTAACCAGAATAATCATCAGAATGGCTCCTGATTGCTACTCTGTTATATGTCACATTTGCCTAGTAATTTAGGAACGAATAAGAATGCATGGGATACTTTTTCTTATGTTATTTTCTTTAGCAAGGGGCAGTTTAACACTGGTGTCCATCCCTGGCAAAACAACCTTCTCAAGTTCCTCCTTTCTTGATGTATGAGGCACTTGACATGTGGTGGTGTCCACATATGTGCTAGAAGATGCTCTTGGTGTGTTCAGTGTAGCTCACCCACAGTGTTGGGTGATCTCACTAGCTCTGGCAGACTAGCTCTCCCAGTCTGAAGGTTGGGACTTGGGGTTCATGAACTGAGGTCCCAATGTGTGACAACCCCTTCTGCTACAGCACTGACCAAGCCAACTGTGTCGGGCCACACGAGAATAGCCAGGGCAGAGATAAGTCTTGACTGAGTCCAGAAAGGAGCAGAAGGAAGCCCATCACATTAGCTCAGTCCTTAGCAAGTGAGACATGGTTGCCTTGTGAATGTGTGTGGCAGTCTGCTGAAAGTCACACCAAAGGTTTAGCTGAAAAGCAGAAAAGAATAAGGTTGGTAGCTTTCACCCCACTACTGTGAGGAAAGCTTCCCAGCTCAGGCTCCATGGGCTCAACATCCCCAACAGGCAGGGATGGTCAGCAGAGGAGCACCACAGGGGACAACCACAAATGGAGCAGAGCATTAGCTGGGGAAGTAATGCAAGAAGACGTCACAAAGGAGGAGACAGACTGTGACAAGGAGGTTTCACATACTCAGTGGAGAGGGGCAGATACCATAGAATAATGACTTGAAGCACTTTTGGGAGGTAATTAGCACCCCTTTGGCCACAGAGTGATCTACACATGACTATACTCTTCAATTAACTCTCTGACAAAAGTTACACAGCAGTAGCCATGCCTTTCTTGGTGAAAACTGGGTAGTGTAACCTTCTTCCCCTCAAACAAATTACTATGGTGGTTGGGACAAGCTGTTTAGTTGCTGATGTAATGCTGTTGCTTCTATTCCTGACCTATGTCCCTTCTCCTGTTCAACTGGAACAACCCAAAGTTCATCCCTGTCGAGTCCTGGCTAAGCAATATTAACACAGCATCTGCCAGGCTGTTTTGAATAGCCGCTAATATCTATGCTGCTTTAAGCGAAAAGAAAAGCCTTTTCAAGTATTGCATACATTACCAGGAACAGTGGGGAAGGATGTTAATAATTCATTCATGCTCTCAGACTCCGGAGTGTGCTAGATCTTTCAACTTATAACAATAGACATCACCCTGCAGGCTGTCATGTCCTGCATTTAACAAAGGAAAAGAAAAGAGAGGGGGTGAAAAGGAGGAAGATTTCCCGGGTGGAAAATCTGAAGCTTGATGAAGAATTAAAGCCTGTTAAATGTCTACTTGAGCCAGCCATTGAGCAATAAAACCTATTTGCAACCGGTTGTTAGAAGAAAAAGCTGCATGTGTAGGAAAAAGCATTTGTTGAGAAGATGCTGGCATTGCTTTCCATTGGTTCTGGAATATACCACCCCCCAGGGCTCCTGTTCAATGAGTTTTTCTTATTCAGGCCAGAGAAGAGATAGAACAGGAAGGAGTTACCCTGAGAAAATGTATGTGTAGATTTTTTTTTTCCTGTGACTGGCCCATCTATTGAGTATCTGAACAGCCTTCAGCTATACCCTACCCCCATAGAATGTTCCCAGTGGATGTGATAGAGTCCCATACACCTATTTCCAGTTCTACCAGAAATAGACAGAAGCAGAAGTGACAAGTGTTAAGAGGACTGGTTTGGGACATAGGGTGAAGGAGACAGGAAAGCAGCCACTGCTGAAGGCACAGCGAGTATCTTTGGGCCGGTCACTGTTGCTGAAGTGTGGCCACCCCCAGCAGCAGTCATTGTGCCCATCACACAGGGGCAGGAAAAGAAGCCACCCTTTTCTTCAGGACTCATCCCGGGTCTGTATTGCTGCCTTCACTCCTTCTGCTTCTGTGAGTGGAACAACCTGGCTTATCCTTGCTCTATCACCCTCAAGGTGGTAAAATCCTACCTGTCCTGTTGAGAAACCCCACACCAGTCCAAGAGTCAAGGAGTGTCTTTCTCTTGGTAGAAAGACATTTTTAAAGAGAAAGATTGAGGTTCTTTAAGTGGTGGGTACTAAATTACACCCAAAAAAACAACAAGAAGGTTCCACCAGCGAAGAGTGGACCATCTGAATGAGCAAAAGAGTGAGAGAGAACTGAAATGTTTCCTTCCTGGGTAGGCAGGAGATAAAGAAATAGAATTTAATCCTTCTGAGAGCCAACTAACCTCCTTATTTCTGTAGCCATGTCAACAGTTTTGAGCCATTTAACAAATTCCTCATGCGATTCCCCTCATTCTCATTCAGAATTATCCCAAAGTGGTTGACAAATGGAGAAGAGGGCTTAAAGTCCTATCACTACTTCTAACTTCTTGATGAAAACCTCTGGTTTTCATTGCATGTACTGGCCCATTAAATACAATATTTTCACAGAATCACAGAATCACAGCATTTTCAGAGTTGGAAGGGACCTCTAGAGAACATCTAGCCCAACTCCCCTGCTAAAGCGGGATTGCCTGGAGCACATTACTCAGGACTGCATCCAGGCGGGTTTTGAAAATCTCCAGAGAACGAGACTCCACAACCTCCCTGGGCAGCCTGTGCCAGTGCTCCGTCACCCGAACTGTAAAGAATTTTTTCTTCGTGTGAACTCCCTGGAGTTCACTTGCTGCTATTTCCCGAGGAAGACTCCCCATGGACATTTTTCTGTACTTGAGAGAAGCAAAGCGATGCTTTAATTCTTCCCTTGTACAAGTCTGCATATCAACCACAGAACAGTTTTCCTTCAGAAGGACAAGGTCTCTCAAAGTAGAATTGCAATTTGAGCACTGCTGCACATCATAAAAGCAAATTGGAAATTTCAGGCTTGCTTCACTCTCTTGTACTCCAAGTTCAACACAGGCAGATTCTGCTGGAAAGATATTTACAGCTGTGTGCAGAGTTGCTGGGCTCCTCTGAACAGAGGAGTGGGAACACTGATGCATTGGAGAGAAAGCCAAGGGGAAAGCACTTCACAAGGCAGGGAGCAAGCATGGTAAGTTGTGTTATGTAAATAGCTTAGGAAAGCTGAAAGAAACATACAACAAAATGTTGCTGATGTATTTCTTTTTTATAGACATGAGTGGAAAATCCATCTGGACAGCTTGGACCTTGCAAGATTGTCATTTGAGTTCCCCTTATGGTTAGGACTGAGTTCAATTTTTGCGATTCCTATCACTCTAAATGCTCTTTTGTTTTCTGCTCAGACTGGCCCCCCTTTTAAGAGGGGTGGGTGCTGAAGTTGGTTTTCACCTAGCATTTCATATCCATGGGAAAACCTCTCTGGCTGACAGAGTGAAGTAGCCAGCCCAAAGTTACGCAGGAAGGGAATGGTAGGGCTAAGTTCACATCAATACCTCTGAATGTGCAATAAAGCTGTGGGAGGATGACCACAGGAATTGTGCCCCCCGTCCCCATCCCAATTTTCCCTAGTTATCATGCCTTCGTGCAGTGACATATAGGAGACCATGGAGTTGAGTATTCAGATAAAGGGTTGTGACATAGGAGTTTCTGAGAGACTGTGACCATAAGGAGAAGATAGCGGCTCAAACGTGTCCTGTCTTTGACCTGTCCCCTCTATATTTGCTACATGCTTCCAAAAAGGCCTTTTACAACCTGGCAACCTGTGGACAACTCCAAGTTCAAAATCAAATGAGCCCTCTAAGGACACGAGGCCCCTCAATGTGCATTGTTCTGCTGACTTCTATTGAAAAAGACTAATTTACACTACTTGTGTGTCTGTGGTACAATCATTTTTTGTTCATGCTACAAACAAAGCTCCATCAGAATAACGCTACCAGCAGGGTTTATCTTGTAGTGAAGGCAGTCCATTAGCTGGCAGTTGCTACTGATTTTTTTTCCAAGAGACATTGCTCACAGGGCTGGTTTACAGCCAGTGGTGAACTGTGTTAGGAGTCCTACTATACATCGGAGCGGTTAATGTTTTGCTCAGTCTTCTCTGGTGAGGTGAAGGAAGAGGATTTTAATATGGACAGGGTTGCACAACATACAAATAAGGTCTAATATAAGGACATGGGGACCTCTAAGCTAAGCCTTGTGCCACAGTGGACTGGGACAAACATCATTTGGAAAGCTGAACAGTGTGCAGCTAATGATTCCTCCAGTTTCTTCATCCACAAGTGTGTGAGACCACCTTGAGTCCAGAGAGGCATCAAGGAAGTGATGGCAGGTCCCTAAGGCTAATGTACATGGTACATCGCAGAGCTTTCAGGCCATATGACAGGGCATGGAGCAGTGGTAGAAAGCAGAAACTGGGCCTCCTTCTTGGTGCAATGCAACAATGCAACCCTTGCAACCACCAGCTCCCTGGCCTGCCCTATGAGGTGTCTGGTGGAGTGACAAAGCGAGGAGAGAAGCTGAGAACAGGAGGTCACTGGGGCTCAGGAGAGTGTAGGTGAGTTGACAGCCCTTTGGAGGAGACCTCTGAGATGCTAGGCTTGGTATTTCACAGCTAAAACCATCTCAGAAAGGATATGTCCATTGTGCTGGGACCTCAGTTTGGCTGAAGTTGTTAGCCCTGTAATTATGTGCTGAACACAGACTTCCCAGTGATCTTTAAATCAGTATTTGGGATTTGTCTGTTTGATCACTTGTTGGCCAGCCCCACAAGCTCCCTAAAACCTCTTCCATGGGGCAGAGGTGTTCTGAGGTAGAGACAATCCCTAGGCCATTCTGAGGTGTCACTTTGTCATCTGGGGCCATGCTAGGAACCGAGAGATGTAGACAGCCTGTGGAGTTGTCTTTTCACTGTTGTGTGAGGGGGGAGCCCACTTCAGGCTTTTCACAGCTTATCCTTACCCCCCAGCATGGACATGGGGATCTCAGAGAAGGAGATAGATAGGAACTGCCATGCCTTCCCTTGGTCCTTCCATTCACCCATCTACTCCCTCTCATCCTTGGTGTCTCCTCTGCAGAGGTGCCAGCGCGATGTGACAAGATTGCAAATAGTCTTGGCACAAGAGTCCTGCTTTCTTTTTTCCTTCCCTCTGCAGGGACACGCAGCCAAGAAAGTGTCAACTGCATAACTCTGCCCCAGCAGAGCCCTGCAAACTCCCCCAGCCAAAGCAGCTGAATAGGAAATGTGATGAAGCTGGAAACTTGTCCTTGTCAGCTGGGTTTTCCATCCAACAACTCATAAAAAACCCGACGTGAAAGCAGCCGGAACCATTATAGCTTAGTCCTATCTGAGAAATGGCATTCAATTCCATGACTGTTTATTTAACTCTACACAACTGTTGTGTAACGTCATGCTGTTCTGTCCTGATCTATTCCGCAGAGCAGCTTTTTGGCTAAGGAAATTGATGGGTCAAACTGCCAGATCTTGGTGTTTTGCAGAGCTCTGCCATGCAAGTGATTGTTTTAAAAAAGTGAGCCCTCTAACCCAGGGATTTGGAGACCTGCAAAAAAAAGAAAAGAATCAGGTTTAGTTTTATTTTCACTTTAGAGATATTTGTGGTGAAACACTTACATTGAGCCTAACCACAGAGTAACAAGCAGGAAAACTTAGGCCCCCAGGTGTAGTGTTTTTTTTACTAGTCATCCTTGTTAAGGTCATTTTGGGACCGTTGAATCCTTGGACTGGGCTATTCTTTTTCCCTGATTACACCTGTATGACTTGATTTCCTACTGAAATCACTCAGCTGAAACCAAGGAGGGTTGAGAACAGCTGAGAACAAGATTTGATCTCATACTGCCCAAACAGGACCTTGAGAACTAACCCTTCAAAACCTGCTCACTTTCCGAAGCTGAAACCACGCAGAAGGGAGCTGACTTGAATAAATTCCCCACATACTCGGTAAACAAAAGGGAGAAATTTGATTCTCTACAAAGGGTGGACTGAAGAGATTTGTTTCGCATACTGTACTGCAACATTGTTCTTGTATTTATACTCATTTTTGTCAGAATGTAAGCAAGGAAAATTCAGACCTAGGAAATTTGCTTGCATTAAGTTACATCAGTACAGAAATATTCACTTACTACCTGGAAAGTTTATAGGGACTTTATTCTGCTGTGCTGCAATATCTTTTTCTTAGATTGTTTTTTGTGTAGTAAGAAGTTAATTTTCAGCAATAAACAGAAGCAGCACAGATGTAGGTTTGATAACTGCAACTTGCATAGCCACTGAGAATGGCATTTAAATGTAATAACTAATGTGATGAAAAAATGAAGAAAGTGAATGCATGGCACAGATTAAATAAAGTCTAAAAGGTATACATGAGGTTAGGTTTGGCATTTTCCCTGGCACACTGTTGCTGGTAGTCATGTTGTTTTCTTACTGCCAAGCAGTGCTAAGATGAATATGCCAATCAAAATGCTAAGCCTACACCTTGATTTGTGTTTAGGTAAGCATGTAACTTTGTGCAATAGTTGTCACAGTCAGAAATGAACACACAAAACATTCAGTTTTCATTTAAATGTGTTGCAAACAAAATCATAGAGAAATCTGAAAGAAAAAGGTTGAGGGTCAGCGATCCTCTAAACTATCTGCTGCCCCAAGGGAGGATGGACTTCATTTAAGCAGTTTCTGAAAATATGAATTTAAGGTGTTTTTAAAAAACACTTCCAGTGGTGGAAAGCCCAAGACTTCCTTGGGCAGGTGATTTCTTGGCTTTATGAATCTCCGGATGGAAATTACTACCCATTCCCCCAAAATTACATGCTGAGAGCGAGCCACAACACAAGGCTGTCTGGCCAACTCGGAGGCTGCTGGCGCTGGCTCTGAACTGATCTGTCTTGTGGTTGCTCTCGTAGCGTGTGATCAAGGAACAGCCTTCCACCCACAGCCCTTTTCCCCACTGCACACATGGAGCAACAAATGGCATCTACATATACGACGAGCAATGGATACAACAAGCAGATGGCGGGAGAAAAAGGGCCCAGATCCATTAGCAGAAATCTGGATCAACTCACAGATGATTCACCAACACTAATCGGGGGTAAACACATAACAGGCACTCCACGCCAGCCATTCCCCCAGGAGCTGGAAGTCTTGGGCGACAAATCCAGGGCTCTCGCATCCTTGCATCTGTCTTTATGCAGTTGTACACAGGAGGGCAGCAAACATTTACTCAGCGTTTGGCACTGCATCTCTTCCCAACCCCTGCCATAAATAGCCACTGTTGGGATAACATAAACTGTCCGTCATCATGAGCAGACGCCTGCTAAATAGCCCTATAAAAAACCCCAAAGTGACTGTAATTAGACGGAGCGCACATTTCATTGGTATGACTTAGACAAAGGTTGTCTTGGATTTTTGCCTGCTGTCAGCCTGAATTCACCCCCCCCAAATTAGCTCTGGATATTCCTTTCTTCTCTCTAGTTCAGTTTTATGGGGGGTTTGCTATCACTTGTGTGAGTTTTTGCAGTGGTTTTCATTCTCCGGGGAAATTACACCTTTATTCTTCCTACCGAGGTGCTGACACAGGCGTTTCAAACACGTCCGTGCCCCTTGTTTCCTGATGAAGAGTATACTGGGGATAAGGGAAGAGAGGAATGTGTTAGAAATATTCTGCAATTCCAGCTAATGAAGCTTGTCAATGAGTTTGAAAAACATTATTTTGGTTTGGAAGGTAGGGACTGCAATAGGGTGTTTCTCAGCCACGATTCTCTCTCTTTTTTTTTTTTTTTTTAAAGTTGGTATAATTAAAGCAATTGTCTTTAGCCTGCAAATATAGCCACTGCCTCCTTCGTGCTCTCAGCCCCGCTCCATTCATCACTCTGACTTTGGCTTCTTGGCAAATTTGTCCATTACCCAGCACAAGAAATTCTGCACATTTATGTTGATGTCGATTCAGACTGAAGCCTTTTGGGTAGAGCAATGTATTTTGCCTATGAATTTCCTCTGGCTGATCCTAGTTAAAGTACTAAATGCCACGTGATTGGATTCTCTTCAGCTGCCTAAAAGGAGTCCAGGATGGGTGCGTAAGGTGAGATGAACTACTCTCCACAGTCTCATTGACTACAAGGGGAGCCAATGGTGGCTACCCACTCTCAAACATCCCATTTTAGATATCTAAAATTAGGTAGGATGAATTCTGACGTAAAGGCCCATTTTCTTTCCATTTAACTTTATAGACCAGACTGAGGGTGCACATCTAGGGTACGGAGCACCTCTACAGACCAAGGAGACACTGAGCTCTTGGGTAGTTTGCACTGCCCCTGAAAGTAGCTGTTTTCTTCAGCAGTAGAGAGGGAACTTCGGAAATCACACCCTCAGGTAGGTGCTTAAAATTAGATAGGGCAATCTGTGCCCAAAGGCCAAATTTTACATGATTTTGGAGCACTGAAATCAATGGGATTTAGGAACCTGAGTGCTTGAAAAAAACCCAGAGTTGATTCATGTGCCCACGGTCATGTCAGTAAACGTGATAGGAATTGAACACAGATCTGTGTCCTGTTCTGATCCTCTAAGAACAATCATTCACCCTGTGAGATTTAACAGCCTCACACACACAGAGCAAGCCCAGCACAAACAACATGCATCAAAAATCATTGTGGGAAAATGACTGAAAGTGTATGAAATAGTAACACTGCCTGTTGCTGTAATCTTTAATACGATAATGTCACTGGGGACTGGGATTATGAGAGATGCTGTGTGGAACAAGGCTGTCTTATATCACAGGATTCCACTAAGGCAAAACATACAATAAGAAAAAGCCTGACCACGCAAAACCCAGACATTGTCCAGCTGTGATTTCATGGCAACAAATATGACTGGGGATTTTGTTTATCTAAAAGTTTTATGCTGCCTTTTGTCACAGAATTACAGCCCAAACCATGAATTCTGATTTGAGGAGTTCATCTCCTGAAACAGAAATGCAGGATCTGGGGGTGCAAGGAATATAGGAACAGTCTCGGTGTGTTAAAATAACATCCCTGGCATGGTTCACTCTAGCAGTTGTATTGGGAATATAATGTTAATTGCTGGACTAGGCTTTGGGCAGCTAATGAGTAAAGAATCCTCAATGGATTGGGGTCTTAATTACCTGATTTCCTTTAACCTGATTTCCTCTAACCTGCCAGGTCAATGGGACTAGTCCCAGAACGAGACACTATGCTACGTGAGATCTTCAAACAGGTCCAAGGATTTCCAAAGATGAAAAAGGAAGCGGGAAAAAGTGCTAATCTCAGTGGAAATTAGGCACCTATGCCTAACTTAATGACCTAGAAATAATCCTTTGCTAAACACTTACCAGACTGAAAACCCAAAGACACGTCAGATCTTACTCCCCCAAAAATACTTTGGTATCTAGACTTCTTCTCCTGCGCCTAGTCAATCTAAGGAAGCACTGTGGGAGGCATCTTACCTGACTTTAGAAGCCTTCAGTATCATCACAATGTACCTCCCCTTCCTAAAACTTCTCTCTGTGATGTGCCACAAGTCCTAGAATTTCCTGTTTCTCTCAACTGGAAACCAAAAAAGCTATAAATTAAGAACTCTTCATCAACACACAGAGGGAAGGCATGTGTCTGAATCAGTAGCCGCGTGGTAAGTCAGGTTTGGTAGGACCAGCACTTGAGTTGACCACACGAGCTCCAAAGCTTTATCACTTTCTTCTACCTATTTCTTGCTATTCTTTACACCTTAGGTGGCACCAGTCCCAGAAAGTGAAGTTTGCCCTGGATGCAACTTCTCTGAAGTGATTTGCATGACTCTGTTCATTCTAGCACTGATTTTGGTTACACTCTGCACCAGGTTTATCCAGGCAAGTATCTGGTCTTGCTCTTCACTTATCCTTTAAGGAGTAGCATTGGGTGCCACTCAATGGTGAAAGTCAGGTCAGAATGAGGTATCTGAAACAGCGGACAAAGTCCTTGTTGGGCTCTGTAATGAGGATGATAAACTCTGCCACCACCTACAGAGGGATTCTCTCTTCTCACCCGGTGTTATTACCACAGCAGGATGGTCAAAGGAATTTCCATCTGTCGCTCAATATCAGAACCTACAACTACATAGGGATGGCTCCAGTTAAATGAAATATTCATCTAAAATAGACCTGTTTCTGAGTTAAGGGTCTTTTATAGTTCTGTTTGTTTGTTTGTCTGGGTTTTAGCTTGCACACTGAGCTACTTGTTTGGTGTCTTCAGCTGGTTTCATTAAGAGATAAGAGAAAAAGGGAAATAAATTAGAGGGAATCAGCAGATTATCCATGAAAACCTTGAAGTAAGAATGAATCAGAAATGCTCACCAACTTGTAGGCTAAGTTGCAGATACATCTCACTTTCTTTCGTGATCTAAGAGTTGGGCTTTTAGTCTAGACTACCTTGATCTTCAGTAGACATAAACACAGGAAAGACATAGACCTCTCCAGAGACTGCTAAGATGACTTATCATTAATTGAATGGTCTCACTGGGCCATAAACAGAACACATCTTGTGCTTGAAGTGACACATATGCCTAAATAACTGATTAGGAACTACAATTATCAGCAGTGGAAGTTGGTATTCCTTGGGTTATGATGACATGCAAAGCCTTTTTATGTCAGGGAATCTGAGTCAAGCTTCACTGTAGAAATCTGTACCCATACATTTACAGTAGAAACAAGGTCTCTTCCAAAACTGCTCTTGAAAGCTGTTTACCTTACCTATTCTTAAAATCTCCAGTAATGGAGAATCTGTCACATCTGGGTGACTTAATGCCATGCCTACCATAATTTTATAGTAAACTACTCTTCTGAACAGAGTATGTCAGTACCCTCCTCTTTTAGCAGAATTTCTTATGTTTTTAACTAATGCAGGTAATTACTTCCCATCTTTAAAGCCCAGAATGAACATTTTGATCACCTTGTTTGATCTCCTGACAATAGCTGCCCACAGAATTACACCTGCCTGTTCCTGAATTTAGCATGCAAACAAAATGCATGTGCTTCATAAGGACAACCAACCTTGAATAAGGTTGAAGATGTGAAATCCAATCAAGCTCCTGATTTATATGCTGATTGCTTTTTTATTTTACAAATACAGAAAATTTGAAGAAAAGTGAATTTAAAATTAAGCAATGCACCCTTTTTCCCCCCAGAATAATGTAAACAAGATTGTTCAACTCTGTTGCTTCTCAGCTACTGATCTGCTGCTCTGACCTTGTAATCAGAGAAGACTTTGAGCCCTGCATTTGTCTTTGAAGACTGCCAATAATTAAATCCTATTGTTTCATTGAAACAGAACATGACTCTCACAATTTGTAACCAGAAGCAGTATAGCTGCAAAGAACAATGTTGGATAAACATGCCCTTCAAAGATCAAAGGATGGAAGGCTTTGTCAATTAAAAAAAAAAAAAAAATCAGCATAGCTAAACAGCTGTTTCTCAGCAACTTAGTGCGGGTTCAGATCTGAGGCTTGCCTTGATAGATCTCAAGGGCATCCTTATTCCCCAAAAGTGCATGGGGAAGCTGGCAGACCCAGATGTGAGTTGCGAGTCAGCGGGCAGAAGGATAGGGTACCCCCCTCATCACTAATTTAATGTTCAAAGGATTCATGTTCTCTCCAAGCAGTACATCTTTGTGACATTAAATAAAAATTGGCCTCAAAGAGAAAATACACACACAATGTGTTCAACAAGGCAATGGGCAAGAGGATAACGGGAGGATTTGGCTTTGTAGTGACACTGTTTGCTTTCATTTCTTCCCTGTGAGAGCCCTTCCCTTCTCCATGGATTTCCATCAGAGCTTGTCCTCCTTACCAATCAGGAACTCATCTCTGATGCCACTTTGGCCATGCAGCTCCAAGAGGAGACAGGAGAAGCCACAGTTGCTTAAGGAGTTTACACCTTTCCATGAACGACCATGTAACTTATTGCCAGCAAAGCCTTCTTAAATTAACGTGACTCTCACTAGCTGTTTCCTGCTGCCCAGAATGGGGGCAAATTTGCAGCAAATGAGTCACAGCTAAACCTTGGCATGTCTGGTCTGTATTTCATAGCTTTTGCTGTCTCTGTTGAACAATTTCCTTGGACACTAAGAGTCCCTTGCTGAAATGTCTCTACTTGTGGAAGGACAGGTCACTGCTGAGAAGGGCAGACTGCATTCTCCATGGCCTGACCCTTCTGGTGGGAGTTGTGGGGTACAGTCCATCCATATATTCATCTCAAACTTCTCAAGTATCTCTTGTCCCAGTGCAGGTATGTATGGACATGCTGCCAGCACATATAGGTCATTGGCTAAGGGGTTGAGACAACCCCTCCAGCAGCACTGTAGACCTAGGACCTTTCTCTTGTGCAGATGGAGGTCCAGGTGGATCATCTAGCTATGGCATGTGGGTCCCAATGCAAAAGAGAGGTTATCTTGCAGTGAGAGCCTTGTTGAAGGTCAGGATGAGGAAGGACTAGATTGTATAAGACACAGGTGAAACTGGGCAGGTCACAGACAATCAGTGAGGGCCTCATCTATTCAATCTTATGCCAGCACATTCTGGAAGAGAATGAGAATTCAGGGGACACTTAACACCGCTTTCTCCCATCCATCCAAACAGTGATCAAATAGAGGCAGCCCTTTGGAGGGAGCTCAGCATGGTGCAGGGTGAAATCTGCTCTCATGAGGGTTTTCATACAAATAGTCTATGTGTGGGTGTCCTGCCTGGTGTGACTTGTCTTTGAAGAATCAGGTACCACAAGTGTCAGTCATGGTCCTTCACACTCCCTTGCTGTGATGAGTTTTCCTTTCACCGCTGTTCCAGCATTAAGCCAAATTTCTGAGACAGGCAGAGAGGGAAGAGAAGAGAAGTCACTCATTAAGGCCCACCCAGACCATCTTATTCTCTGCTGTGCTGTTCTTCTCCGAACTCCCTGAGCAGTCCTGGTCTTGCTTGGGTAATAAGGTTAATGATATGTCTTAATGCAAAAGTGAATTTGACCTGTTTTCATTTTAGAGAAGGGGAAATTGAGGAAGAATTAAAACAGAATGAATAAAATCATGCCGAAATCTTCCAGCAGAGCTGTCTCATACATAGCTCTGTGCTTTCTGCCATAGATCATGGTACTTTAGCTTGAGAGGGAATGAATGAGCTTCAGCTCTAATTTTTTTAATTGAGGAATCAGAGTTTATTAGCAGGTTATTGCAATACAAATGCAGTACAGAGAAAAAATGTCTGATTTTTCCAGTGTTTGGGAAAAAACGAAGTCTTTGTAGCTGAAGCACTCTCCTTTTGCTTGTCATTAAGTTACAGGGTGGTTCTTCAGCTCACATTAAACTGTGGTGCTTCACTCTTCATGGCATTGGGTTTGCAATGGACATTGAACCAGACCTACTGAGGGTTACATCTGCAAGTGAGCTACATCTTCAACGGCTCCTTTACCCTTGCAGTTGGGGAGCAAACGTCTGGTGGAGAGTGAGAATCATCTTTTTTTTTTTTTTTGGAACTTGGATATGACCATAAGGTTTCCATCTGAAGCAGCAGAGGAAAAAGCTGTTTTATTCTGAGAATGAGGATAATATTTGTTCCCCTTACCTCTTGTTCTTCTGGACTCCAATGCTGCTATTATGTGTGCCTGGACTTAGATTTATGAATATAATGAGAGGAATGTAAAGCCTGTACTGTTGAACCTATGTGCAAGAGAGCTATCTGACCCAGGAGCCTGCTAAAGAATTACAGATATTTGTTGTTTGTTTGCTATACTTTTTGATAAAGCAGAGCTAGTCTATTCTGCATCCTGTTTATACTTTTTTTTTTTATTTCCCAGTTCTTAGACATTGTCATTCCACTTCGGAGAATGTTTTACCATTTCCTTGAAATAAATCTCTCTCTCCACCTTCCTGTCTACTAAAAATAAAATGTTATTTTAATGATTGAAATTCTAATGTCAGTTAAACTGAGGAAAGAATCTGGCCTATAAAGTTTGACAAATGATGATAATTTTAAAAAATAAAATGTACACGTTGTGTCTAAACACAATTGACCTCATTCCCCTCGGCTGTCCTGATGTTCAGCTGCTTGGAAAGTTTCCTCCAGGGAAAACCTTTATTAAATGATTTGTGCTTCTTTTACATTTTGTTCCAAATTATTTCACTCCCTCATTTTATTTCTTCTTCGGGCTCGCTGCTTGCTACAGCTAATTTGGTTGTCCTTGCTGGGACTACCATAAATACTCATTCCCAGTAGTTCTTTGTAAGCTGAATTAGTCAAGTGATCTTGGCTATAACATTCAAGAAAACAGTCGATAAGATTAAAGACTGGGAGAACTTTATGGTTGGAGACACCGTTTTAAAGTCACCCATAAAGGTGCATGAGCAAAAAGTGCTGACAAGACCAAAACATTTGATAGATGCTAAAATTGTGACCTTCAGCATTGTATTAAGAGGGATAATTGTTCACTCACTTCTCTCCCCACAACAACTGTATTAAAGCACAACACTCTCTTTGGAACTCTTAACAAGGACCTTTGTACACAAATAGGTGAAATATCAGATTAAAAATAAGGAGATAAAGCCTGACCTACAAATTGAAAGACAGAGCGTTGAAGCCTGCATGAGCCTCCAGGCATACTGGGTCCTTGTCCTTCTCTGACTGTGAAGTAGAGAAGGTGACATCCCACTTGGGGGAAGTGGTACCAGAGTCACCCAAAGCAACAGAGAAGTGTTTTCTTCATCTCTGTCTTTGCTCTTTAGGCTCTTTTTTCCCCTGACAGTACCTAGAGCTTTAACCTGTGCCAGGCTGTGGCTCTTGGATGGGAGTCATAGTTGGATGAGTCTGTTGTTGGCTTCAAGGTGGCACAGATTTAGCATCACACCCCCCCCCCCAACCGCCCCGGAATTAGCGGTGATCACTATGGCACATGGTCCTGCATTGCTCCAGGCAGACTGGGTCCACAGTTGCCTTTACAATGTTCTCATGTCTTTATCTTACGGGGCTGAAGCTCCTGCTTTTATTTTAAAGCTGGATGAACACTTCATTCACTGAAACCTAATTCTGGGGTAGCAGAGGGTGACAACAGGGCTGGAATTATTTTTGACTGGGTGGAATCGATGAAGAGACTTCTGTCAAAAAATTTGCTTTTTTTTATTTTTCTAGCCAAGCACCAGTTGGAACATTTCATTTTAGCATTTTTGAAAGCAAATGTTCTTCCTTTTCAGTTGTAAAATAATTGTTTTCAAGTCTGAAATTACCAATATTTCATTTAAAAGCATTAGCAAAATCATTAAAAATGCCCCATTAACCACACAAAATGTTCTGATTTGAATTATTTCTTTTTTAATATTTTTAAAATATTTTAAAAAATATTACTCTCCCGTTTGACCAATATGCCTCTCTTCCCTTCATCTCTTCCCCCCTACCCTCCCCCCCAAAAAAAAATTTGCAAAATCAATTATTGCCACAGTTTGCTCAAACTTTTTGAGACATTGTGGACAGAGCCACTTTCATGTCAAGGTTGACTTTAAGTAAAGATGTTTTCTAATACTAAATTGAAAACATTCAGACTTTATTCTGATGAAAAAGGTGAACTATTTGAATTTTATATCTAAATTACCATGAGAAATGTGTTAAAATATGGGTATTTCTTGTACACTCAGAAGTCCATATTTGCTTAACTCTCCTTTGCCACACACATGATAGATAGGTCTTTATCTTTACAAGGGCTTTTTTACTGTTAAAAGGTTAGTTTATTAATGTTATAATAAACCTGGGAAATTCTAGGGTGCAAAAATGCATGGCACAGCGTAAACATGATCTGAGACATTTTGGGTACAAGCAACAATTCCGCATTTCCTGTAATAGATGACACTGCTTGAGCTTTGAACAAGAAATACCTGTTGCCTGTGCTGTAACATCTCCTGCAAATAGCTTCTTATTTGTGGCACTGATTTAAAGCCTGTGTTTTATGGAGCTTACCCAACCAGCTTTTCTATGTCAGGTTATCACAGATATATTTTTTTCCAATTCATTTTGAGATCAACTGCTGTTAAGAGGTTGTAACAAGGAATGTAACTTGTTCCTTTCACTTCCATTCAGGCAGTTTGAATAAACCCACATTTCAGCCTTTTATGGTTCCTCTTTCCATTATACTTATTTTATTTTATTTTTCTCCTTGGGGATTGATCCACTTTATTCAGGTCATTTTCTGCAATATCATGTTAACCCATTAAAATGTCAAATAATTTATTGTCCATGCAGTCCAGCTGCCTGTCCTTTTCCCCTAAAAAGCCCAGTGATTTCTGTAAGGTCTCCGTTCCCCTGCATGTTCAAAGGGCCTCGTGGATCTCCTCACCTTCTCATTAAATCTCACTGAAGAACAGTTGCCTTGGAAACCAGGGAACCGATCCAGCAAAGGGGCTGAGCATCTTCACCTTGCCTTGACTTTGGTGGGAGGTGAAGCCATTCAGCACTTCTAAAAGGACACTTAGCACCTGGCCAGCAGAGAAACCATCAAGCTCTAACTACTGTTTTGTTCTAGTTTCAGGATGATGGGAAACGATGCTGGTGCCTACACACCCTCCTATCCTTTGCTTGAAGAAGAGAAGACAGAAAGAGGTTGAAACAGCCGATGCTTTTGTGGCATCTGTGAACTCATTTGTGATTGCAGAGATTTTGGAAATGCGAATGCATTCTAAATACTATTCAAAAGAAAAAAAACCTTTTCTGAAAGTCTAAGAGGACTTAACTCTCTTTTCAGATTATTTATAACGTGTCAGTGCATTTGTAAGGGAGATACCAGGGTCACTACAGACATGTAGTAAGAAACCAGTTTGGATTAAAAAGAAAAGAAAAGCAAATAAACAGCAAATCTTAGATGTTCTTTGAGATAAGAGACAGCATCCTCCCCAGAGACTCAGCCAATGTAAGCACCAAATCGTAGCATTTCCAAGAAAACCACCCCAGGGTTTGGAAACTTGCCAGTGAAGAAATGAAGTCTAGATTGCAGTGATAATCACAGCAAGATATTATGTAAATAAGCTATACCCTAAAAACAGAACTGGCTCTATTCAGGCCACCTTTGTCTATCAGGTTCATTATCTCAAGGTAGAGCCATGCAAATGCAAGTTTGCTTCCAGTGCCAGCTCAACCCAGGATCAGGCTATCTGCTTTCACGAGGCCTTCAGACCTTCCCACAAGCAACCGCAGCAGAAAAGAGAGTTTTCAGGATCACAGTCTAATGGAGATGACAAAATCTGCCTCGTTCTTAGTTGTAGGTCTCAAATGCTTCATTGGAGCTTGCTCCTGGTCCTTGTGTGCTGGCAGTAAAAAGTCCGTGTGGTGTACATCTGGGAGGATGCTTCCCTTCTGACTGAAGGTCATATTGGGCTTTTTTTCCTCTTCAAACATAATGGAGATTTTTACCCCCAAAACAAGTTTTGCTCCTATGGGCTACAAATCTCCCTCTGGGCTGTCCCCACAAGGAATATCACCATCTTCTTATCCAGACACAACATACAATGCTTTGACTTGTTTTCCTTGATGGCAACCCAGAGTTGCAAATGCTCAGATAACTTCTGCTGATCCCAAGTTGTTTCAGATATCGAGTTTGGTCAAGATATTTTGCAGAACGTCTCCAGGAATATTCTTTCAGACTCCTCCTCTTGATTTTTTAATGTTCATTCTCAAGTAAGTTTTTATTTCTTTTGCTTTCTTTATATTCAGTTGTGTTATGTATTATAACAGAAAATAAATTCCTTAAGGCCAAAAGGATTTATTTTAGACTGAAAGGAATTTTTAAACTTGAGGAGATGAGCACTGGATAGAAGGCTGAACAAAAAACGCATTTGAGAAGCAGACCTTCTTTACACAAGCCCATCTGAAAGCCTTTCTGTTTGAAAGTAGTTTCTTACAAAATACTGCACTACAAACAGGCAGAAGATCCCACAGAAAGATGCGAGGACAAAAGAGAAGTTTGCCATGTCACTTGATGCATTTCTTCAAAGTTTCTCATGACTTTATTTCCACGTGTCAAACAGATATTTTTAAAGAGAAATACAAATGAATTGAAAATAATACTTTGTTGTTTCTAGAGGAACTAAATAACATTAGAGCTACTGGATAATAGGTGCTGTAGGAATACGTTCATTGCCTTGAAATGTTTGCAATCGGGACACAAGTTAGCAAAAAGGATTCGATATCTTGGTTTCCCTGAGGCATCAACCAGAAATGTGTAAGATAGAAAAGCAGATTTGAATGACACAATGTGGGATGGACAAGAGCTTGTAGAATGGTTATTATGGAGTTGTTGATGTGCAATAACTTGTTGCTGTACAACGAAATCCATGGATATCTGAACATCTCTGTGAGCATGGAGTAGGAGGGGAATTGGGCATGGAAAGGACTGTGCTGTTGTGCAGGAGAAAATGGCCCTGAAGTCTTGTTTTGGGGACATGAGCTATGTTGAGCTACCTACCTCAAAGCTGTGCCCTTCTGAAAACCCAGCCAGGAGCAGTGGAAAAAACAAACTTTTTACTCAAGCTAAAATAGACTATTCCCTACCTTACAACGTTGGTTGGTGTTAAATGTCTCTCTTGTCTGCCTTTCCCCTCATCATTTATTTACATTGCCAAGTTTTCTTTCAGAGACTGTTCCTTGAAAGAAAGAAAAGAAACAGACCTGTGGGGGCTGAAAGGGTAGGGAGTGGAGAGTAACTTTCTAATACTCACAGCAAGGACAGAATGAAGTTGGGGCAGTCTCACCCAGAAAGAAGAACTCACTGTTACCATCCCACCATCCCAACACTCCAGCGTTGGCACTATACCTGGTGTTGACTTCACGCAATAACAGGGACTTTCAGGGCCGCCCTAGTCCTTAGGGGTCTGAATTCCTTGCCCTGCTGCACGCTGATTTCCTCTCTGATCTCAGGCAAGCTGAGATTGGATGAAGTGCCCAGTCTTACCTTGAAAATAAGGACAAATGCATTTCTGAAGTGTGAAATGTTTGGACAAAAGTCTCTTGCTTAAGGTAGATGGCACTGGAGAGGAGGCAGGTCAGGCAGGATCCCTGCGTTGCAGGGATTTACACCTCCAAAAGAGGCTTTTTGTACTGACAAATACTATGTTTCTAATTAAAGTTGCTGCTATAAAATCTCTAATCTGATAACACGTTGTGCGGGAAGCAAGAGACATCTGTTCATATGAACACATCAATATTAAGGTGGATTCTGGATGCAAAATTCTCCCCATGCTGTTTAATAATGCCACTGGCAGAAGAGATCTCCTGCATTAATATCTGGCAGCAAATGTTTCGCAACAGGAGCGTGTATTCCACGGAGGATTGTGTGAACATAAGATCTAATTTTCCCTGGCAAAACATCCATCGTGTGTGAACTTTTCATGGAAGATAGTAATACCTCCCAACAATAAAATCAAGTTGATGGGTGAAACAAGACTAGGTGAGGCACAAACACCCTCACCTCCACAATTACCATCTGTGGCCTCTGTTTGGGACTTACTAAATGAAAAGCTTTTGGAGTTTGGAGAGACCATCTAAAAGGGCACCTCTTTGGTGCTCGTATCCCATCTCACAGAAGCCTCTGAGGATTACTCAAATGTCATTAGCCTCATACTATCCCTAACTGATGAGGTAGGGAGGATCAGAGGTGGAAGGTGAGGAGCCAACAGCCGGAGGAATTGCCCAGTTACCCTGGACCTTGAGCAGGGGGAAGATGTGGGATCACATCAGGCAAAGTGACGTATCCATAAGACAAGAGAGAAGCAGAAAAAGTCACTTCGGGAGGTATTTGTAACATTCTTCATTTGCTGGGGGGGCAAAGAGACAGTAGAAGAAAGTCCCATCTCTGCTGCTAAAGGGGAGGTTTTTGGGTGGGGTGGAGAGTGTGTTGGGGGTAAGGTCCTAATGCATTTGTAAGGAGAGATGCCCAGGTGTTGCCTGGTGCACACCCTTGTGCAGCTCAGGTCGGGAGTGAGTGGAGGAGCATACCTTGGTTAAGATGTTGGTCCATTCAGCACACAGGTACATTTTATCCCCAGGCCATTTTGCACTCTTTGAGGATCTCAGAGCTGCTCCTGAAGAGAAGTAGGGTAATGCAAGACTGACTTTTTCAGAGCAGCCGAAGGGCTGTACTGACTTGGTGGTCTGTCACCCACCACCAGCAGTCAAGCACAAATCCTTTGTAGCATTTCATAGAGATAACCTCCTCAAGTTCTCTTTTCCTCCAGCAACTTGCTGCTGAGAGCATTACAAACCAGAGTTAGTATCTTTATATTTAACTGCCCTCAATGCCTTTTTCTCCCATGAGTTTGTCCTGCTGTTTTTCTGAACCCATGTAATGTTACTGCATCCACATCCTCCTGCAACAAAGACTTGCCCAACTTAGATACAAACTGTGAGTAGAGCTACATGTTTCTTCTTTCTTAAGCCCTCATTGGCATCTGCTAGTTTAATTTGATGAACGCTTCAGCTTTGCAAAGAGGTTTGCTGGAAGCCAATAACACTGGCGATGCTCAGCAGTACCAGTGGGTGGCAATCTCTTGCTGACACTGGTCCTGTGCTCTATGCAGGTTCACTTTGGGTGTTCATTTTGGGTTGGCTCCAAAGCTAAGGGTAAAGAGAGTCATTAGCTTTCTGTCAGGCATATTTTTCCATTAACTTGGTTTTCTTCTATGCAAATGGGAAAACAGTTTCTGTTTTTGTCACACAGATGTGTTGGTGTCAGTGCCTAGCCCCTAGAAATAACTTTGTTGCTGACATCCAACACAAGACTTGCTGGTTTTACCAGGAATGGAAGAGGAAGTTTGATTAACCGCACATATGAAGTGATAAAAATAACCCCACAACCCACTTACACTGAAGCAGAGCAGCACTTGGCAATTCAGGGCGATGCAGCTGACCTTGCATACAAAGAAGCAGGAACAGTTGCTGATGTAAAAGACTTTTTACTTCTCCAGTACATCTGCCCTTAGAACAAAGATTGGAATAAACTCAACCAGTGAGAGGGACTCAAGGAAGTGTTTTTATGGAGGTGGTTCTCCGTAAAGGGCTAGTCTTCTCTGCAGTGAAATACAGATCTAAAAAAACTGCTGATGGACTCCTGGGTTTTGACATACAGCAAGTTTAGAAATCCCTTTGGGATCTCTTCATAGAATCATAGAATGGTTAGAGTTGGAAGGGACCCTGAAGATCACCTAGTTCCAACTCCCCTGCCATGGACAGGGACACCTCCCACTAGTCCAGGTTGCTCCAAGCCCCATTCAACCTGGCCTTGAACACCTCCAGGGATGCGGCCTCTACAACTTCCCTGGGCAACCTATGCCACTGTCTCACCACCTTCACATCAGGAAATTTCTTCCTCATATCTAATCTAAATCAACCCTCTTCCAGTTTGAAAGCATTATTCTTCATCTTGTCACTACATTCCTTTCTGAAAAGTCCCTCTCCAGTTTTCTTGTAGGCGCCCTTTAGGTACTGGAAAGCTGCAATAAGATCTCCCCAGAGCCTTCTCTTCTCCAGGCTGAACAACCCCAACTCTCTCAGCCTGTCCTCATAGCAGAGGTGCTCCAGCCCTCTATCATCTTTGTGGCCCTCCTCTGGACCTGCTCCAAAAGGTCCATGTCTTTCCTGTGCTGAGGGCTCCAAAGCTGGCGTAATATGTAGTAACTTGAACTAATGTGCACTGCTACCACTAGGCAAAAGTAAGTGGTATTGCCTCCTGGTTTTGATTATTTAAGAAAGAGTTCACGAAAAGTTGTCATGGCTAAGCTGCTCAGTAGCAACTTGTTAAACTGGTAGCTTGCTTGCAGCCCTGATGATTACGTGACAGAGCAAGAAATGAGGTGAAGGTACAGCGAGAAGGGACATTGTAACTAGGAGTGAGGAATTAAACCCTTAGAGCTTGATTCTAGTAACAACTGTGAGTGACTTTACTCATCTGTCACTTCCCATCAGAGCACCAGCAGAGCAGCTCAGTGGGTGCAAGGACAGCTGGACCCGAAATTCCTTCCAGCCCCACCTGTGCCTATGCTTTGCCTGAGTTTAAGAGTACTATAAAAGCACTTTATTTCAGGATGGAGTGAGCTTTAATGCTGGGAATAGTGTAGCATCACATAACGAAGAGGAGCTGGGTACAGGCAGTACAGAAAGGGGCACAGCACACTACCAGCCGTGACAGAGAGCGCTGATATCATCTGAACTTTGTTTCTGTGTTCAGAGCAGGAGCCCAGCTAAGATGCTCTGAAGACTCCCAGGATTTGTCTGGATCCTACAGAGAAAAGTTTTCCAAATAAGGCACCCAAGCTGAGTTGACAAAGCAAGGCCTTTTTCTGTTTGAGGTTTTTAGCACACTCACACTGTGTTTGAAATCATCCTCAGAGCAATGCACACTTCCAAAACGTTTTGATTTTCTTGAACCAGCATTTCCCGCTCCAGAACCACATCACAAAAAAAAATCTCAGCCAGCTTCCCCCAGGTATCATGACCAGGCTTATGAGCAATGACCAGCTTTGGGCCTGCAGGCACCCCCATGCTTGAAGTAGTTTGCTCACAGTCAGTGCTTTAAGGATTTGAAACCTTTTGATGTGGGATTGTTAATTTAATTTGGAATTTCCTAGCTTTTCCCATTTCCCTGTCTTTTAAAAAGACACAAAAGGAGAGGCTCAACTGCAGATTTCAAACTCAGCTGTTTTGTTATCAATGCCAGTGCTTGTTGGAATGAAACAACCAATTAAAAAAAAAAAAGAAAAATGGTGAGTCAGGCTAAGAAAAATCAGCAGACTGACAAAATAATGACATGAGTTTAAAGAGGAGGGAAATAATAGAATCATAGAATGGTTAGAGTTGGAAGGGAACTTAAAGATCATCGAGTTCCAACCCCCCTGCCATGGACAGGGACACCTCCCACTAGACCAGGTTGCTCCAAGCCCCATCCAACCTGGACTTGAACACCTCCAGGGATGGGGCAGCCACAGCTTCTCTGGGCAACCTGCACCAGTGGCTCAGCACCCTCTAAAGAATTTCTTCCTAATATCTAATCTAAATCTCTGTTCCTTCAGTTTAAAACCATTACCCCTCATCCTATTGCTGCGTTCCCTGATAGACTCCCTCCCCATCTTTCCTGGAGCCCCTTTAGGTACTGGAAGGTCTATAAGGTCTCCCTGGAGCCTTCTCTTTTCCAGGCTGAACAACCCCAACTCTCTCAGCCTGTCTTCATAGAACAGGTGGTCCAGCCCTCTGATCATCTTTGTGGCCTTCCTATGGAGTCACTCCAACAGGTCCATGTCCTCCTTATGTTGGGGGCTCCAAAGCTGTTTCAGACCATCTTTATTTGCTTTCTGGTTTCCCCCATGCCACATTTTACAGCTTGCTTTGCAACTCTGAAACCAGATATATCTTTTTCATGTGAAATCTAAGAGTGTTATGATTTCAGGGCTATTTGAAAATCATCCCCCATCACTAAACTCCCAACATCACCATGAAATTTAACTGTGTCAAGGCAAAGCACAGCTGTGTAGGATAATCTGCTAGGAAAAAATCATCAGAAGTTGGTTTTTGAAAGAAAGAATGACCTGTTTTCCTCATTAACAGTCTGATGGCTCTTGCTTGTGGATTACTACACTCATTTTGCTTTTGAATGGTTTGCATCAACTTTTTGGCACAATGGTATGTCTTAGCACTGATAACTGCTGGAGAGGGTCCAGCAAAGGGCTACAAAGATGATGAGGGGACTGAAGCATCTTTCTTATGTGGAAAGGCTGAGGAACTTGTGTCTTTTTAGTCTAGAGAAAAGAATACTGAGGAGGGATCTTATCAATACTTATAAATACTTAAAAGGAGGGTGCCAGGGGGATGGGAACAGTCTTTTTTCAGTGGTGCCCAGTGATAGGACAAGAGATAACAGGCACAAGCTTGAATATAGGAAGTTCCACCTAAACATGAGGAGGAACTTCTTTACTTTGAGGGTGGCAGAGCACTGGCACAGGCTGCCCAGAGAGGTTGTGGAGTCTCCCCCTCTGGAGCCATTCCAAACCCGCCTGGACGCCGTCCTGTGCATCTGCGGGAGGTGCCCCTGCTCTGGCAGGGGGTGAGACTGGGGGAGCTCGAGAGGTCCCTTCCAACCTCCACCATTCTGTGATTCTGTGATACAGTCCTATCAGCAATTTCTTGAACAGTAACAAATACTTCTTAGTGTGTGTGATATTGTTGCTGGCATTCAAATGAAGAGATGGATTTGTTGAAGGTGCATTTACACTGTCAGTTAAACCTAGGTCTAAGATTGTTCCGAAGGCCACTCCTGCCCATTGTCCCTACTGTAAAGCCATTGCCCCTTCTGTAGACCAATTCTGGCCATGTCATATGGCTCTCTGGAGAGATGGAGACAAAGTGGACCTCATTCTTGCCATTTTGCCTGGAGAGGTTGAGTCAGTGTGTTACAGCCTCTCCATCTGTCACTCTCCCTGTCTCTGTGTTTGAGACAAAGCTATGGAAAGGCTTTGACCTGCCTAAGCCCATTCTGAAACCTGTCTCCATCTCCTGAACTATCATATCCAAGGTCATATGGCATCAGATCCAGAACTTGCCAAGGTCTCTGCATTAACACCACTGAGATTTGCAGGGCTGAGCCCCAGCAAAGAGAAGAGCAGAACTCGCTCTGGTCTTTCCCAAAGCTAATAGAAATAGCCAGAAACCTTTCCTTCTACAGCGACCCTTGCAAGCTTTGTTGTTTTCTCACTTTCTTCTTTTTTTTTTTTCTTTTTCTTTTTTTTCTCTTCAAAATGAAGTGAGAGTGGATGTTTTTCTATTAGCAAAAAGTTTCCATGGAAAACAAGCTGCCCACTGTCACACCGAGAGCCCACGTGAGCATGGCTGGACTGTCTAGCTGGTCACCTCACATGTAAAATTCATGTGGCTCTATCTGCGCACGAGGCACTTGCACAGCCCTGCTGGGGTCCAGGAATGGCACACACATTTTGCAGACCAGCTCTCCTCCACAGCTTGTAAAAGGTTTCCTTCCTTCCAAAGCCAGGTGAGAGTGACAAAAACCCCACTCCCCCAAACGCATGTCGCAACGAAGAGATGTGTTCCTCGGAGCCAAGAACACTGAACTCCTTTACTTTTCATTTTGATGGTTTCCATGGAAACCATAAAATTAAGCTATGCAGTTACTTACTGCAACATTACATAATCCGCCAAACGCTCATTGCTTTTCAACAAATGTGTTTGTTCTGGGTTGCTTTTTTTTTGTTGGCTGTTTTGGTTTTTTTTTCCAGTATGATCAGCCCGATCTGTGTTGATCTGATTAAACAAGGAGCAACGGTGTAAAATCAGATATTAAAATGCAACTTCTGTCAGTGCTTCTCTCCAGAGAATGACAGGCTGCCTGCCTCTACTGCTGGTTTATAGCTGCAGTTAGGGTATTGCGGCACTGCTCATCGCCTGATCATATAGATGAGGTTGGATTGATGAGGGTCTGATACCAGTTCTGACCTCAGGAACAATGAACAGGTTCCAGTTCCATGCTGCTTCAGGTTATTTACATCCATGCAAACAGTATGCAAAAGACTTTGGTCACGTGCAACAATTTTTTCTTTAATTAGGACGCCAAGACAGGGTAGAATGGACTGACTTCAGTTCAGTTTCCCACCTGGACCTGAAAGATCAGGTCTCACCCAAAATATTTTGGACAAGCGCTGTGGAATATCCTGCGATTTTTATTATGAAAGAAAAATCTCATTATATAGCAATGCTAATGTCCATTTTCCCATGTTCCTGGCACTCGGCCATCCCTGTTGGAACTGGACCAGAGACAGCAGTGATGTTTGGGATGAAGGAAGCTGCTGTACAATCACTCTTTAACTTTTGTGGCCGGGCTCATTATTTTAAATAGAGCTTAGTGAAGCCAGATAGCTCTTCTTTGTTTTGTCCAGGATACACAATCCCACTACTGTAGAGAGTAACGCCAAAACTTTCCCACCATTGCTGACAATAAACTGTTCCTTTTGTAGGTGCAGAGGTCAAAGGAAAGACCTCAGCTAGGCCTTAGGGCTTGCACAGAAAATCCAAGGGGAAAAGGGAGGCCACAAGCACACAGGGATCTATAAGCAACATCTTCGGAGAAGGGTATAGAAAGGATTACAAGTTGTGGCTCAGCATCTATTACTTTCCCAGTGCTGTGTCTCTCAGGCTATGTCTTTGCTAGTAAACTAAAAGGTGTCAGGAGATTACTCAGGCCAGACCAAGTGATTATTTGGATGCTCTGGTACTGTCCTGATCCTGTGTCTCACAGGATGTTGAGGACAGTCCACATACAGCGCAGAAGAGGTCAACCTATCTGGGGTGCAGAACAAGAGAATTTAGGTGCCGTGCCATTTCCCTGAGGGCCAGAAACTGGTCCTGGCCCGTTTTATTTGCTACTAAGATAAGATGCAGTTTCAAGGAAGTTATCAAGGTCAGCATGGGCAGCATAAATTAAAGCTGACAGAGATGGCATCCCTTCTCTTGGCAGCATCCTTTCATATCTCTCCAATCAATTTATACCTTCAGCAAAAAGCATGTCTTCCTCAAGCACTGCTTGGCCTTGGCATAGCAGCCTGAAAATCCTTTTCTGGGGTGATGTCCTTTGGTTTTGAAATGTTGCTGAGAAACCCACAGAAAAGCTGGGATTCCCCCTCACACCACCGATTGTGTTTGCCATCAGGAGAAACACATAACCACCATCTATATCTCTGGAAAAGCTGTCTTTTCATGGATTAATCTCAGTCTGCTCCAGCCTCTTATCCCTCACTGGCTTTGTGTGACATGTGAGTCAGTGATCTTAGTATGATATAAAGACATAAAATGCTAAGTAACTGAAGCAGCTGCTGGTGCATCATTTAAAGAGCACATATATCCAATAAAACAGGCATTTACAATGTCTATAAATAGCTGGAAATTGCAGATAACTAATTATTTGAGTGCCAAAAAACTCAGGCAGCCTCAGCCAACATAATGACACATGTCATGGCTAGTACCCTCCAGACTGAGATGAGCCGAGGACAAAATTTGAAGGAACTGAAGGTTTCCTGGATTTGCCAAAATGGTCAGTTTGCTTTCTCCATTTCAGTACTAAATAATGGAGATCCTTCTCTCGTAGAATACCTATATATTCTACTTTGAAGTCACGAGGTTCAGCCAGAGTAAACCAGCATCTCTGAAAAGAAACACTTTTACACCAGTGGAGAGTGTGATTCAGGAAACAAACATAAGTATTTTTTCTATCTTTTGAATCGTAGGAGAAGATATACTCACTCAGACTACATAATGAATCTCTTCAAAATAAAGACTGCATTTAACATCTTTAACATCATCTGAATTTCCTGGTTTGCTGTTTCTCTGCTTTCTACATATTTCTTGATGTGAAGAGTTTCCTGACTTTATATATTCATTTTGTACTTCACCAAGCAGTATCAGTGCTGGATGAGTAAAACATAGAATAGTAAAAATTTCACCATAGTAAAGAATCACCATAGTAAAGAATCACCATAAAATATAAAGAAAATATCAAATAATGCTCATACTGGTGGTGTCTGCTGTTTCCTGAACTGGGTTTCATGGAGCCTGCAGACAGACCTTCCTGTTAGCTTCTCTGCCCATGAACTTGCAGCATCTGGATGATAAACTCACAGGCTTATTTATCTTTCAAATCTTTGTAATGTAGTTTAACTCCTTTTTTTTTTTTTTTTTTTTTTTTTTAACAAGCTGTTCAAGATTACTAGCTGCAAAGATCACATGCAATAGTTATCCCCTGGATTTTTTTTTTTTTGTTCGTTTCTACAGATGATTGTTCAGAGACATTTCTCTGCTGCATCAGAGTACTGTAGTTACTATAGTTACTCTGGTTACTACCCCTGTTTCAAATTTGAAGGATTATTCAAACCACCAGACCATGGAAACAAGTTGAATATATGACCCAACATATTCAGAAACAGGGAGAAGACATCTCTGGTATCAAATAGCAATTAAATAGTAAACAAGCAATTAGCAGAACATGTTTTCCTTGTGTTTTAGGAAGAGTGAGGCAAAACAAATACTAAAAAATCAGTGGAACAGAGTAGTGATGTGCATCCACTCTTGGGTGGAAAGAATGAGGTGACACTTAGCAGCCAAAGAGTCACAAAAACAGGGGGAAATACTCATTTTAGAACATCCAGAATTGTTAGTCCTGGAGCACTGAAGAGAATTCCAGAACCTTGAGCAGAGTTATGATATTATCTGGTAGGAGCCACAGTAGGTGGCTCTCAAAAAAGAGGTAGTAGGGTGAGCACAAGAAACCACTACCTTAATTACAGCAAGGATGAACTAGGAGACACTTGTGCTCTAGGTGACACTAGGTGCCAGTTAGCACTGGAACAAACTGAGAGGGAGTGGGATCCGTCACTACAGGTTTTAGTTTAGTCAAACATCTGTCAGTAATTGGTTTTGGTTTAGCTCATCCCTGAGTATGAGATGAGACACTTTTCTCAATATTGCAAAGAAGGTGTGTAAATGGCATAAATCTTGAGGTCCCCGCTGCTCTTCTGATGTGTGCTCCTAAGGTCTTTGGTGTAAATTATCCATTTAGTGCAAAAATGAGGATGTAATACAAGTCTTGCAAGTGTGAGAAGGGAGTTGTGATAATCTCCTAGCTTGGGCAACAGTATTGAAGAAGTACTGGAGACACAGTGGTCATCTGGGCTACCCAGGGTCTAATGTAGGCATGCAGCCACTGACCTTAGTGCTTCTGCTGTTGTGGTTTCACTGTGATTGGTACCTGAAATGGCTGGGTTAAGGCCTGTGTGGATGTGCCGCCTCCTCCTATTGCACGCAAAACACCGGACTGACCCATCCACTTCTACAGGTTGGTGCACTTGGAGACCTTCCATAGCTTCAGGCTCTGCCAGAGGTCAAGCTGAAGTCCAGTCCCTTCAGTTCCTCCAGCAAAACTGCTAATGTAGTCCCCTGTGTTTGTGCAGACAAGTGACATGTCAATCAGCAGCAACTGCAAAATAGTACAAATTCACTTCAAGACAGCTAACATTTTCCTTTCTCTGGCCACACTGAGTTCTTAAAAAACAATGAATCAATGGAGCATCCCAAATTCTAGGGTTTGGCTCAGCGAGTATCTTCCGGTCATGCTGAAATTAGCAGATAGCAATACTAATCTCACCCTGGGAGTACCAGCATAAGGAATTTATCCTTTGAATGAAGGCAGTGAGGAATTTTGCTGTTTGCGATGAAACCCAAGTTATTTCTCTTGAGCTCCCGTCTCAATGTTTTTTGAAATATGCTTTAAGTGAGTTAGGCAATGTGTAAGGTCAACTTTGTAGGGGAAAAAAAAATTGTCCTATCTTCAACATATTTAAAATCACCTGGTGACTTCGGCTGGACCCAGAGTTTGCTCTGTGTAACACACACATGGGATTTACCTGCTGTCATAGTCCCGATAACTTCCTGAGGCTTGCGAGGCAGCTAATGTCTTCCTCTTGAGGGAGCCATTCTCTTTACCTTTGGCAGGAGAAGCTCAAATCTTCAGAGCTGGTGTTTCTGTATTAAATCTGTATTAATTAGCCCAGCTGGGGGATTGTGAAAGGCACATGCTCAATTTAGCATTAGTGGGTCTAGGTCACAAGGTGTTGAGATGTGTTACTGCTCCTACCTCTTGGGCTGGGCGGCAGGTGGGTGAGAAGGGTAGTATTGATTATGAGACCGATATAATTAAGTCAGGAAGGGAAAGAAAAGCATTTAAGCTCTTATTTAGAGCTGATGTAGCAGCTGAAGATTTCCAGCTGAGGCTAGGTGGTTTAATTTCAGTTAGCTTTGCTTGGCTACGTTAATCGATGACAACCTGGAAGGAAGAAAATCACTTAAATCATTAATTTCTATTCCCATGCTCTCTTGGGTGGGACACAATCATGATGCCTACCTCTCTGGAGCTTGAAACATGAAGCACAACACAAAAAAGAGACATACGCACCACAAAAGCCTTCTTGTGAGTAAGGGATGTAATCACAGACACAGTAATGTGTTCTCTCCATGTTCTCTGTAGATATCTGCATTTCTACAAAGTATTCTGTATTAATAGATGGATACGGAAGTCTTCAAAAAGTGACTATTTCTTGGATAGGTCACAGGTTGCTGCAGGTGTCTGAGGTCAGATCCCAAGTGCAGCTCTCTGGCACTGTTTTTTTTGGTGATATTATGAGGAAATTGCTCCTCAAGAAGCTGGGCAGTGTGCTTATGCTCCTGAGAAAGGCCCATGAAATCACCTTATCAAAAGCATATTGAATGCTCCACTTCAGACAAATTCCTCTGCCCCCACCACTAGATCTGTCTGCCTTGGTGGAAGCCAACTGCATTTACTTCCCTGTGCTCTGGATCACAGTGGATCCTTACTGCCATTAAAAAGTGCTTCTGTCTTTCTTGTACCTGAATATAAATTGGAGATTTTATGAAGTGATCAGAAATAAGTAGGTGTGATATTGCTGAACTCGGAGAAAACTCAGTCTGGGTCTATTGCCTAATTTGCAGAGATTTTCCCATTTTTTTGATGTATAGATTCCTGAAATTTTCCTACTGAAAGAGCCCTGTCTAAACAAAATTCTGGCCATCTAACTATAAGACTGATTTTCCTAATCACCTTTCAGAGACCTTTTTATGTCCTTGACACACCAGAATAAGCCCATGGACCATGGAGTAAAATTCACTGGTGAAACAGATAAAGGACAGACAGTTTGATATATCAAACCTTGAGTGCCCAAGGATAGTGAAATTATCACAGATGTGGGCAATTGTTTTTTGAGAGTTTCTGAATTTAAAAAAAAAAGATCAAATGCCTTCCCCTACTTTAAGATGCTTTCCTGCACTCCAATCCCATAGAACAAATTTCTCAGGGCTTTTCTATGTGAGAAAATTGATTGTTGTCACAGTAACGGTGTAGTTCTGTTGCCTACGTGTCAAATTCCCTGGGTTTAACTGCTTTAACTTCAGAAGTACATAAAAAAGGCAAAGTTTCCTCTGTCTGAGCCAAAGTGACTTTTGCATGGGGACTTAGGTAAATCAGGTGATAAAGCTGTGCTTTTGGATATGTATTTCAGAACGGGTGTCATGTCAGAAGAGTGTCTTGAGAGAGAAACTTGTGTCAACAGAAGTTTTCAACCAGAAAGAAACTCTTTGGTGTACTGTCTGACATAGCGACATCAGGTGGATGTGCCACATCTATAGATAAGTTTGCAGAGCCTTGTTGTGTCAGCCTCACCTTGGGGAGTGCTAGAAAGTAGGAACTGTTTTCCTTTATATAACAGATAAATTTTCTAAAGGAAACAAACCTTATTAGCAATTCTTTTAGAAAAGTCTCTACACCATGCGACTTTTGGAGGAGATAACTGCATCAAGAGAGTATATTCTTCTCTATTGAATTCAACTTCAGAGACACCTCTCTGCAGATATCAACTCAGTACAATGTCATTTGTGCTAACAAGGTCTTTAACTGGTCTAGCTCAGAAATTGCATGCTAAGCCAAAACCCAGTGAAATCTCCCTTGGTGTCAAATCCCTTGGTTTTGCACCCAACAATCAAGAGTTTCCACCCCCTGGTGCTACCAGTGGGAAACTAGCTGGGTTGCCAAACTCTCCTACTCCATCAGAATACAAGCCTAAAATCTGGGCAACTGCAAAAGGGGCTTGAATTTCTCCTCTGCCTCTCCCATGTAAAAGAAATTACAGGAAATCAACAGCATGAAATTATGAAGCAGAAGAATTAAGCCCTAGCTTCTAGAATCACAGAATAGTTTGTGTTGGAAGGGACCTTTAAAGGCCATCTAGTCCAACCCCACTGCAATGAACAGAAACATCTTCAACTAGATCAGGTTGCTCAGAGCCCCGTCCAACCGGACTTTGAATGTTTCCAGGGATGGGGCATCTCCCACCCCTCTGGGCAACCTGGGCCAGTGTTTCACCACCCTCAGTGTAAAAAATTTCTTCCTTACATCTAGACTAAATCTTCCCTCTTTTAGTTTAAAGCCATTACCCTTTGTCCCATCACAACAGGGACTACTAAAAAGTTTGTCCCCATCTTTCCTGTAGGCCCCTTTAAGTACTGAAAGGCTTCAATAAGGTCTCCCCAGAGCCTTCTCTTTTGCCAGGCTGAACAACCCCAACTCTCTCAACCTGTCTTCATAGGAGAGGTCCTCCAGCCCTCTGAGCATCTTCATGGCCCTCCTCTGGTCCTGTTCCAGCAGGTCCATTTCTTTCCTGTGTTGAGGGCTCCAGAAGATTAACTACATATATGTGTGTGTGTATATATATGTATGTATATATAGAAAGAGGAGGATATATATATATGTATATTTTTCTAGAAGTCTAAAATGCAAGCAATTTAATGACCCTGTGTGACACATATGTTCCTGCATATATTACATACATCTGTGTAATTAGATGGACATATAACTAAATATAAACATTTTTAAGGTGTGTGTCTGCATGGCTACCTATAATTTAAAGTTATAGAAACATTAAGCATTGATTTCTCCTGAGCTAACAGTATTTGTGACTGGGCTCCTGGATCTCAGCAGGATGATTTAGAGCTAGGGAGGGACTTCTGTGCATGGCAATTTCCCCCCTGTAGGGAGGTATTAGCTCTCAGTTTGTAATGCCTTTTGAAATCGCCAATGTGAAATGTGCCCTTCTGGGTAACGCTTCCTATAGGTGCTGCAGGTGACACAACAAAATCAGTCCTTTGCTACTGCACATTGTGAACACTCACTCATGATAAGGAGAGGTAATAGGTAGGGGATATTAGAGCTCCTGATTAAGCATGAACTGACCACTGCTCACTGGGAAGGATTTCACGCTCACACTACAGCTTTGCACAGAGTTTGACCACATCCATGAGGGATATCATCCAATACAAGAGCATCCACGGATGGGTAGGCTGCCCCTGTGCACTCTGAAGAATCATCACTGTGGAAATTTTACTGCTTGCAGACCTTTATTTACTACAACTCCAACACAAACATGACAGAACTCAGCCCAAGGTTTAAATCAGACTGCCAAGTGTCCAAAAATTACATCAGCACTTTTTGGTACCGTTGAACTATTCTCTCAGGTAGCCTCTAACTCTGCAGGACAGAGAGGATAAGAAAGAATAGTTTGGTACCATCAGCAAGCTTGAACAAGTCTAGGTTGTATAGAAAAAAGACTCCCTGGTGAAATAGATTGTAGAATACCTTGGTCATCCAGCTCTACCAGCCTTGTGGTCCTTTGAGGGCTCATCTGAAGCTAAAGCCTGAGTGATGGAGACCTCCCAGCTCCTATCAGACCTCAGGGTAAATGAGCCGGCAAAGTACCCCCAGGCCATAACTCAAAATGAGTCTTTTCTTAAGATGTGACTCAATCAGAAGCACTAGACTGGAACAAGGCAGCAGCCCCTAAACGCCCACTGTGTTCGCTTCTGGCCACTTCTTAATGATTCTTTCCAACAACATAAGAAAGGTTTTTTAAAAAAAAAATCAGAACAGCCCTGATGAGGATAATTTTAAGAATTTATAAGTTACAAGCTAGCACCTGGCATTCTGCTTTTCTCAGGAGGCAGCATTGCTGTTTGCCCTCTACAAGTGGCACTGCTTACCAAGAGAGACACTTGCAGTGTTATTTTTATGCTTCTTGGCTTGTGCATCTGTCTGAAGAGCAGATCGGACTCCTTGCCTCCCCTCCCACGCAGGCTCTTCATTTATGCATCAGAGCTTCTTGTCTGGGAGGTAACAACCTCAAAGCTGCCTTTGAAGGCTTGCTTGATTCCAGATTCATTGTCCTCCTGGCTGCCACTCCAGGTACTCAGTGCCAGATGCTCAGGTACTTAGGACTTGCTTTTAGTGGCCAGCAGTCAGATTCTGAACTTACCATCTCATGGTTTGAGTGTAACCTTTGATATAGCTGTGTCTCCTTTAATAGAGCAGCACAAAATGCTTGCTTTGCTTTCCCTGTGTCTACATGTATCTTTCTTTTTCACACGAACAGCCTGGAGAAGAAAACATGGAAGACTACTTAATGGACACCTTAGACAGAATTTCACTAGGTTGCATTACACAGCCTGGTCTAACCGATAATAAAGAGTTGGTATTTGCTATAACTTTTATAACTCTCATCAAGACGGAAGTCATAGCTAGAGAAATGACACCTCCCAACACCCAGCACAACATGGTAAAAGGTTAAAGTGAGCAAAATCACTCAACTTCTCCACAGTAATCAGGAGTACCTCCATTACATTTAAAGCTGTTACCTGGGCGCAGAATTGATGTGAAGGAGACTCTCCATCTATGTTTTAAAACTTTTTAATGAGATAGAGAAAATGTGAAGGAAGTCTAATTTTTCAACCCAGCTGTCTTTACTCAGACCAAAACTGTGGACTTCAGGCAATGGGAGTCTGAGACATTACCAGCTTGGGTCTTTCTCTGCTTGATATTTGCAAGTTTCATCTATTAGCTAAGATAAAGACCATCTGTGGTCTTTATCAAATGCTAAAGATTTCCCTTAAGTGACTGTCATTGTCACTGTTAAAGAACAGCCAGAGTCTAATGCCTCTATGTGGGTTACCAAAGAAAACACTTGACTTCTCATGGATTTGAAGAGGATCACAGTAATTCACCTCAAGGAAAAAATCCTAACATAACATGGGACTCATGGACCTGGCCGGATTCATGAGAGCAGTTTTTAGGCTCTTAAGCTGAATCAGGCTCAAAAGATCACTTTTTTGGAAGGTTTTACAGCACTTATCTCCCTTTCAAATTACTATTTTTGTTACTGAGTCATGGAAACACCTTTCCTGACCCAGAACTCACTGTACTGTCATCACCTCAGCATCTCAGCATTCCTTGCCTGTTTCCTGGGCTGGGCATAGCAAAAGTGCTTCCACTTGCAACGTACTAGCTCCTAGGGCTGGGACCCATCTGACTTTGGACATCTAACCCATGTAACCTGGGCATCTACATGTGTGTTGTCACCCAATCTCCCTTTAGTTTAGGAGAGGAATAGGTTACTTCCAAAGCCTGGAAACTTTCTTGTCTGAGAGGTGGAATGGGTGTCTTGTAGATGCACTGATGCTGACACAAGTGTGGCAGTCAGTCTCTCACTCACCTCCCTGTGACAAAGACTCACATCTAGATAAAAAAAACCCAAACAGGTATTCAACTAAAAAGCTGGCCAAACACTCCTAATACTGAGAAATTGGCCTATTCTTCCTTACAGATCCAAAACCTGGGAGTACTTGGCCATGGATAAAGGTGGAAATAACTCCCATCCTTTATCTTCCTGAAGAACATTCCTTCAGCTTCTTTTACCTGGACTTTCCCTAAACTTGCAGTCCTTGCTCTTGTTTCCATGCTATCCCACCTTGGTTGCGAAAATCCCTGCACTAACTTATTTGATTCTGAGTTGTTCAAATTAGGTGTCTTTCACACACTGGCATCTAAAAGAAA